>NC_088718.1:37541143-37857572 GCF_963576615.1 Watersipora subatra | reverse complement strand
TCAACACTCAAACTAAAATGAAGATATTTGTCACAACCTTTGACAATCTGCTATGAGAGATCATCAGGTGTGTAGATAAATCACAGAGAATAACTATGTGCACAACTATTCTGACTGGCCCGAAGGTGCTTGATTCGTGCAGGTGTTAGAATGTCAGTCTATCAAGCTTAATGTCATGAGTTGAAATCCTACACTAAACAATTTTATTCCAACATCCAACCGTGGCTTCGGATGGACAGACACGGCTCTTATCACAGTAAAGATTATAAACTTTTGCAAAAGAAAAGCAATGTTCATCAATTCAAACACCTTTTCGTAAAACAAACACATGTAACAGTGAGCAAAATGTAACATGATGACAATGAAATGTAATAATATAATATATAATATACTAATACAGTCAAACATGGATAACTTGCCCACAGATAGCTCGAACACTTGGTTAATTCGAACGGTTTTTTTGGTCCGTTCCCACGTAATGATAAATTGCTATAGATAACTCGAACTCAACACTGTTAACTCGAACTGTTTTTTGCCCAACGGCTACCGAAACGGTTGTTATCGCTTTAGAAAATCACTTTATTCCAAGCCATAGAGGTAAACCTCAACTTTTCGTAATTCATAAGCGTCGTTATTACCACCATCGGCAAAATACTTTTGTCAACGACTTTTCTAAAGGTTTGGTAAAATGTGATTTATACCAAACATCCGCTTAGCAATCGCCCTTCGGAAGCAAGGTAAAGTGAGGTAATCTTTGCATAAGCTTCAAGAAAAATCGGCAAAATTGATCGTGGGTAAAACGCTCAAAAGAAAAAGATGTCTTTTCTTTTGAGCATTTCAACAACGATCAAGTTTTGCCAATGTCAATCTAAAAAACGTCCTGGCAATAACATCACCTCAAACAACAAACCAATCTCAAGTGATAGAAAAATCTCTATACTTTTTGATAAAAACGTTTTAAACTTTACATTAGAAGCATTTAATTTGAAACAAGCCATTTGTGCTTTTGATTTATATTATAGTTTGTATATGTACATGTATCTACTAATAAATAAGTAAATACATGGACTTGTGACAGTGCTCTAATAACTTGAACGCTCTGATAATTCGAACACTTTCACTCGGTCCCGTGAAGTTCGAGTTATCCATGTTTGATTGTACATAATAATAGTGTAATATAAAATGTACATAATGACATTATGTTCAACTGACTGGCTTTTTCTTTCTATCTAAATCTCAAACTTTGTCAATTAAAATCACATTGCAAATGATTTGATCTTAAAACCTCCCAGTTGTCAGACCAGCAATCTAATCCACTACACTATAATAGCCAAGCTTGAAGCTCTTGAGGTCATTAACTGGCACGGTTGACAGCTACATGTACTAGTGACGTAACGATAATTTAGCCAACCTCAAACACAGTAATTGTTTTAGTAAAGGCAAGCTTACCTATACTGGCTTACCAGGTAAGTTACTCAAATTCTTTAGGCTATTATTTTATTACTCATGGCCCCCACTCATGCAATGCCACGCATTCAGCTAGTCTAGCATTGTCTCTGCTCAATGATGGAAGTGCTGCAAGATGGCACTTGTGGAGCTCAGGCTACATTGGCATCTGAGGTCAAGCGGTTGTGACGACAGCTATGATAAGTGGTTAAAACAAGGGAATCACATAATATATTACATAATATATTAAATAATGGATCACATAGTATTACACAGTATAAAAGTGAATAGAAGAGAACAGAGAGTCCTTTGCTACAACAATATGAGTAAGTACCTATCTTCAGACAACAGGTAGATGTTTGTGAGTTTTAGACAAAATGGCTTTCAGAGTTACTGAACACTTCTATTTTATTATCCACTGACATAGACATGTGATGAGAGTTGTCTGCACACTATTAGAAATTCTGACTACACGTTTCTTCTGCATACATGTGTTGACATTTGTCCTTTTGTAGTTGTATGCAGTTGGTAGCTAGGTCCAGAGGTTTCTGCTTTTCTTCTGTTGATTTGCTGTTCAAACTATGTGGCAACTTGAATTTAGCCTAGCTGTGACATTTTAGATTAGGGTGGGTGTTTTGTGATCCCCCTTTTTTGGCAGCAGCTATAAAATTTTTGAAAGATATTAATTTAAACAACTTAAACAATTTTTTGTAAATTTTAACAGAAAGTATCTGTATTTTTCAATCACTTGCGATTGTTTTTGATGTGTGAGGTGATCTGATTGCCAGAATGTTTGAAGATCAAAATTGATAAAACTTGATAGCGATAAAAATCCTCAAATCAATCGAAACTGCAATTATTACGTCTGTAGTTGCAAAGAGACGACAAAATAGAAACGCATAATGCTGCAACTTGAACGAAATAGCGGATATCAGCTATTGCAACGATAACAATTAGTGATGTCATTTCCTACATATTTTTCTTCTGAGTGTTCCAATTGCAAGCAAGTTTTACCAATTTTAATCTTGAAACATCCTGGCGATCAGAACACCTGAAACAATAAAGACAATCGCAAATTACAGAAAAATACCAAAAATTTCGGATAAAGTCTCCCACAAATTTGTGTAAGCTCATTTCCAAGATTAAAATGCTGCCTAAACCTGAATAGCTCAATTTAGCACAAATCTATTGATGATTTGTAGAAAATCTTTGTGGGTAAAAAAAACAATTTTTAAATTCCAAATTGTGATTTTTCAAAAACTCAAGAGCCATTGGCTGTAACTGAGATAACATCTATAGATTTCAACACAATCTAAATGTTTGTATGGGTAGATGGTGAAAATTTATTATTGATAATATTGAAACTAGACTAAAAAGCCCCTGAATCATGTTAGGCATTCTTTGCAGCATCTCAGTTTCGATCAGCGTCTGAGTTGTCTTTCCTTGAGCTGTGGAGATTATAGTAGGCCGATACAATATAGTACAACAATTAGATGCATTTTGTTTTTAACTGGTTACATTCACTAATTCACCAAGTTGACAAGAATATCTATCGTTTCTTCTCTTAGCCTATCACAAAGGTCCTTTTAACTAGCTCTTGTTCTTCTCTCTGATTGGACGTCTCTTGCTAGCCTATTCATTTTCTTATGGTACTACGCTATTCTAGTCAGTGTTAAATCCAACAATGTTATTTATGACAGCGTAAACAATAGTAATGTTAACTCTAGTCACACTAAGCCAAGCCATGGCAACTCTAACATCTTAGAATCCGTTGTTCCACGGTATTGTATCTTATTCCAATGAATGATCTTTCTAAATCTGTGTATCTTCTTACTTTACCTAGGCTTAAAATGTTTGTTTGGCATCAATTAAATGTTTCAAGTACTTTCATGGTTTGTTGCCTTAATTTTTCTATAAAAATTACAAGTTTTCAACTTATTTATGCTTCGTGATATGAAAATATTGCCTACAACATCTAACAACATTATTGCTAGCTTTTTTTTAAATGCTTGACCTAATGTGCCTTCTCTTAACAAGAAGATATTTTAAATACTACATCTAACCATTTATTTTACTTGCTTGATCAACTGTTGCCATTGTTTAAGGTTTTTGAATTAAATATTTTGGAAAACGTTTCTGTTTAAAACGAAATTACTGCAAGTCTATATATGTAAATCTAAGTGCTTGTCAGTTGGTTTGTTGTCATCACGTTATAGCGATGAAGTTATTGATACAAAAAACTGTTTCGCCCTCTAATTGAACTTAGAGACACTGGTTTTGCAGATAGGTGTACTAACCTCTACGCTGCACGCCCACCCTGCCTTATTAATAGAATATTTTTAGCTATACTTATTACACCTGCCATTTTTATTGTTGAACTGCTAGTGTGCTAAAAAATGTGCCAAGACTTCTCTAGAATGCTATAAACTTATGTATGTATGAAAAGTTAGAAAGCTAATTGTTGCATATGTTGATTACAAATAAACTGTTATAGCAAAAGATTTATTTGCAAAGACGGACATTCATGTAGTAAAGTAATAAAAAGATAAATTCGAATTGTGTTTGTCTCAGTAATGTACATTTGATTGTTGCTATCTGTAGCATAAAAAACAAATGATTTGGATTTTTTAGTATTAGGCCATAGAGTTATGAAGTCTATCAACTGAACACAGTAAAATTCAGTCTACTTACATATTCCCAAAAATCTGATCAAAATATTTTTTGATTTTTCAGTCTTACAAATGTTTTAAAGATATTGATTTATTTGTATACAAATTTGCTTTGCCATCCATTTTTTGAGATATAAAATTTTTTGTACAATGGTCTTACTCTTTTTCTGACCACAAAAAACAACAAAAGATTTGTTAGCTGTGAAAAAATTTAGTTGTCATGAACACGAATTAAAATAACTCCAATAAAGTTGTTAAAAACCATCAACAGGCTTGCTTCTTTGTCTATGTATCTAGCTATCTGTTATAAAATTTTTGTAAATGTCCATGCAATTAACATGGCCGCTATTTGTAGAAAACTGTAACAGATACAGCAAGAGTTGTTAAAACAACAGCAAACACGTTCACTAGAACTGCATGACTTCGTTTTTCATAGAGTAGTTGGTGGTTCATCCGCTCGTGTTGTTGGCTCTGATCAACTCTATCATTGGTAACTTTATGATCTATTCCACATAACCAAAGAATCGCTCTACGGTACACAGGTATAGGATGATCCATTTCATTTTCTTCATCTTCAACTTTATCTGCGACGACCAAACATACTGACAAAACCAATTCTACTGTTGAGACATAGAAAACAGGCTTTTAATTTCATGTCAGAGTTTTTTTTCTGATGAAAAACGCTAAATAAGTTCTCAATATAACAGCATAACAACATAGAGCTTGATAAAACTTGGCAAACTTAAAAAAAGTGCAGGCTTTCTTATGGAAGTTTATTTCAAAACTTCCTGTGAAAGTTCCTCTCAAAACTTCCTAAGAATCACATAAACACCAACCAGGCTCAATTTTCAATCTTAAACTTTTCATTTGCTACTTCTCATTTCAAGTAACGTACTTTTATCTGATTATAAACTCAAGAATCTGTAACGAATACTCCTAACGAACAAGCTCTTGGATTGTTGTCATAAAAGCAGTGCAGCATTTGCATTGACAATGAAAAAATCGTTAGCAAGATCAGGCTCACAATATAAACTTACATTGATAAACTAATGTCTCAAGTTAGTGAGAGGTTGAATGCCATGCATTTTATACCCTGCTTGACTTTTTGAGAGAAAGCTGTTATCATTGTAAGTACGTAAACAAAAGAAACCACAATGCTGATGTTAAACTTTTTTGCGATCTAATTGTCTCACAATACTTATTATTAGTCCATGAACAGACGACTCTTATCACAATATTGTTGATAATAACAATGACTTTTTAGACAGAAAGCCTTAGCCTACGTACCTGAGTCATGTGTCTGGATCGCCCTCTCATCCAGTAAGGATTCACTTTCATCTATCTTTTCTCCAGTTGGAAGGTCCACTCGTTTCTCTTTGTCAAACCGATTCCAGAATGTTAATCTGTGTAGCTGCATAAATTTGTAAACTTTACCGACCTTTTTTATCAAAGTGTAATTATTTAATTATTTAAAATGCACCAAATAATTTGCATGGGTTAAAGTAAGTTTTCATTTTTGTCTTGAGATAAGCAAAATTTCTGAGCTGACAAACATAAGGTGCCATTTTGCATTTTTACCTTTGTTTTAAACGTATTCATTATTTACCTGTACGTATTTTAGTTTCTAAAATACGTACAAACTCTGTACGTATTTTCCATATTGATATTCCAAAACTAAAATATGCAGCTTGACAGATATACATGTATTTTTACCTTGCTGCCACAGAGCAGTTTAATATCAATATATTTTTAGCACTCCAGTTATTCTAATTCTAAAAGATCATTTTTAAGGAAACCAATAAAGTATTTTGATATCGTGTCTTTTCTGTACGCCCTGTTCAACAAGCGCACTACATCAAAATCTTCTTTGTCATGTGTTCCTAAACTTTCATTGAGCCTCCATATTTTTTCTGGCTAGTTTGGCAGCAGTTGACTAGTTTGGCAGCAGTTGACCATTGTGAATATAAAAGCAGCAAATCAACTTCAATTACTGAGCTACTACCAATTAGTAAAAGTTGAATATAATACCAATAATGCTACCAATAATGCTTCTTTTCAAAATAATGTCGGCCTTTTTTAATAATCTGTGTATGTGCAGTTGAAAGTAAATCAAAGAGAGGCAGAAAAACTAAATGCATCGCAATTTGTTTTTTTTCACCAGAATGAGCAGGAGTTGAATTACTCACGTGATGAGGGCTGATTGGTTTGCTGAGAATAGATATAACGACAGCGATCAGCAGACAAAGAATGTAGAGCATAAGAGCGAAGTAAAGAAAGTGAACATCCTTGATGAAAGAAGGTCGCGTGTCAAGGCCTTCGCCGCAAGATGGTATCTCGTAGCTGTACTCAAGAGCAAATCTGCCTATACCAATAGCTGCTCCGATGATCATTGACCAGAAGGCTCCCTGGAAGTTAAGAAAATGTTTCAGGAAAGATTTTGAAGTTATTGAGGTTGTTTAAAAAATAGCGAATACTTTATAGTATCTGTATCATATTACCTTGCTTACAGCATTTCAGTAAAATATTATGAAACAGTAGGAAAAAAATAATCAATGCAAAATATGATCAGAAATAAATTTTGCCTCACTACTAAATATAATATTATTAGATTTATTATAATATTTATAAATATATTATAATTATATTCATAATATTATTTTTTTTATCATGTTTACTATAATAAGAGCAGGGTCTGTTTGAAGACATTGTTAAAGGTTGAAAAAAGGTTTGCTATGAACAAGAATTGAACCCATAACAATCAGCTTCACACCAACACTTTAACACCTGCACCAATCAACTCACTTCAGGTAATCAGTATAATTGTGCACATAGTTGCATATTTAAATATTTTTTCTGAGCCTTTTAACAGCGATTTTATCTACTTTAATCTTGGAACATCCTGGCAGTCAGATCACCTCAAATATCAAAAACGAAAACAAATGATAGATAGACAAATGCGGATACTTTCTAATAAAATTTACTAAAACTCTAGGCACCAATCTATAGACTATTTTGTCCGCAAAGAGACTGACAGAATATAGACGCGTAACGCTGCAAGGTGAACCCAATAGCCAATATCAACTATAGCAGCAATTGCAACTAGTGATATCATTTGGGCATGTATCTCTTTTTGAACATGTTAACAGTGATCAAGTTTTGTCGATTTTAATCTTAAAACATCCTGGCAGTCAGATCACCTTAAACATGAAAAACGAAAACAAATGATAGAAAGATACCGGTACTTACTGATAAAATTGACAAAAATTTGGTGGAAGTTCGAACTTGAACATTTTACTTGATGCAGCCTCAGTGTGAATAAAAGCCACATGTACAACCACTCACCTGTTCATTGACTCTTGGCACAAACAGAGCGAGTGTGAATGCAGCAATGACGGGAGGCTGAAAGAAAGACCCCACTTGTACTGAATAAGTGAATATTTGAGATCCATGGCTACCTTGCAGCAGCTCAACCCACAGCACACCCAAAGCTACCAGGATAATCACAAAGACTCTGTAAAATTAAACATAATTGGTTTGGTTGCACGACGGTCGAGGTTTATGCTGCCAACAGGAGACTTAAATGAGATTAGGAAAATCCAATTCTTCTAAAAAAAGTTTGTTGCTTAAAATTTGAGTTAACTTTATACATTATCTGCCGCAAATACAAGAACCAGTCAAATTAGTTACAAGTGATAGCGAGAATCTGCTAGGCATCTCTTAATTGCATGCACTAGTAAATTTCTAGCTAATGAAAAAGCTTTCTTGAAGGACATACCTACTGGCTGGCTTGACATGCCGTTAAATGGTACCGTAGCTAATTGGCTGAATTGTCGACCCATATCATTAGTCAGTCTGTCAACAGCTACCAACTAGTAGACTCACTCAGCATATAATTAGGCCGCACTGGCTGGATACACTAAACTAATAATAAATTTATTAATAATTAAATTATTGAAATAATGCGTAAATGTGGAGACAACTCTCAAATGAAACAAAGAAACGGCAGTTTTGTCTAGGCAGTCACACTCACCAAAATATTTTTGGGTTTATTATCTGATTTGCTGATTAGGCAAGCAATGATAACTCTAACTACTGTATGTTCTGCCTGAGCCTGAACACCAGTATATTCCCATGAAAAATGACCAATAGCATAAATCTAGCTTTATCCAAGAGGGAGTCAAAAAAGCTATAACTCCCTAATCATATTGATTTTCTCCCCTAACAATGTCACTAAATCTAACACTGTGTGTCTCGCTATCTACATTTTGGCCCCAAAAATTTTGTCACATGATTCTGCTCAAAGTTTGTAGAGGCTTTGTCCTATGATGAACAAGCGTTAAGCCATTACTACTATTACAGTATACAGATTATATGCTAATAGTGGCTGTTGAAAAAGCCTCTAGGTTGGAGTCATTTCCCCTTAGCTGTTGAATGTTGTGATTAAAAGAAGCAGATTCCTAGCTCAGTGTTTTATGTTGCTAGGAAACAAATGACATGCCGAAAATATAACTGTCTTTCATTAATTGCATTTGCTTCAAATCATTCTAAAAAGAATTCTTTTAATAAATATCTTGTCACTTTTTGAGAAACATGAGTCTTTGATCAACTTGTTGCTCAAGAGAGGAGAGAGCGGGATGCAAGAGAGCTCTATGAAAAGCTATTAGCAATAAAAACTAAACATGGAGCTAATTATTCAAAAGTGAACTTACACAAAACTTTACTAGATATCATCAGAAAGTATCGGTAATTTCTATCATTTGTGACTTTTATGTTTAAGGTAATTTGACGGCCAGGAAGTTTCAAGATTAAAATTTACAAAACTTGGTCGCGGTTAAAACGCTAAAAACAAAAATATGTGCTAAATGACATCACTAGTTTTTATCGTTGAGAAAGCTGATATCAGTTAATGCATTTAAGTTGCAGTGCTATTGGTCTCTATTCTGTCAGTCTCTTTGCAATTATAGATGTTATATTCATACTTTCACTTGATCTGACTGTTTTAACCGTGATCGCGTTTTGTCAATTTTAATCTTCAAACATCCTGACAGTCAGATCACCTCAAACCAGCTGATCTTAAAGTAATCTTAAGGTAAGGAAGAGAGGAAACTTGCCTGCCAACCACCATCAGCTCTCGGTTTGTCGCTTTCTTTCGAAACATTACCCAGATATCTAGAGTGAATATTGTGCTGCTCGAATTAAAAACTGAAGTCAGAGAAGACATCAAAGCTGCCAACATCACAGCGAGCATCAAACCTCGAATACCTATAACATATTGCCAAGAAAAAAGACATAATATTGGAAGGTCAGCCTAAATGTTCAGTTAACAAGCTGTGAATATTTGAAGTTTATTCTGTAATACAAAAGAAATCTCCAACTGTAGGAGTATTTTGAGGTGTCTCCCTATGCAGACAAATTCCTACACCTTACACAATACTGATACTTATGCAGGTCCACTATATCATCACATGCATGTCGTAATATATGTTTATGTAGTTTGCACATTATTTGCCCAACTACATGATATTTCTGTGTGCCTAGGTTAGACAATGATTTCAGCTTGAGTGAATTACGACTGATTGTATCATTGATAGTGAATTCAATTTGAAATCTCAAAGTCAGAGCTCTTTCTGTTAAGTTTAATCAAATTAAATTGGCCATTTGAGTTAGGCCAATTACCAGAATAAGATGATACATGTCTGAGGAGGACTTGAGATCATATAGATGATAGATATTCTCTCTCTATTTGAGTGTTCCATGTATGTCTTTGGGTTCTCTCTGGTGAACTTTACACAGCAAGTATCATTGACAGTTAATATGTTTAATTAACTGGCAGGTAAAAAATTTACACTGCCAGTCTATCTGTTACATGATAGTCCCAAAACTATATGATTAGCTAAACGGTTTTTTGCCACGGAAACTGCTAAATTTATTTAAAAAGCAAGTTTGGCAGTTGCACATCATAAATGTGGTGTTGTAATTTATTTCTGTACAAATTCAATTGTAAGTATTCCAAAAAAGTTTCATTAATAAGAATTTTCACAAACATGTACTAAAATACAACATGAAAGGCATACAGAGTTTTGCTATTTGTGTAACCACTGAATAAAACAATAGTTATATATAAATATTTTATGACCATTTTCTAGCTTATATGAGAAACGAAATATAGTTTTTTAGCAAAGCTCACAGCTTAAGAATAAATTTGCTATTTTTATTGACAAAATACTCTGTGCTTTTTACATATTTTTAGATATGTTGTGTATATGAAGATCTCATGTAGGAAATGTCTGGCAGTCTATTTCTGCGCAATAAACCAGAAAAGTTAAAACACAACATAAATTATTTTGAGCATGTAGTAAATTAATTTAGTATTATCAGCCCTAAGGTGTTAATTATCATGATTTATTTGAGAATACCACATGAGGGAGTAAGGAAATAGAGTTACTAATGTAGTGAGAGTTATTGTCTCTTAAGCACAAGCTTATGTATGTGATCAGTGAGAATAACACGATATAGTCACTGTGTGTCTATGAATTACATAGACTTACGAAATTCATAGAAACCAAATTTCTATACATCCATGCAATAAAGAAAGTCAGTACTGGAGAATTGTCATTTATAGCTTTTCTCTATATTCATTTATATATACATTTATAACACAGCAAGAGCAGTGGAAGACAACTCTCAAAGGATGTGCAAAATAAGAGTGACCCTTAAGGCATATACGTAGATGTAAACAGCTATGACCCATAAAAAAAATTTTTTAAACTGTCGCTGATAGTGTGCCTGTCTTGTACTGTTAACTAAACGAAGAAATTTGGTTCTACCTAGCATTGTTTTTTCTTAGAAAACTCCCAAGATGTTTTTTAACATAGAAGCAGTACAAATGGTTCAGCAAATTTTGAATGTTTCAATTTAAATTAGGCACTTGTGAATTTGAAGTATTTTCATTCATCACAAAAATTGATAATTGTTATTTGTTAATGTTTCTACTAAAAACAAAAATGTTTAAACATTTTTATTCTGTAGAAAATCACATAAAAACGACTATTGAAAAAAATATATAAAAAAGGTTTTTGTTCACAACAATATAAAAGGTCTGCATAGCTATCTTTGTGACAGTAACACAATTAGTAAGGTCTCTTACCTGTAGGCATTAGGTTTAGGACTAGAGAAGGATAAGCTATATTTGTGCATCCAGCAGGTGAGCCGCATACTCTGCTACAAGTTTCTGCATCCGCACAGCCAACTGTCTCTAAAGTATCACAACATTCGCAAAACATTAGCTACTTCAAATTATTATTATTAATTATTGTTATTATTAGTTGCTTCAAGGACTATTTCAAAAAATGTCACAGATTTTTGGACATCATAAACATTACTTCTAACATGTAGGTTATCTGAAACAACATGCTTAAAACATTAACTACTTCAAACAATTTAATAATATATTAGTCATTTCACACAATATTCATGGCATGATAGTTACGCCAGTTAATGGCCATGTTAGTTTTTAATTTTTATATAATTGTAGCCATTTTGAACAGTGTTCATATCATTTTAGTCCAAAAGCTAGTGTTTCAGCCTGTAGTTCTGGCTAAAATTTAACTAAAAATCAAGCGTTTGATATATAATAACAAGTGTTTGCTAATTGGTTAGTAATTTCAGGAAGCAAATTAAACAATTCGCTGAAAGGGCAGGCTGCTCAGTTGTCAGGCTAGATGAGCAGCGTAACAAAAAAACTAAACGCATCATTGGGTCAAGTCTTTGTAGAATGGTCTGATAAGGTAACTTTACAAATCACCACAAGAAGTGAGGGGCTGAGGTTCAAATCATGGGTACCACCCTTTTTTTTGACAGTCAAGCGTTTCGTCTAGTAGCTGTTATTAGTAAACAATGTCTTTGTTACAACTACATGTAGATCAACAATTCCTAACAAGTTATATGATCAAGGACTAGTAACTAACTATAAGATTAAGGACTAGTAACTAACTATGCGATCAAGAACTAGTAACCAACTATAATATCAATGACTAGTAACTAACTATAAGATCAAGGATTAGTAACTAACTATAAGATCAAGGACTAGTAACTAACTATAAGATCAATGACTAGTAACTAACTATAAGATCAAGGATTAGTAACTAACTATAAGATCAAGGATTAGTAACTAACTATAAGATCAAGGACTAGTAACAACTATAAGATCAAGGACTAGTAACTAACTATAAGATCAAGGACTAGTAACTAGCTATACGATCAAGGACTAGTAACTAACTATAAGATCAAGGACTAGTAACTAACTATAAGATCAAGGATTAGTAACTAACGCAATTACGCCACATAATTTTGACTTTTTTTATTTGTAGTATATTATTACCACATTTGCTATTTTTTGCTAGCCAATCAAATTATTAACTGAATTATTCAAAGCCTGGCTATAAGCCAGTTTCTTAAAGTTTCACTTTCATATTGTGAGGAACTTAAAATCTTGTTACCTGGGTATAGGATTCGGGCAGCCATTCCTGGTAAAACCAATAAAAACAATGGAAGCATTTTTAAAGCTCCAGCAAGAACAGTACCAGCTTTTGCATGGGTAATATTTTTGGCCGCAAGCGCTCGTTGTACAATCACCTAAAACATAAATAGATGTAGAAAATCAGAATTGAGAAACAATCGAAAAGTATTGTCTACAGTGTGAGCAATAGCTCACACTACAGTGTGAGCCATTGCTCACACTGTAGACATACCACCTCATGCTACAATCTCCTCGAAACTAGAGTATAATGTCTGTTTAGCTAACTAGGACTAGCTACAGCCTCTAGTTAATTGCAGTTAACTCCAGTTAACTGCAGTGAAGTTAGCTGCAGTTAACTACAGCACAGCCTCTACTGCAAGTAGAGGCCTCTACTGCAAGTAGAGGCCTCTACTGCAAGTAGAGGGCCTCTACTTGCAGGTAGAGGCTGCAACACACAGAGCCTCTACTGCAAGTAGAGGCTGTGTGCGTTTTATTTAGAGCATTGCTGCGCAAAGCCCTTGTGTTTTGTGCCTTTTAAAACGTTACACGCTGTGGCCTTGGCTGGACATGTCTGAGTTTAATGGCAAAAAACCTTGACAACTGGAGACATGCCCAGTTGCAGAGAGCAGTTTATGGTCATTTATTGGTATCATTCCGATCACCACTAATCAGTCGCTTTTTGTGGGAATTGAACCCCAACTTGCTGTTTGCTGATCAGGCACTCAAGACCACCAGACCACGGCTGCTCTATTGCCAATATGATCATCAGTGAATGTAAAGATCAGTCAAGACCAAACTCTAACATGGATCAGTCATGTATGTTAATTAAATCTATCCTAGAGAATATAATCAACGACCAATAACTTACAAAAAAAGTAAGCACTTTCAACATTTTTGCAGCACTTACCTGGTCGGCACACCAGTACCAGAGGGACTTCAGCACAGCACCCGTGAGGGCTCCTGGCCATGGCAGGTCTGTGCTTAGAGGGTCTTTAAAAATATGAAAGGCATCCTCAGGGGGCATGTTGCAGGTGCTATTTGAGAGAATAAGGGATTCTGGGATACCTCCGTGATAACCGTATACTAGCTTCGAATATCCTCCAATTGCTACAAAGCCTATAAAGAAGTATGTACTCATCTAAGTGTATGGTAAATGTGTTCTATATTATTGGGTGCCGCGGAGTCAGCATGTAAGTAAAAAACATGGGTAAGTACGGAAACCTCATGTCAGCTTTATCACAAACACTGTATTGTAAGTTCAAAACTAGTAAGTCATGTCTTAAGACCTGCAAAGGTCTCCATTAAAAGTTTATTATTAAATCTTTTATGATAATTAGAGCCATGTCAATTTGCTCCGACAGCTGGTTGCGAAAAAGATTTACACCGTGCATGATTTACACTTCTGACTTTCAGCATAGTAGACCAACACTCTAACAACTTCAATAATCTACCAGCTTCAGTTCTTTAAGGATAATTGTACACATATTTATTATACCTTAGGAATAACTGTACACATATTTGTTACACCTGAGGGATAATTGTATACAGATTTATTACATCTGAGGGATAACTGTACACATATCTATTACACCTGAGGGATAACTGTAAACGTATTTATTACACCTGAGGAATAACTGTACACATATTTATTACACATGAGGGATAACTGTACACATATTTATTACACCTGAGGGATAATTGTATACAGATTTATTACATCTGAGGGATAACTGTACACATATCTATCACACCTGAGGGATAACTGTAAAAGTATTTATTACACCTGAAGAATAACTGTACACATATTTATTACACATGAGGGATAACTGTACACATATTTATTACACCTGAGGGATAATTGTATACAGATTTATTACATCTGAGGGATAACTGTACACATATCTATCACACCTGAGGGATAACTGTAAAAGTATTTATTACACCTGAAGAATAACTGTACACATATTTATTACACATGAATGATAGTTGTACACATATTTATTACACCAGACAATCTCTCAGGGCACATCAGACTGTCAGGGTATTTACTAGTAGCTATCAAAATGACATTGTTTTTAAGAAATTTTGTTTATTAAAATATTTTGTAGACCGGATGTAGATTAAAAATAAAAATGGAAAACTATATTGTTATAATCAAAAACCAAATAATTAAAACACTAAATTTTGGTAAAATGTAAGTATATTTCCACTATCGTGTTGCTTCACCTACCATTTTATTGAAATGTCTTGTTAACTTGGGCACAAATGCACGTTCAACGTTGCACTATGATTGCGCTGGTAGTCATTACCTAGTGAAACAAAATGTTTATGTGGTTTTGCTAAAGTTCAAGAAAACTCCTGTTAGTCTAATATGATTATTATTCCTATTAAATAAAGCTCAGTGTTTCAACAGCAACTACTGTTAGAGTATTTATGTTTGTATCCTCGCTTAGTAAAATTCCATCTACATAAGCAACAGTAGCGTGTGCATTGAAACTCAAAATATGTGCGATATGAGCACCAAAATACCGCCCTCTAATAAAACCGAGCTGGACTAGTTATATGGTTCTAAATTTAGCTAATTATAATTAAAGCTCTGGTATAAGTCAAATCTGAAACAAGCGTATGAGCCATTACCAAAGTCAACAATCTCCAACAAGCATATATAAGCTAGCATGGTCATAAACATGATAAAAATAAGAGAGAAAAATGTGAGAATCTTTCATGGTCGTGAGTAAATATTCACTTTGACACATCTATTGTCAGTTCGGCCATATTTATTGACTTTTTGCAACTATAATTTGTAAAAGCCCTGTGAAAAACAAATAAAATGATTATCTTGTTGACAGCACTAGGGGAAAAAGATGTGTTAGTATGTATTAACTATTTTGAAAGGCTGATCACCTATACAGCTCTGCAGTTATTAAAACAAGAATGCGGTCTAGCCTCAACAAAAAATGCTTTTAATCCAAGACTCGCTTTATATGTTGAAACGGTTGTACGCTGGAGCAAATATACTTACAAAAAATCATTGTATTTTGTTTAATGCATCCTTTAACTCAGAATATAATGACAAATATTTTACAAACAATTATGCAAAGCATAAAATATTTTTACATAAATTGATGCAAAAATTATTTTTATAATACTACTTCTACATAAAAACTGCATACTTAATAAAACAAACTTATTAATGTTACATTACATTAGAGACAATGCAGAGATTTGTAAGTAGGGGAGGAGGTAGATATATAGAGCATAACATGTTTTAAATTATTCTGAATGAAGAAATCCTAATTAGCTTATTCAATACAGTTCTTATTATTTGTATACTATTTTACTATAAATTTACATTATATTAATTTTAACAAGTCTGTTTATTTTCATTTTCAAACCTGTAATGTAATTTTTGACATACTAGGAATGTTGAAAATAGCTGCAGGTATTGAGTCAATTATTTTCAAAATTTTTAAATAGAATGTAAAAAATTTCTTTTAGTTTGATTTTTAGTCGAGGTTTGAATATATGATTTTTTAATCATTTGCGACTTGATCAAAATATTTGATTGGCAGCAATTTTGAGTGCAGAGCAGTTAGGCAATAACTAAGTTCTAACTTTGAAGTAGTGATTAATTTCTAGGCTGCAAAACCTTATAAAAATGTATTTTACAAGAATAAATTAATATATTAAAATAAATACATAATAGTAAAGAATAGCACATCAGCTCGTGAATCCTGGTATATACATTCCAAGGGATACATCGATCTTTACAAACTTTATGAAGATACTGATGCTTGAGCAGAATAAGTAAGAACTTTGCTCTGAGCGAGAAAACAACTACTAACTTTGAACAAGAAGGAGAACGGCTCCAGCAACCATCAGTATCGTCTGCACAAAGTCTGTCCAGATTACTGCTGTCAGACCACCTTCAACATAGTTTATAGTTTCAGTAGTAAGTATTAAATAATTTATAATATAATAATATTTAAATAATTATTTATAAATAAAAAGCAAAAATTATTTTAGGGAGCCGATGTTGATCAATTAACAGACAGCAGCAGTTTTGAGTCAGAAATAGTTGCGGAGTATGTAGTCACCTGTGATAGTAAATAGGGCTGCCATAGTTACTATTGCTGCTATGGCCACATATGTGTTGAGCCTTGTTGCCTGCTCTATGAATACATATCCAGCATAAATATCTATCTAGAAAGTATAAAATCAGTCACATGAGGAATGAGGTGTAATTATAATATATGCAATTCACTATACTTTATGAGATAAAAAATATCTCTCTTTATTGCATCAGCATAGGTCTGACTCTAATATAATACAGACAACAATCTGTTGATCATTCATGCAAACTTTTAGTGGTTTTATCGATGAGAGAGAGGGGAGAGAGAGAGAGAGAGAGAGAGAGAGGGGAGAGAGAGGGGGGAGAGAGAGAGAGGGGAGAGAGAGGGGGAGAGAGGGGGGAGAGAGAGGGAGGAGAAAGAGGTGGGAGAGAGAGGGGGAGAGAGAGGGAGAGAGAGGGGGAGAGAGAAGAGAGAGGGAGAGAGAGAGGGAGAGAGAGAGGGAGAGAGAGAGGGAGAGAGAGAGGGAGAGAGAGAGAGAGAGAGAGAGAGGGAGAGGGAAAGAGGGAGAGGGGGAGAGGGGGAGAGGGAGAGAGGGAGAGAGGGAGAGGGAGGGAGGGAGGGAGGGAGAGAGGGGAGAGAGAAAGAGGGGGAGAGAGAAAGAGGGGGAGAGAGAGAGGGGGAGTGCAAGAGTGCGACAGTGCGTGAGTGCGGGAGAGTAGGAGAACATAATTTCAGTAAAAGGCTCTAATTCACTTTAACCAAAAGACCTGTTTTTGTCGAGGGTAGAGAAATAGTATAATAGTGATACTTATAAATATGACCTTACAGCTTACCGATATTTTTGTAAAAATATATGCAAGAAGTGAAAACCCAGAGAGAAATATTCTGATTCGTCTTCCTCCAAACCTGAGCCTTAGGTACTCTGGCATAGTATTAGATCCACTTGCGAGATAGACAGGAACAAAAACCCAGCCGAGTATCAGTACAATCATCACCGCCTACAATAGGTATCGTAATAGTGAGTCAACTTAACAAGTTTATGTTTGCTTTTGAGTTTTTATTATAATTAAATTGCTGATATTTATTTTGAATTATAAGCATAATTGTGACGCTTTCTTCTACCATTTTGGTTAACTATAAATACCATTCATTTTTATTATTTTATTTTCAATTTATTTATTTTCAATTTAATGTTACGTAGAATTATGTGTATTTGCACAGTTATGTCAATCTAGGTATTTAATTCATTTCTATACTCAGCTTAAGATCTATATTCAGGCAGGATTGTACTATGATAGTGTCATGATACAGTTGCCCGCATTGTGACACCATAACATTAAGCTTATCTAGCTATATATTTTGAGGATTATCATACCTTACAGCACATGAAACGTCAAGACTAATCTGAATAATATTTTTACTAACTATCTTTAAGGACGTCTGACAATATGTTTAGTGAATAACATACACTTATCTCATAATAAGCTACACTCAGCCCATTGGCAGCGCCTCCACCTGCCAGCCCTAAGAAGTGCTGACTTCCAATATTACTCGCAAATATCGATGCTCCCACCTGCAAACATAAAGCTTGTCCTAACAAATATGCATTTGACCGATTTCAAAAACTTTTGTATGTTTAATCTCTTTGTCTGTAAAATCGGACAACCTACATCATCTTACACTGAAACAAACTATAAACTCCAATAAAGCTTCTATCGATGTGGCACTACCATGCATTTCTTAATGCTGGTCAGTTTGCGTAACACATTATACTAAAATCATTTGAAAAAAATTAAAAAAATCCTAATAAAATGTTTTACAAATATACTAGTCTCAAATTCACTGATGCCCGAGTCGTCTTTCATTTTAATCCGACAGACATCTGAGTGTTTAGGAGGTTGGCTCTCATGAACCAAATGGAGGTTTGAAACCAAATATTTTAATGACTTGGTAAAAGACACTGAGCATACGCTTATCAAATTTGGATAAAACTGCCCAAAAAATCTGGAAACACATAGCATTGATGCGGACTAACAGACAGACAAAATGACACTGTGGGATTATTAATCTGCATGTAAATTTACTGCTCTTCTTCTATGCCATTCATTCAATTTAAAAATTCTCAGATCTTTTAGGTAGCAAAAGCAGTCATCTTGAATAGATTAAAAATTAAATTAACTTCAATGTTTAGGCGCGCGAGAAGTATTCACGAGTTTGCAGAACAGTGACCATTATCAAATTTCTTGAGGTTAACCGGGTCGGCTTCCTTGTTTTAGTGTGACATTTCAAACAATTCTGATTTTAGAGAACATTGTTCATTTGTTGGTAGAATCTCCACAATATCTTGGAACTCGCTTTAAATCATCTTAACATCTGGGACGCAGCACACCCATTAATCTGGTATCCTCTTTCAAAACACTGTGTATGATGCAATAAACAAGCACTATCTTGAGATCTTGTTAAAATTTCCTCCTTTCAGTCTAACGGAAAAGCGGTCTAAATAGTTGCTCATATATATTCTGCCATTCATTTTACTCTGCTAACAGATCCGAGACTTTGTGTATAAGGAACACTGGGGCAGCACGCTGCCAATAACTCAGTTCTATGAAAGTTCACACTAATTTAGCGTTTGTTAGAGAAGACATTTCTATGTTCCAAACGATTAACCGGTAACGGTGCATCTTAGGTCGGTAAAACGCGCACACAACGCATGCGCAACGGACATACAAGGCACTTGCAACACACAAACATTGTGGATACAACGCCGACACAAGTAATTAACAACGCATTAACAACAAAATATTTATATTTATAGCCTGTTAATAAAGCAGGTCTAAAACATTACAACTCCTTTGTTTATGGCAACCTTGAGCTCTTTAGTGCGTTTTTTTCGTTGTGACGCTAGTGTATGCGCGTTGTATCCGCAATGTTTGTGAGTTGCTAGTGCCTTGTATGCGCATAGCTAGTGCCTTGTATGTGCATTGTATGCACGTTTTACCGACCTAAGATGCACCGTTACCGAGTAACCAACATTGACAATGCCTGAGACCGCTAATACTATGATCGCGATTAATAGCTTCATCACAGCTCCTGTGTTAGTCACGATATTAGCTAGAATTCCATCTTTACTATCAAATCTTAGACTTCAACTTTTACATTCTTTGAAGGCTGGGTACTATGTTCTGCTAGGTCTAAAGACCAACTTCTTTGTCTATAAATCATGGCCACATCAATCTTTGCTTGAGCAAACACCAAAATTTCACCCTATCATCTAATCTTAAGAAATAAAACTAAGCAGGTATGATGTATGTATTTGCCTATACTTGTCTGAACGTCTGCTAATTCTATTGGCACAGACAATATTGAGACAGATTTCAGCCGCTCTCAAGCAATAGAGAGCATAATGTACAGATGTCAATAATGATTTATTTTTGTTGCAAATCTGTATCACATTCCAGCATATATTATTCCAATGAATAATCCTTCCAAATCTACGCATCGTCTCACTTTGCTTATGCTAAATGTTATTTTACGCCAATTAAAGGATTCAAGATCTTTCATGGTTTGTGTCCTTGTTTTTACATGACAGTTACAGATTTTCATCTCATTTTAACTAAAGTGATATGAACAAATTACATACAATCACTAACAATTATTTTGAAAATATCATTGCAAGCTGTTTAACAATTTTCCACCTAATATCCGTTTGCTTAGCAAAGAAACATTATATGTTAGATCATTTATTTGATTTTAATGGCTAGTTTGTTGCCCTTTTTATTTTTCTGTCCAATGGTTGTTGTATGGCATAGTTTAAAAAACATTTCTGTTTAAAATGAAATTACTGCAAAACAGTTATATATATATATATATATATATATATATATAAAAATATATATATATATATATAGCATTAGAAACAAGAAAATAGTGACACCTTACCGGAATCCAGTGTTGGTTCTGACCAGCCAAAAAATAGCCTTTGACACTCCCTCGATTTTTAGTTGACGTCTAAAAATGAAAAAGTTGAGGAGTTGAGATGGCGGAGCATTTTTATATATTCAAACTCTAAAGTTATTAAGCTCAGCTGATTTTAACTTGAGCTACAAAGTGAAAGCAATTTGTTAGTTAAGTACAACATAAAAGCTGCCGTCAAAGTAGATTGGAGAAAGCATGATATAATCTTCACTGGAATAAGAGTTGTGTCCACCCACGGAGCCACAGTAAGGTCGAGGTAAAATATTTCTTCGTGTGGGCGTTGAACTCATAGCATTTGGCTTTGAATTTGGCATACATGACCACCTTCCAGCATTTCGCAATAATTGTGTAGATACTTATCCTCTGTGCATTATTGGCACGCCTGACAAATTCTCACGATGCACTGTGTACTGTGTGTGTACTGGACCACACACTGGTTTGCTAGATACAGACAATGTCAATAAAGTAGAGTGGATAAATGTCTTTACAATATTCTATTTCTTTGTAAGGTGATTAAATTGGTGTATGTGTTGAAGTGTTGATCTACCAAGCTGAAATTCGTGAGTTCTAACACCATTGAAAGTAATGTTTTATCCCAACCACTAACCATTGGCTTTTGATAGACAGACAAACACAGCTTTTGTTATAGTCAAGATTAGCACCCTGGCAGTCTAGCATGCTGTGAGAATTGTCAGGTGTAATAACTATGCATACAGTTGTTCCTAACACCACAAGGCAGTCGATTGGTGCAGTTGTTGGAGTGATGGTCTACCGAACCTAATGTTGTGAGTTCAAATCTTGTCTGATCCAGTTTCTCTTTCCAACCTCTAACAGTGGCTCACATAGACATAGTAAAGATTGTAGTAATGGTTAGTACCCTGGTGGTTTAGTGTGCTGTGGGAGATCAGCAGGTGTAATAACTATACATACAATTATTCTGACATGCTAGATACATGCCAGGAGACTAGTCTTTACTATACTAAGGCCCGTGTCTCTGTCAGAAGAGTAATGCTAAGAGCGTCAGGAAAAAGTATTGGGCTACAAAGGAATCAAACCTAGATGTCCTGTTTTCAAGCCAAGCACACTACTATCTGCACCATCTTCCCATGTTGAAGAATAATCATGCAGGTATTTACTACGCATTACAATCACTTACGACCCACTGGATGTTAGGATTTTAGTACCACTCATGTTAGTCAACGTCTTATGTAAATATAATATGTTATTGTACCATTTAAATCCAAGGATCTGAATAGTCCCATTTATGGATACTACCAAAAGCACTTTTAAAAATTATCCAAAGTTTCCCACTTCTTTTTATCACCAACACATTATGTACATCTATATATATTATGTATTATATATTATATGCAATTATATATATTATGTATATCTATTTGTTTGTTTACTTGTTTGTTTATTTATTTGTTTGTTTTCTTGCAAACTCTTCAACCAAAAGCATATGCGACTAAATTTAGACCTCATTGATCTCTAACATAGAGTCTTTTTCTATCAATTAGCCTGCAGAGTTTTTTACAAGAAAACATAGTCTGAAGAGTGCATGATGCTTCTCAGCATTTCAGAAAACATTTCAGCTTGATTCACAAGGTAGCGCTGCCTGAATAGTGCAGGGTACGACTCAGCTGTGCGTGTATTAGAAAATAGCAACCAAAATGCCTCGTTTAAATTGCTATAAAGGCAGATTACTTGGTGCCATAGCAGGATGACATAGTCACGTCAATTATCTTTTTAGCTGTATAAAAATGGGAAATCAAATCTGAAAGCAAATTTTTGAGTTAAATAGTTATTTTAGAAGTGATAACGTGTTTATAAGATATCTAACCAATTTTGAATAACCTGAAGAAAAATTAATAGCGTGCAGACAAAAAGTTAAAAGTGACTGCATCTTTTGTTTACCTTGAAACAATTATTACAGATTCTCAATGACATACCTCAGTTCAACAGAACTAAACATTTACCAATACGTCCGTTTTCTGTTGTTTTGTACCGGTATACATGAATAAGATTTTAATGTGCACATACATCTATATTGGCAGTAAACCATTTAGCCCCTTTAGTTTCTGATATCTCTATCTGCATTTAAGTTTATACTAGACTTCATACATTTTTAGATTTAATAAAATTGCTATATAGGACACTGAAATAAATCAAATTAATAAATGTTTCAAAACATTGACCTAAAATGTATTAAAGGTATGTTGACTTTTTGTACAAGCTACAAGGTTCATGTTGAATTGGTAGTGGTTGTTCCACGCCTCTTTTACTCACCCATATCCCAATAGCCAACACAAACAGGAAGTAGACTGCTATGACCACGTAGTCACTCCAGAGTAGCAGAGATCTCTCATCTACGATGCTTTCTCCAGCCATATTTACTGTTTAGCTCTCCTATACCTCTCTTCAAGGCTAAATGAGTTTGACTAAAAGATGGGATTGATAAGGAGGTGCTTAACGATAACACCCCAAATATCGTTATCTCTCCATCGGGATCTCTCCATGATCTCTCAATGGCCCTTTAAGCTGAAATATCAATTGATAAGCTAAGTTTCAAAGAGCTAATGGGTGGGTCGGGTTTTGCTTTATTTGTAGAGATTCATTATATTATTTTATTGCCAAAAATAATATCATAATAATATATATGTATATACCAGTACGTATATATATGTATACCAGGGGTGTCCAATTGGAGGCTCACGGGCCTGATCAGGCCCTCCAGCTGTTTTTTTATCAGGCCCGCCAGCTGTTGTAACTTTTTTTTAACATCTTGCAAATTTTAAAAAGTTTGTTTGGCAATGCATTGTTGTTATTGTATCAGTAGTAATTATTACCGTACTTTTCGGACTATTAACCACACCCCTGTATAAGCCACATCTGCTTTATTTAAAAAAAAACAGTAATAAAACATTACACAAGCCGCACCTTTTGTATAGGCCGCAGAACTCATGATGGTGCTTTTAACACGGCAGCAACTTTGCTAGTTAAAACGGAACAGTACCGTTAAGCATTGTTTCGTTTTTTCTTTCACCGCTAGAGGCGCACTAAGTAGAGATTCCGGTTAATGCGCCCTAGCAGTGAAAAAAACTGCAGAATAGCTGCAGCCTCTAAATCAGCCGCATGGCTCAAAACATCAGAAAAAAGTAGCGGCTAATAGTCCGAAAAGTACAGTAGTTATCTGAAATTACCTGATCAGCATTATTGACAATACTGAAGTTTAGTTTTGCATTAGTGTGGGGGATTTCTCAGCATAAGTTGTTTGATTAGGGAATATCCAATAGTCCCCTATTTGAGATTGGTTCAACTTTAGTTTTGTACCTACAGGGAATTTCTCAGCTTGCATTTTCAGGACTTCTGCTATGAATAATGACTTAAAAAAATAATTCGTAAGCAATCATGGCTCAGAGGTTAGTAGACAGAGAATACCGACGTTTTAATCCAGACTGGACGACACAATTCTTTTTCATGAAGTAAAAGGGAAACCTTTATACGTTTGATATGCAGTAATTCAGTTGCTGTAAACAAGGTAGCAAATGTGAAAAAGCATTACACTCAAAACCATCCTGACTATGAGGGAAGATTTTCTTCAGGAATAACTAGGAGGTAGGAACACCTTGATAGACTAACGAGGTAGGCTAATGGACAAATGGCTATGATGAGGGGAGCTACAAACTTGCAAAAAAGAGCAGCTACTGCTGGCTATGAGTTTTGTTATAAAATTGCCAAGGCAATGGCTCCATACAGCCACAGGAACTGTTCAAAGAATGCATGGTTTCAGCCATTCAAGCGCGCTACCCTGAAAAGCTAGATATTCAGCAAGCTGTTCAGTCAGTACCGCTATCTAGGAATACATGTGCACGACGGATAAAAGCTATTGCCAATCATGTGACTGAAGGTGTCATATATAGCTTGAACAGGTGTGAATCATTTTCAGTTGCAGTAGATGGGAGTACTGACATAAACGATGTTGCTCAGCTGAGTGTGTTTGTTCGGTATTATCTCAACAACAAGTTTAGTGAGGACCTTGCAGCAGTTATTCCACTGGCAGAATGTGCGACTGGAGAAAATATATATCAGGCATTCAAGGCTTACATGGACTCCCATAAAGTGTCAATGCATAAGATAATTTCTGTAGCAACAGATGGCGCCCCAGCTATGGTGGGTGTATATTCTGGTTTTGTTAATCGCCTGAAAGATAACAATCCTCAGATGATTGCATTTCATTGTATCATACATGAAAGCATTCTCTGTGCACAACTGAAAGATGAATATGGAAGTCTTATGCTGGACATAATGAAGCTAATAAACTTTCTCAAATTAAAATCATCTCTACGACACAGCCAGCTTAAAATATTTTCACAGGAGTCTGATTCTCAGTATGATGAATTTTTAGTACACAACAATGTCGGGTTACTACCATATTGCTATCTTCGAATTATATTTGTCATACTTATTTTCATTCCATTATGATGAGGTGAAAAAGCACTGCAAAGTTGTGAATATTGTCAATTATTTTGAATATACAATAGGTATACTTTAATGTACTTGTGCAGATGGCTGAGTAAGGGTAGATCTTGGCAAAGAGTAGGCCTATATGGTCTGTAAGACAGCATATTGAGCAGTTTCTTAGTGAGATTGGAGGAGATGCAGCAAAACGATTTTTAGAGATTCTCAGATCGGAGCATTCACTGACAGACATGGCTTTTCTGTCAGACATTTTGGCTCATCTGAATGACCTAAACTTGAAGTTGCAGGGCGAAGGTCGTAATGTGGTAGAACTCTGGCAGGCAGTAACATCTTTTAAAGACAAACTCCACTGCTTTTACAGGACATAAACAGCGATATGAACCATTTTCCAATCATCAGGAAATTTGTGAATAGTCGTGATTACGTTGTGGACCTTACAGCAGCACGCGCTTTTCTCATTGATGTTTCTTCAAAGATGGAGCATCGCTTTGCTGCCTTCGATAGTATCTATATAGCATTATTAAGCTGGTTGTGTGCCATTTCAGACACATCAGCTTTGGAAAGCCCAATTTGATAACTTTCCTCATGTTCAGACAGGTGTGGCAGAATTAGAGCTGTGTGATTTAAAATCAGATATACTGGTTAAAGCTCAATTTGCTGGGCAAACTATTGTAGGGTTCTGAACGCAACCTGCTGTACAGGAGAAGTATCCTAAGCTACGCAATATGGCAGTGCGCTCACTTACTTTCTTCGGTACAACGTACTTGTGTGAATCAATGTTTTCAAAGTTGACAATTATAAAAAGTAGGTATTGGAGTCTACTGACAGAGGAGCATACTCAACAGCTTTTAGCCGTAGCAGTAACCAAAAATAAACCAGATATTGCAGCAGTAGCTGCAAAGCAAACTCACTTCCATGTGTCTCTCATTAACATTACGGATATTTCTGCATAGTAGATTTTGTTGAGAATAAACCTACTTATGTTGTTATGTTACACCTTGTTACTTTCATGTTTATGTACATGTATATATGTTTACTTACACATTACTTAAAATACACATACATTTACATATATACAGCTATATTTATGCCTGGCCCTCCTGATAAGGCATGTTTACCTGTTTGGCCCTCTAGTTAAAGTATTTGGGCACCCCTGATGTATACATATATATATATATATATATATACACAGGACAGATAGCGCAGTTGGTAAGGTATCGGGACCGTGATCATTAGGTCCTCGGTTCAAACCCCAACAACTGCACTTTTCTGGTGGTCCTTGGACAAGACCCTTGCTTGTATAACATCTACAACCTCTATGATGAGTGCAATAACCAAAGCCATGCCGGCTCGGACGTCGCCCGGTCAAACAAGGTCCGCGCTGCCTGTAGCTGAACCAGGATAAGGCAGTGAAAAATGGGCTACTGGTTAAAAACTGATGAAATGGACTCGGGCTGATAACACGGACCTCATGCAGTGCTATTTTATGAGCGAACCTCAAAAGTGGGGCTACATGGGAAGGATGCGTCAACTGTGGATAAATATGCGTCCTGAATTGCCACTAACTGCTAAGCAACTTGTAGCTCAGAGGAGTAACATAATCAAGCGGCACCTCATATCGGAACTTGAGGTAGATGAATTTAGGGAACAGTTCACCCAAGTAACCTCAACCAACGAGGAGTGCATATCAGCACACACTGTCACGCATACACAATCATGTGTTGACTCACGGGTTGAAGAGGACATGCACTTGGACCTTGATCCAAGGGTGAGAGAGCTTGCGGAAAATATCATCAACAAGATGTCAGCTGCTAATGATTATGGAAGCAGGGTACCTCTACGAAGAGTTAGCAAGGCCATACCTAAGAAGCTGTTAGAAGACATTAACTTGGCACTGGAGTCGATCTCAACTGGATCAATCAGTGAGACTAATGCCTTAATCTACAGTACAGCAACCCTCATCTTGGAGGAGATGGATATTAAGCCACTGCCAACAAGGCTTCAAGCCATTCCACCCTGGCAGCTGAGGCTACAAAATAAGATCAAGGACTTGCGCAAGAAAGTTAGTAGGCTCAGTGAGAGATCTAACCACAGTAAGATCTCTCACACAGTAAGATTCCCTTTTTGGAGCGTCCAAAAAGGGAAGCCACAATAAAAGCTCTAGAATCTGCCAAACAGCAGCTAGTAGCACTCTCGACACGACTGAAGCGGTACACCAAAGAGCGGGATAACAAGAGAATGAACAAACTGTTCATCAATAATCCATCTAGAGTGTATTCCCAGTTCAAAGGTAAACTGCAGAGGCCAATGTCTGAGCCTCCCCGATCTAGCACTTCAAAGTTCTGGAAGGACATCTGGGAGAAAGAGACTACTCATAACACCACTGCAAATTGGCTGAAGAGGCTTAAAGAAAGCCATCAACACACAGTGGCTCAGCAAGGACTCACCATCAGCAAAGAGGACATCAAGTGCAGAGTGCAGCGTATGAAGAACTGGGCAGCACCTGGCCATGACATGATTCAAGCCTTCTGGTTAAAGAAATTTACATCACTTCACACTAGAATGGCTAAGCAGATGGAATGCCTAATAGAACAAGGTGACCATCCAGAATGGCTGACCAAAGAACGAACTGTACTTCTGATAGAAGATCCAAAGCAGGGGCCGATTCCCAAAAACTATCGACCAATAACGTGCTTGCCCACCACTTGGAAACCGCTCTCAGGAATAGTTGCAGACAAACCGGAAGAGCACATGAGTCACTATATGACCAGTGCTCAGAAAGGAATTGGGCGCAACACCCGATGAGCTAAACATCAGTTACTGGTGGATCGGACGGTCTGTCAAGACAGCAGGAGAAGGCAAACCAATCTTGCCATGGCTTGGATTGACTACAAAAAGGCCTATGACTCAATTTCCCATAGTTGGATACTTGAGTGCCTCAGTATGTACAATGGTCACCCTGCTCTTGTGGCATTCATCAAGATGTCAATGACCAAATGGAAGACGGAACTAGAGGCTAATGGAAAAAAAAGCTGGCGAGTGTACAAATTAAGCGAGGCATCTATCAAGGTGACTCCTTATCACCGCTGCTCTTCTGCATATGCCTAAACCTTCTAAGCAATATGCTGGAGAAGACTCAATATGGGTACCAGTTTAAGAGTGGCACCAAGATAAACCACCTCTTCTACATGGATGACATCAAGCTGTACGCTAACAAAGAAAGGGACATTGATTCGCTAATACACCTCACTCAGGTATACAGCAAGGACATCGGAATGACCTTCGGTATTGAGAAATGTGGAAGGCTAATTCTTAAGAAAGGCCATTCTATGCTCACAGATGGCCTAAGAATGCCAAATGGTACCACCAAAGATATAGAAGAAGGGTACAAGTACTTGGGGATTATGCAAAGCAACATCAACCACGAAGCCGAGGCACGTCACAAAGCCATTACCGAATACAAGAAACGCCTTCGGCAGGTCTTACGGAGCCAGCTCAATGCCAAGAACCAAGTCATGGCAATAAATACCTACGCACTGCCAGTAATAAGATATCCAGCAGGCATAATAAAGTGGACTGAGGAAGCCATCAAAGAAACAGATATAGCAACTCGTAAACTGCTGACCATGCATGGAGCACTCCACCCAAAATCTGATACTACTAGATTGTATCTTGATAGAAAAGATGGCAGTAGGGAACTCAAGAGTGTACAGCAGACAGTGAAAGAGGAGGAGCAAAGCATTAAAGCATATGCAGCCTCCATGGCCATCTCAGATAAGTTGCTAGTTGAATTTCAATCGGCTGCTCTTACAACGGACCTAAGCCCTGATGATGAGGAAATTGACTGGCACACGAAACCTCTTCATGGTGCTTACCACCAACAAATATCTAAGGTTGGCGATCTTCACCAGACATATATGTGGCTGAACAAAGGAAACCTAACGGCCAATACAGAGTCACTAATCATGGCAGCCCAGGAGCAAGTGCTCCCAACAAGGCAACTCCAAACGAAAATCTATCACACTAGAGACGATCCTAGATGCAGACTGTGCAAAGATGCACCTGAGACCATCCAACACATCATCAGTGGATGCAAGCAGCTAGCAGGGAACGCATACACTGAGCGACATAATCATGTCGCAGGTGTTGTGTATAGAAGTCTATGTGATGAGTATGGCCTTAATAAACCACAACATTGGTGGGAAGCTCCTGGTAAGGTCTATGAAAATGACCGCGCTAAGATCCTCTGGGACTTCTACATCCAAACTGACAAGCATGTCCTAGCAAACCAACCAGATATAGTGGTGGTAGACAAGGAGAACAAGAGGGCTACTATAATAGATATAGCAGTACCCAATGACTACAATATAGCCAGCAAAGAAAAAGAAAAGGTAGAGAAATATCTCCCTCTTGGAGAAGAAATTGAAAAATGCTGGAATGTAAGAACAACTGTAATCCCAGTAGTCATTGGGGCACTGGGCGCAATAACACCGGCGCATAAAATGTGGCTTGCCCAAATACCAACAACAATCAACTCAGGTGAGTTGCAGTAAAGTGCGCTATTGGGAACAGCTAAGATCTTGAGGCGAGGGCTCAAACTCCCAGGTCTCTGGTAGGAGACCCGAGTTAGAGCAGAATTTACCACCCATACGGGGTATCCGGGGTGAGGAAACAATTTATATATATATATATATGTATATATATATACATATATATATACATATATATATACATATATGTATACATCAGGGGTGTCCATCAGGTGTATACATATATGCATACATAAGTAAAAGCCTAAGATCTCAGCAGAGTGCTCAATAATAAAATCAGAGCAAGGTAAAATCAATAAAACAGACTATAACTTTAGATAAAACACTTTATTACTATTAGTTTCATGCTTGGTAAGAGCAATCTTCAGATAAAGAATATCTTTATCTGAAGATTGCTCTTACCAAGCATGAAACTAATAGTAATAAAGTGTTTTATCTAAAGTTAAGTCTGTACTTTACAATACAGACAACTGAAGCCAATTATATGTTCCATCTCCTAGCGTTTGATGAAAAGATGGAATTGATAATCAACCATTTATATCCTAAGCTTTTTCATAGACGACCATTTTCTGATAACATGATAATCGCCACCAGGTGGTAGTGAACTCTTTTCATTTGAAACATTTCTAGTTCCCAGAAATCAATAATAAACTCACTTTGATTTTGAAATCTCTTTCTTTCTTTTCCTTGCGTCTTTGGAGAATAGATTACTTGAAGTAGTTGAAAATGAAATTGGGTGGTTGAACCTCTCAGCATGTATGTGGTTTATTGATTGATGCGAGTAGCTCATAAAGAAGGCCACAAAAAGGTCAAGGTTGCCTACCAATTTTATGAAATGTCTATGACCTTTTAATAAATGCAATGAAAGAGATTTTCGTGCAATATTATTCTCATGCTGTCATTCTTAAATGTTTGAAAATAGCATTGATGAGCTTGTCCACGCTTTATAGCATAGTGGCCAAAATGTCAATATTTTTTTGTTAATCTGTTAAATACATGTTTTCTAAGAAATCACACTTTGTCTAACGCCTCCAAAGAAAAGATCCTGTCCTGCACAAAATCATTTCCTCATGTTATGAAGTTTGGAAGTTACAGTTGTTTGACAAAGTTTTAAAACCTTTACAGTTGTTTTTATTTCTCTCTTAATTTATTTCAACTACACAAAACACTTCTCTCATGATATGTAGTTTGAAAGTAAGAATGGGAAATGTTGTTATATGTTAAAAACAAATCAATTTTCTGTCCAAATACTTTTTTATTACTCGGTCAATGCCAGCTAGCACAGCTAGTCTATATATATATATATTTCTCGTTGCTGGTATGTGTGTCCCTCCAGCTATAACTATCAAAATCTTGGAATAAAGAACCAAAACCAAAGAAGATTTGATGTCAGGCCCTCCCGCTCATCAGTCCGACACCGTATCAATTAGGCCACAGAGATGGATTTGTTAGCTAGCTGTTATATGTCGCTATATGGGAGCAAATACCCAGCGGCTTTGCGTACTACATATGGTGATTGCATAACGCCACTGAGACGAATAGCTCTCATTAGTAAGCGTACTCAAATTTCCCAATGGCAATGTGCCAGGCTGATAGCAAGTGGCAGGCAACTCTCATTACTTCTCATTGTTGTTTATAAGCTGTTTTTTAACTTCCGAGCAGCGCCGGGAAGCGCTGCCCGGAAATTTATAAATATATATATAAATATATATACAGCTAATATATACATATACATTAGCTGCATATATATATATATATATATGTATATATATACATATATATATATATACATATATGTAAATTTATAAATATTTATATAAATATTTATTTAGAAATTTATAAATATATATATAAATATATATACAGCTAGTATATATATACACTAGCTGCATATATATATATATATATATATATATATATGTATATATATATATACATATATATATATATATATATATATATATATATATATATATATATATATAATTGTTTCCTCACCCCGGATACCCCGTATGGGTGGTAAATTCTGCTCTAACTCGGGTCTCCTACCAGAGACCTGGGAGTTTGAGCACTCGTCTCAAGATCTTAGCTGTTCCCAATAGCGCACTTTTCTGCAACTCACCTGAGTTGATTGTTGTTGGTATTTGGGCAAGCCACATTTTATGCGCCGGTGTTATTGCGCCCAGTGCCCCAATCACTACTGGGATTACGGTTGTTCTTACATTCCAGCATTTTCCAATTTCTTCTCCAAGAGGGAGATATTTTTCTACCTTTTCTTTTTCTTTGCTGGCTATATTGTAGTCATTGGGTACTGCTATATCTATTATAGTAGCCCTCCTGTTCTCCTTGTCTACCACCACTATATCTGGTTGGTTTGCGAGGACATGCTTGTCAGTTTGGATGTAGAAGTCCCAGAGGATCTTAGCGCGGTCATTTTCATTGACCTTACCAGGAGCTTCCCACCAGTGTTGTGGTTTATTAAGGCCATACTCATCACATAGACTTCTATACACAATACCTGCGACATGATTATGCCGCTCAGTGTATGCGTTCCCTGCTAGCTGTCTGCATCCACTGATGATGTGTTGGATGGTCTCAGGTGCATCTTTGCACAGTCTGCATCTAGGATCGTCTCTAGTGTGATAGATTTTCGTTTGGAGTTGCCTTGTTGGGAGCACTTGCTCCTGGGCTGCCATGATTAGCGACTCTGTATTGGAGAGAGTCGCTATATATATATATATATATATATATATATAATAGCGACTATATATATTATAATATACATATAATATATAATATATATATTATATATTATATATATATAATATATAATATATATATATATTATATATTATATAATATATAAAAAAAAATTGTTTCTTCACCCCGGATACCCCGTATGGGTGGTAAATTCTGCTCTAACTCGGGTCTCCTACCAGAGACCTGGGAGTTTGAGCACTCGCCTCAAGATCTTAGCTGTTCCCAATAGCGCACTTTTCTGCAACTCACCTGAGTTGATTGTTGTTGGTATTTGGGCAAGCCACATTTTATGCGCCGGTGTTATTGCGCCCAGTGCCCCAATCACTACTGGGATTACGGTTGTTTTTACATTCCAGCATTTTTCAATTTCTTCTCCAAGAGGGAGATATTTTTCTACCTTTTCTTTTTCTTTGCTGGCTATATTGTAGTCATTGGGTACTGCTATATCTATTATAGTAGCCCTCTTGTTCTCCTTGTCTACCACCACTATATCTGGTTGGTTTGCTAGGACATGCTTGTCAGTTTGGATGTAGAAGTCCCAGAGGATCTTAGCGCGGTCATTTTCATTGACCTTACCAGGAGCTTCCCACCAGTGTTGTGGTTTATTAAGGCCATACTCATCACATAGACTTCTATACACAATACCTGTGACATGATTATGCCGCTCAGTGTATGCGTTCCCTGCTAGCTGTCTGCATCCACTGATGATGTGTTGGATGGTCTCAGGTGCATCTTTGCACAGTCTGCATCTAGAATCGTCTCTAGTGTGATAGATTTTCGTTTGGAGTTGCCTTGTTGGGAGCACTTGCTCCTGGGCTGCCATGATTAGCGACTCTGTATTGGCCGTTAGGTTTCCTTTGTTCAGCCACATATATGTCTGGTGAAGATCGCCAACCTTAGATATTTGTTGGTGGTAAGCACCATGAAGAGGTTTCGTATGCCAGTCAATTTCCTCATAATCAGGGCGTAGGTCCGTTGTGAGAGCAGCCGATTGAAATTCAGCTAGCAAATTATCTGAGATGGCCATGGAGGCTGCATATGCTTCGATGCTTCGCTCCTCCTCTTTCACTGTCTGTTGTACACTTTTGAGCCCCCTACCGCCATCTTTCCTATCAAGATACAATCTAATAGTATCAGATTTTGGGTGGAGTGCTCCATGCATGGTCAGCAGTTTACGAGTTGCTATATCTGTTTCTTTGATGGCTTCCTCAGTCCACTTTATTATGCCTGCTGGATATCTTATTACTGGCAGTGCGTAGGTATTTATTGCCATGATTTGGTTCTTGGCATTGAGCTGGCTCCGTAAGACCTGCCGAAGGCGTTTCTTGTATTCGGAAATGGCTTTGTGACGTACCTCGGCTTCGTGGTTGATGTTGCTTTGCATAATTCCCAAGTACTTGTACCCTTCTTCTATATCTTTGATGGTACCATTTGGCATTCTTAGGCCATCTGTGAGCATAGAATGGCCTTTCTTAAGAATTAGCCTTCCACATTTCTCAATACCGAAGGTCATTCCGATGTCCTTGCTGTATACCTGAGTGAGGTGTATTAGCGAATCAATGTCCCTTTCTTTGTTAGCGTACAGCTTGATGTCATCCATGTAGAAGAGGTGGTTTATCTTGGTGCCACTCTTAAACTGGTACCCATATTGAGTCTCCTCCAGCATATTGCTTAGAGGGTTTAGGCATATGCAGAAGAGCAGCGGCGATAAGGAGTCACCTTGATAGATGCCTCGCTTAATTTGTACACTCGCCAGCTTTTTGCCATTAGCCTCCAGTTCCGTCTTCCATTTGGTCATTGACATCTTGATGAATGCTACAAGAGCAGGGTGAACATTGTACATACTGAGGCACTCAAGTATCCAACTATGGGGAATTGAGTCATAGGCCTTTCTGTAGTCAATCCAAGCCATGGCAAGATTGGTTTGCCTTCTCCTGCTGTCTTGACAGACCGTCCGATCCACCAGTAACTGATGTTTAGCTCATCGGGTGTTGCGCCCAATTCCTTTCTGAGCACTGGTCATATAGTGACTCATGTGCTCTTCCAGTTTGTCTGCAACTATTCCTGAGAGCAGTTTCCAAGTGGTGGGCAAGCACGTTATTGGTCGATAGTTTTTGGGAATCGGCCCCTGCTTTGGATTTTTTATCAGAAGCACAGTTCGTCCTTTGGTCAGCCATTCTGGATGGTCACCTTGTTCTATTAGGTATTCCATCTGCTTAGCCATTCTAGTGTGAAGTGATGTCAATTTCTTTAACCAGAAGGCTTGAATCATGTCATGGCCAGGTGCTGCCCAGTTTTTCATACGCTGCACTCTGCACTTAATGTCATCTTTGCTGATGGTGAGTCCTTGCTGAGCCACAGTGTGTTGTTGGTTCTCTTTAAGCCTCTTCAGCCAATTTGCAGTGGTGTTATGAGTGGTCTCTTTCTCCCAGATGTCCTTCCAGAACTTTGAAGTGCTAGATCGGGGAGGCTCAGACATTGGCCTCTGCAGTTCACCTTTGAACTGGGAATACACTCTAGATGGATTATTGATGAACAGTTTGTTCATTCTCTTGTTATCTCGCTCTTTGGTGTACCGCTTCAGTCGTGCCGAGAGTGCTACTAGCCGCTGTTTGGCAGATTCTAGAGCTTCTATTGTGGCTTCCCTTTTTGGACGCTCCAAACTGTGGTTAGATCTCTCACTGAGCCTACTAACTTTCTTGCGCAAGTCCTTGATCTTATTTTGTAGCCTCAGCTGCCAGGATGGAATGGCTTGAAGCCTTGTTGGCATTGGCTTAATATCCATCTCCTCCAAGATGACGGTTGCTGTACTGTAGATTAAGGCATTAGTCTCACTGATTGATCCAGTTGAGATCGACTCCAGTGCCATGTTAATGTCTTCTAACAGCTTCTTAGGTATGGCCTTGCTAACTCTTCGTAGTGGTACCCTGCTTCCATAATCATTAGCAGCTGACATCTTGTTGATGATATTTTCCGCAAGCTCTTTCACCCTTGGGTCAAGGTCCAAGTGCATGTCCTCTTCAGCCCGTGAGTCAACACATGATCGTGTATCCATGACAGTGTGTGTTGATATGCACTCCTCGTTGGTTGAGGTTACTTGGGTGAACTTTTCCCTAATTTCATCTACCTCAAGTTGTGATATGAGGTGCCGCTTGATTATGTTACTCCTCTGAGCTACAAGTTGCTTAGCGGTTAGTGGCAATTCAGGGCGCATGTTTATCCACAGTTGACGCATCCTTCCCATGTAGCCCCACTTTTGAGGTTCACTCATAAAGTAGCACTGCATGAGGTCCGTGTTATCAGTCCGAGTCCATTTCATCCGTTTTTAACCAGTAGCCCATTTTTCACTGCCTTGTCCTGGTTCAGCTACAGGCAGCGCGGACCTTGTTTGACCGGGCGACGTCCGAGCCGGCATGGCTTTGGTTATTGCACTCATCATAGAGGTTGTAGACGTTATACAAGCAAAGGTCTTGTCTAAGGACCACCAGAAAAGTGCAGTTGTTGGGGTTTGAACCGAGGACCTAATGATCACGGTCCCGATACCTTACCAACTGCGCTATCTGTCCTATATATAATATATATATATATATATATATATATATATATACTAATAAATTATTTGAAAGCAATACTTATCTTTTTTTTTTTTTTTTTTTTTTTTTTTCCAGCTACTTTATATATATATATATATATATATATATATATAGATGATTACAAGAATACTTGACCGGTACTCTTCATTTAATAACTTGATTATATGGTAGAGCTAATCAGGGTTGTCAATGAAGTCACAAGTGGAGTTGCTTCACCTTGCGTACATAATTATGCTCAACCATCTCCTACGCAACAGCGATAAGTATGTGACAGGTTGAGCAATAAGCCAATCAGATCAGATTTCAAGAAAGCTACTTTATGTTTTCCTAATTTTCCATGCTGAATAGTTTGTTACTCTGGGAAGATCTTTGTATAAACTAAATATGTATGATTCAAATTTATTAACACAGCGTACAAATATGAATAAATATTGAAGTTTTACAACATGATCACCATGATTATCAACTGGTCAATAGTTAAATGACATCTCCAAAAGCTTCATTTAATTTAATATAAAAAGGCCACTAGAAAACAATTCACTAATTTGAGTCAATTGCTAATTATAATCTCTAAACAACTTGCCAATGAACAGTGACTCAGAGAATATGTGTGCTCATGTTTTCAGAATATTTGTCATTTCCTTGGCCTGACTGACATATATGCTGACTATATTTACAGGCTGTCAGCAGTAGTCTAGCATTAGTCATCCTCTTCAGAACTAAACGATTCGGATGCCGCTGGTACTTCCTGCTGCGCTTCAGGCGTTGTTTGAACCTGGACTTGACAAACTAAAATGCAGCATTAAAATATTGAATAAAAAATATACAAACTGCGTGCTTTCCAGAGTTTTATCTCAAACCAGGTTCAGCATGTAGGTATGTTGCACAAGTCGCGAAGGTCAAAGAAGGTCAAGTCAGCTCAAAACGATTAGAGCAGAACTTAACTTGAAGATTGTATTATTAAGAGTATTTTCAGGTTACCTACAGATAGACGGTATGTGATTTGAATACACATGAGGATTACCTACACATAGATGGTATGTGATTTGAATACACATGAGGATTACCTACACATAGACGGTATGTGATTTGAATACACATGAGGATAACCTACACATAGACAGTATGTGATTTGAATACACATGAGGATTACCTACACATAGACGGTATGTGATTTGAATACACATGAGGATCACCTACACATAGACGGTATGTGGTTTGAATACACATAAGGATTACCTACACATGGATGGTACAGGATTGGAACACACATGAGGATCACCTACACATAGATGGTATGTGATTTGAATACACATAAGGATTACCTACACATAGATGGTACAGGATTGGAACACACATGAGTGTTACCTACACATAGATGGTATGTGATTGGAATTCACATGAGGGTTGCCTACATGTAGATGGTACGTGATTGGAATTCAAATGAGGGTTACCTACTTGTACTGTAGATGGCTCATGATTGGAATAAACATAAATACTTACCTACACATAAATGATACGGGATTGGAATACGCATAAGTGTTACCTACACGTAGTTGGTATATGATTGGAATTCACATGAGGGTTACCTACTTGTAGATGGTTCATGATTTGAATACACATAAGGATTGCCTACCCATAGATGGTACAGGGTTGGAACACACATGCGTGTCATCTATACATAGACGGTACACATGAGTGTTACCTACACGTAGTTGGTATATGATTGGAATTCACATGAGGGTTACCTACTTGTAGATGGTTCATGATTTGAATACACATAAGGATTACCTACACATAGATGGTACAGGGTTGGAACACACATGAGTGTCATCTATACATAGACGGTACACATGAGTGTTACCTACACGTAGTTGGTACGTGATTGGAATTCACATGAGGGTTACCTACTTGTAGATGGTTCATGATTGGAATAAACATAAGGACTACCTACACATATAGATGGTACACATGAGGATTACCTATACATAGATGGTATTATGTGATTGGAATAAAATTGTGTGTCGGAAAACCACTATTGTGAAAGATGTTTAAGATAAAGAATAACGTTCACGGGCAAAATCATAAGAATGACAGCACGTCATTCATATTCATCTGTCTGTAGCCAAGCGCGTTGATAAATTTTTGTACAGCGTATTTGAAGCTTTGGAGAAAGGAAAAAAATATACAACGACTTTGTTAATACCAATATATAGTTTCTAATATATATGCAGAAGCTCAGCTTGTGCTTCAACCTGTGCCAGATCGTAAGAACTGAGACTAAATAGGCAACTGTCAAGGAAAGGAACTTTCAAGCACATAAAACAATTTTGATGGTATAGCTGCTAGACAGTGTGTGTCCTTAACTCAGTGGTAAATTCACACAACTTGTACTTATAACTTAGAGCTTTGGTATAAGAAACAAGTTCCACAAGTAGTCTATCGATGACAATCTCAAGACATAGTGTACGCCTCCTACCTTCGTAAAAAACTCTGGTGAACTGTAGAAGGAATAATAAATCATATTACTTTGAAAGTAGATAGTATAATAGTAATATTTCAATATAAAACAATCTACTTCTGGAATCAAGTTATTTTGGAAGTACTCCATATACTCCATCATAAATTATTAGTCAGGGAACTGCTTGTATGAATAAAGAATAAAGAGCTCTCACAGCATATATAATCAAACACAAGAATAGTGACATGTTGTTACTAATATACAACTTGTAATGAGTCATGTTGCTATTTGTTGCACTTGGAATTTAAAGTTTTGGTCTAAGGAACAAGCTCTACAATCAGCTTATCAAAATCAAAGACATATCTAAAGACACTTATAAAAAATAGTTTACGTCTCCTACCTTCGTAAAGATCTCCGGTGAACTGGACTGTAGTAGGAACAAGTGGTCTATCATAGAGTCTACAGAGGTTGTCTCCACTATTAAACTCATAGGCTGTACAGCCCCCTGTCTCGATGCATTGCCATGAACAGTGGGCGGTAGATATTGACTTGCTAACAGCAATGGGGTCAGAGCCAGGTTTATGATAGCTTTGGCGCACAAAGGTGTTCTACAATAACAGTTGATAGAATTCATTGGTATCAATATAATCTCCGCTGAAATATATGCAGAAAAGTGGATAATTAAAGCTTGCAACAACGTTTTCGCTATTTTAACAATTTTATACAGCAATAACTTACACATGCCTGGATTTATGTCAATACTAATTATGTATAGATATTCTCTTTTTTGTCTGTTTTTTGACAGACCAAATTTTTTTGTCTCTTTTACTGAAATGCTGACAGCTATACATTCTAATTGCTGAGTATCCAATACTTCATCCAAACATATAGCGAAAATTGAACAACTAGGTGGTTTCATGTTTTTCTCACAGTTAAAAATGAATGTTGGGTACAGCCAAATAAGATTGATGAAAACACAACGAACATCACACTGTGCTTGATTTCGAGCTATTACAATTTTTACTATAATAAGAGTCATGTCCATCCATCCGGCTGGTTGTACGAAGCCACCTTACGAGCATTAGGAAAATTTGCCTTGCGAGGGAGTGCAACCCAGATACCCTATTTCACAGACCATCACACTATCTACTACACCACTCGGCTACATCGTCACACCGTGGATTAATTATGCACATACTGATTATTCATGACGATCTCTCATGGTGCACGATGCTACCTAGCGTACTAGTAGTGATATAATACTGGTCGGATTGATTAGAAGTGGCACATTAGAAAGCTACCAATTTGGTAAGTAGGCATCTCTTTTGCAAATGATTCATTACAAACAACTTGAAATGCCTTACTTCATCAGCTGATATTCAATCGATGCCGGCAGCACTGACAGTATCGGACAAAAGACTCGTAGTTTTGACTCACAATCAGCAAAGTATGGCTTTTAACTTTAACTTGAACAGCTATCAAGTTTTTACAGACAGATCCTCAAAACTATATATTTATATATATATATATATATATATATATATATATATATATATATATATATATATATATATATATATATATACTAATACCCAGGCATTCCCTTAAGAGATAGTGATGAGTATTACCTATGCGCACAATTATTCTTAGTTACAGAGAGGTAGTCGCATGGTGAGATAGTAGCCTGCTTGGCTAGGCATTCAAAAATCTGGGTTTGATTCCTCCACGGTGCAATGTTTTTTCCTAACGCTTTGAACAGACGGACACAGCTCTTATTGTAGTAAAAACTAGCCAATTGCCTGGCGTTGCACGGGTATTAAATCAGCCTATCAGCAGTGGCAGGTAACGTAGTTGCCTGCCACTTGCCATTAGCCTGTCACATTGCCAATAATTAATTTGAGTAAGCTAGTATCCATAGTCTTAAACTTACTAATAAGAGCTGTGAGAGCAAGCTTTAGTGATGTTGCGCAATGCAGAGTGCTATGTGTATTTTAACCTAGATAACGACTCATATCACCTAATAAATCTGTTGCATCTCGAGTAGCTCAATTAGTTAGAATATCATCTGGTGAACTGGAAGTTCTGAGATCAAATCTTCTGTGATACGGATTCTACATTGTTAGATACCAATCAGCTATAACTGAACAGACTGAACGACGACAGACAATGACAAGCTTTGAGATTTATATATAGAATATTATGTTTTATACTGTTAATATTCAAATCAGTTTAATGTTATCCTTTTTAGTCAAACTAGACACTATTTAAAAGAGTATATTTACCAAGATTCTTAATTTTCACATCTTTGCTAAAAACTTCTGATCAGAACTCCTTAATTTTGTTTTTAAGATTGTTAAACATATTTTCATAATGGTGACCCTGAAAACGGCTGTTGAGGCCAAAAAAATTAGTTATAGTATTTGATGGGTTAATCCAAAAGCAAAAGACTTTTGGCAGTCTTCTTAAAATTTGAGTGACAGTGAAAATTGCTCACTAAATAGAGAGGAATTAAGAATTATCTTTTGTAACTAGACTAGTTGGGTTCCTTAGTGTCGAAGCATTCCATTGATATATAAATACCAATAGTATCTGGAGGAGGCAGCGAATATTTTGAGACAACAAACTTAGTCTGAATCAGCCTATTGGAGAATTGTCCCCCAACTACAAGTATTTTGTCTGGCACTGTATATCAAGCTTCATGAAATAAGCATTGCTCTTTGTTGAACACGTCCTCAAACATCAACATAAATCACCAAACTTGAAAGGATTTTTGACTTTGTTCTTCACAACTCACACTTACTAAGTAAATTAGAGAAGTAAGCATTTTGCTTTGCCAGTATGAGATGCCTTTGTAATCTTAACTTTGCATTGATAACAACAATAACTTACTTTACTTGATAACTTACTTCAATAACTTACTTGATCAGCCAGACTTGAACAGTAGAGTAGAACTAGAAAGTTCACCAGTGAGTTCATCGTCAGATGCTATTACATTTGAGTATCAGCTGCAGGCGAGTTAACCCGGGATGGTGTACATTAGCTGGTAGTCAAGATGAAAATGAACGGATTTCTATTTCTTCTGTTTATACATCATATGCGTTATCTGGAAACTTCTAAGGCTATATGTTAAAAGGTTTTTCTTATCAATCGATACCATATTTTTAGCTTTTCTTTCAGAATACGATCAACTTCTTAAATGAAAAGAAGGAAATTAGTTTCCTTTTGTTGATATTTGATTGCTTGAGCATTTAATAAATGCACTCGGCTTTGCATTATACATTTACAACAAACCAAAGCTGTTCGTGACATAGGCTCAAAACTGGAGTTGCTTCACCCCGTTTACTTTTATGAGATTTTTGATTTAAACATCATTATAGGGATCTTATCTGATACTATTTATTCGATTTTAGTGGATAACTGGTGCCCTTGTTTTTATAATTGTTGTGTACCATAAATTAAAAACATTTTATATAAAACTGTTGCCAATAAAGTAATATATAAAGTAATATATATTGCAAAACAAAGTAAAAAGTCAAATTAATCATATAAAAAGCTGTTATCTAACAATAGGTTACGAGACACTTTGTATTATATAATTAAAAATACAAGGAAATAGTTTTAGTAATATTACTTTTTCCTTTTCAAATGCATTGCTCTTCTTTTTCCAGTTGTCCTATTTTGATATCACCACCGCAAATGGTATATCCTGGTATACATTGTGACTAATTGCTCATGAGATTTGGTACAAGAGCAATTGTGGCTGGATGCCCTTCTTAACAACACCAATGGTCCTTCTGTGATTCGAACTTGTGACCTACTGATTATATGCGAGTATACTAACCACTGTGTCATGGCTGCTTCGAAATGCATTGATAATAAGCTAGTCATTTAATTTTTCTTGCTCAGAAATCAGCTAAGAAAGAGTGGCATTGTTGTAAATCAATAGATTTTTTTATAATTTTATCATTTTGAATGTTGTTACCTACATGTAGCTTTGAGTTCACAATTACCTACATGTAGCTTTGAGTTCACAATTACCTACATGTAGCTTTGAGTTCACAATTACCTACATGTAGCTTTGAGTTCACAATTACCTACATGTAGCTTTGAGTTCACAATTACCTACATGTAGCTTTGAGTTCACAATTACCTACATGTAGCTTTGAGTTCACAATTACCTACATGTAGCTTTGAGTTCACAGAATGCCCAGGAATATGGTTGCATATGATATTATGAATCGAAGAGAGCCCGCTATTGGTAGATCAAGACTCAAAATACAAATTTAAATTTTACAAATACAAATTTTCAAAATACAATTTAAAGCTCTATTAAATTTTAAAAAATGCATATTCTCTCCTAACTGAAATTAAACTTCTACAATGTTTAACACAGATTTGCAGATGTTCTTCGAAGTCCAGCTCTGAAGGATTCAATAGTAGCTTTATTTTGGGTAGAAGAATTGTGTGTTCAAAGTGTTCTGTGGTGTGAGCAATCCTTTGAAAATTTAGGATATCTGCTTAGCTTGCTACAAACAGAGGCTGTGCTTTTTTAAAGCATTGTTGTATCCAGGATGAAGTAGGGGCCAAGCAAGGAAAATCGAAGAGTAAATGGGAACTTTTAAACCGATGTATTTATTTACATTGAGCCGAGGGCTTGAATTCTACAGATTTATTGCAAAAATGTTAAGATCCAACATAGATCTAACCTATCAAAAAAATATGATATATGCAACTGCATGACTAGACTGAGAGAAACAAATGAACATTCAAGCAATGAGAGTGTGGAGAATATTGACCTATACATCTTGTTGAAAGGTGATTGTGAACACAACTCTTACAACTAGTAGTGTCAACTAGCATCTTAATTGGTTTCAACATTGCAAGTCAAACCACATGTACAATTCTGAAACATGGATATTTCACCCAAAGATGTATTATTCGCTGATGATTTAGAGAAAGAAGACAAATCTGGCATTATTCTAGTGCGCGTATTTATGTTTATTTATTTGCGTATTTATTTGATTCATATTTAGTTTATTATCAATTGAGTGTGAAATAACTCAGATGTTATCAGACAAATATTCTTAGCTACATTCACTATCGCTTTGAGTATTCTTATCAGGAGAAGACAACTGAAACCCTGTGATTAAGTAGTTTATTGTGTTATATATATTCCTATGACGTCTGTCGGATCCTCCCGTTCCCCAGTCCGACACCATACCAATTGGTAAGCTTACTCAAATTTTCCATTGACAATGTGCCAGGCTAATAGCAAGTGGCAGGCAACTCTCATTACTTTTCCTTGTTTATAAACTGATTTTTAATACCCAGGCGACGCCAGGAAGCACAGCTAGTTGTTTTATAAAGAGCATTTTCATACTTATTATGAACTATGAGAAGTCAGATGACTTCAACTACCATATTGGTTTTGGTTAGGGAGTTGTGTTATAGCCATTATTAATTTTCTACATAAACCAAGTTACCCCTCACGTAACACGGAACACATTCAACCAAAGTTGTCTTTAAAAACGTACTTGTAAGTGCGACCAGCTGTACAATTACATTTCTGCTTTGCATCAATCTACATTATAAGACATTCAAACATGTGTTTTTTATTTCTAAATCAATTGTTCTTTACATTGTTTAGCTAGTACAAAAAGGGACCACTGTCACCTACCTACTGTGAACTTTTAAAGAAGGCTTAGGTTAAAAAGGGGTCTAGGACTTTCTGGCGCAGAGTTTTTTGATACCAGATCTTTTAGCGCTGCTATTTCCACACCGAATAAATTATTTATGCTATTATACAAAATTATTTATGCTAATATACAGTTAATAAAAAATAATGATAATAGCATGAAAATAAAAAACATTTTATTTGTTATACTTCACACATAATGCCTTCTTTTTTTTAAATACGTAAAAAATCATCAAAAAATTGATTTAAAAATTTTGTGAACTACATCTGTCAAATACGTAAACTTCGCCGTTGTGTACAAACTTTTTTCCACATTTACTTAAAATTTGTTGAGCCATAAAACACGACAAAAGTTAGATAAATTCGGAACCTGCGTCAGAACGTTTGTGCCACAAAGTCCCATTCTGGTTAAGGATTGTGTAAAGAATATACGTCAAGCTTTACAATTAGCTGGGGTCATCGTTCACCAAAACATTACTAGGCTCCATATAGCAGCCAAAACAATAAAAACAATTAGCAAATTTTATTAGAATTGCTATCACTTCCTCCCTACAGTCCTGATCTTGTGCCATCTGACTTCTACCTGTTGGGGCCTGTTAAAAAGTTTCTGAAAGGAACCAGCTTAGATAGTGATGACAAGGTTAAGATTGCAGCAAGCAAATTTTTTTAAAAGTCAATTTCAAGACTTTTGGTACCTCGATGGCAAAAGTGTGTGTCATTGCGTGGAGATTGTCTAAAAAATAGCAGAGATTGAGAAAAAAATTTTAAGTTTTTGTTGATAATAGAATTTTTTTTATAAACCATTTCACTTTATTTATCAAGTTGGACTCGTATTTACACACTTCTAAAAAACATTCTAGATCACCCAGTCAGACTAAACTGGTGTCAATAACAACATAATATGATTTTACAGCAGTATCATTGAGAATAATTGAACACCCATTTACGACTGTAGCAGATTCAAGAGAGATATTTGTGTAAGGTTCTGTTTATCTCTGTTAAATTTCCTAATTTGATAATGCGCTTCACAATCTAGACACCCTGTGGGATTCACTGCTCCTGCCCAGAATGAATGCCATTTGATCTGTTGATCTTCGGTGATCTGTGGGTCTTGTGTGGTCTGTCTGATTTGCCATAGTGTTATACATTTGATCAGGTGTGCTTGAAGTCATTTTTCTGTCAGCTTTGAGCCAACAACATGTAGTGTTTCAGATCTGTTTTCAATGATGATACTTGGTTTTATTTGTATAAAAGTTTCACCATTACGCTAATATTATATACATATATAATTATATCATATACATAATATTATATAATCAAGAATTAATCAGAAAAAGAATCACATACTATTTAGAAATCTCCTGGATGTGTTATTAAGGTAAATGTTATATATTTCATTTTATGTGTTTTATTTTATATGTTACCAGTGGCTTCTCAGATAATCAACTGTATAATTAACATCATTTCAATAACTATTTGCCAACAATCAAGGTTTTGTTTTATTGTAGTTTCACGTTTTTGACAAGCATAAATAACAAATTTCAATAGAATATACACTATGCCTCATCAACCGTATGTGACAACATAACTGTGAACCAGGGAATTCGCTACAATTTGAGCAAGGGACCATATTTAGTCAGCAAAGGTAAGGAGTTGCTCTACCTCAGCTGAAGCCTATCCTATCCTTTCTTGTTTTAAGCAAATAATTTTAATTGGAGCTAAACTAGTTTTAAATACATGATTTAGTCAAAAGCTGGTTCAATTCAAAACAATTCATTTTGAATTGAATAAGCGTGTTGAATTCAAAATGAATTGTTTTGAATTGAACAAGCTTGTTGAATTCAAAATGAATTGTTTTGAATTGAACAAACTTGTTCAATTCAAAATGAATTGTTTTGAATTGAACAAGCTTGTTGAATTCAAAATAAACTGTTTTGAATTGAACAAGCTTGTTCAATTCATTGGTAGACTTAGCAAGAGAACATTACTCCAACATCTCTACTGCTAATAGTAGAAATTTGCTACATTATTTATAAGTAGCCAAATGAACTTGCACAGAATTTTAGTAGATTTTATCCGAAAGTATCAGTATTTTTTTTTTCATTTGTGATTGTTTTATGTTTGAGACGATCTGAATGCCAGTAAGTCAGTAAGCGCACAATAGGACAGCTAATCAAGTTTTTGGGCTTAAAAGTCAGCAAGCAAGCAAGCCCCAGGTTTGGATATCCCAGATCATTCAACAAATACTGTTTCAGTGCAACTTTAAATTAAACGATACATCTTTTCTCTTTGAGATGAATAGGAAAACTGGCTCTGTCGTCAGACACATAGTTAAAGACTTGTCTTTGGCCTAAAGTAGATATAGCGGCAGGCTTAGGTAAAGAGAGTTTAGACTGTCGAGTAAGGTAGTATGATGAAAGTTGAGAATAAAGGCAAGAAGAATATGCTGTAAGAGCTAAGAGACACAGAGGCTGTTGGTAAAGCTGTTGTATCTGTAGGGAGAACTTTAGGTTTTTTTGAAATTAGATCTGCATGTTAAGTAGCAATTTTTTGTATATAATTTTCAAAATACGCTTTTGTATAACAAAAATTTTGTTTAGATAAGTTTTTGGAGAGTTTCCCCCGAGCTACCAAACAGTAAACTAGTTTACTGTTTGTATGACAGTAACTGTCGTACAAACTGTTATAAAGTTATAACAGTTATAAAGATAGATTAACACATTTTTTTAAAAGACATGAAATGTACAATATACAGTATGTGTTAAGTTTAAAACTAGACTGAAACAACAATAAAAAGTAAAATGGTCATTTTTGGCTGTCAGAGGCTGGCAGATTTTAGTTCCCTGTTCTACTTACATAATGGCCAGGTAAGTGTCTGACTCAACAAATCAACTTTTGCATGTTTACATCAACTCTACTGTTAATTCCTGATAATCACCATTACCTTTGGCTTTACCAAATTATTAAAAAATATTTGAAATTATTTGTATGCTGAAAAACAAGTTAACTTGATTGGGGGACTCGTCCCCTCAATGCATCTTTTTAGCATCACAAATAGAGAAAGTAACTCCAAAAGAAAGGAAGTATTCAGAAGCAACTGACTGGGATCACGTGGCCTCAGTAATAAACAAGAGTAGACAACTTTAAATTAGTTTCAAATATTGTTAAGCTTTATTAATTCCCCATGCGAGCTAGTGACCTAGCAGTTTAGAACACCTGACCAGCGTACAACAGGTTGGGGTTCAACCAAAAAAGGTCACTGGTGGTGACAGGAATGACATCCAACATTAAATTGCTCCCTGCAATTAGACTTGTCTCCAGTCGTAGAGGCTCCCTTGCCACTGAGCTCAGACATGTCTAGTCAAGATCACAGAGCCATTGTTTGTGTTCTTAAAAAGCACAGCCTATGTTTGTAGCAAGCTAAGCAGATATACTGAATCTTTGAAGGATTGCTCACATCGCAGAACACCTTGAACACACAATTCTTCCACCCAAAATTCTCCATGTGTTGACCATAACATATTGTGTAAGATGATTCAGTAATAGCTATGAGTAGGTATTGCTCTATGTAAAATGTTCACTAATATTTGCAACCTTTCTGTAAGCGTAGGCAATTAGTGAGGAAGAAAAGTGATTGACTCAATCCTTAACACATCTAACTACAGCAGCGTCAGCGACAGACCTGACACAGCAGCGTCAGGCCTGTCTGTTATTCAGTACAGTAGATGCTCTTCTACAACATAAATAATTCGCTATAGTTCATAAAATGTTTAGTCAAACTCGGATAACTCGCCCTCGGATAGCTCAAACATATGGTTAACTCAAACGGATTTGTTTGGTCCGTTCCCACACAATGATAAATTGCTTTAGATAACTCGACCTCAACATCATTAATTCGAACAGTTTTTTGCCCAACGGCTACGAGACGGTTGCTATCACTTGAGAATATTACTTTATTCCAAGCCATAGAGACAAACATCAACTTTTAGTAGTTTTCAGGCGTCGTTTTTACCATCATCGGTAAAATATTTTCGTTAACGGCTTTTCTTAGGGCTTGCAAAAAATCAAAATTTTACCAAATATCCACTTTTTGATGTCGATTCGAAAGTAAGAAAAAGCAAGGTAACCTTCGGATACAATTAAAGCAAAATTGGCAAAATTTATCTCGGTTAAAATGCTCAGGAGAAAAAGATGCCTTTTTTCTGAGCGTTTTAACCGCGATCCAGTTTTGCCAATTTTAACCTGGAAACGTCCTGGCAGTCACATCACCCAAAACAACAAACAAATCTCAAGTGATAGAAAAATATCTATACTTTGTGATAAAAATGTTTTAAACTTCACATGACTTAACTTGCAACAAGCAATCTATGCCTTTGATTTATAAATAGTTTGTATATGTACATATATCTACTGATAAATACATGCACTTTTGACAGTGCTCTGATAACTCGAATGCTTTCACTCGGTCCTGTAAAGTTTGAGTTATCCGAGTTTCACTGTACTAATAATTTATGAATTATACTTAATATAATTCATTATAATTCATCTACGCTATAGGGATTTTACATTATACAAAAAATAAAATACATGTAAATTGTCTGATCCTTTCTAAGATTGTTCCAAACTCAGCCCTTTGACATCTCAAATAGGAAAAAATACATTTAACTCGTTAGTTTAATTGTAGCTCAATTAATTTAATAAGTAATTAATTTTTATTTTAATGACTACTGTAACTGTGGTATTACTGGTTTGTATTGACAACTTCTCTTACCACTTTCACTTAGTTTAGGGTTCATGATTACAATAGTTTTACACGCCTTCAATGTCAACCTAAATCAATTTTTTTTACTCAATTTCTAGACAGCAATGTCTATGCTAAGCAGGGCGGTATCTACCTGTTTGAAAATGGTACTGCGGGGAGAGCCTGAGAGGGGTGCTGGAGTGCCCTCTCGGTGGGGGGGCGGTCCAGGAAATTTTTTAGTATAACTAGTCAAAATGGTGCAAATCTAGCGCACTTGGCTCCTGATGGGGCACATGTTCTAACAGCAAATTTGACATTATAAACCACTGTTTTCTAAATATAAAACTGTTTATTGAGATTGTCTTTAACAACGCTTATTAAAAATATAATGTGAATGAAAGCTGCTAAAGGGGTTGGCGACAGCTAGCATGAGGTAGAATTATCACCGGGTACAATGCTGAATGGTGTAGGAGATGAGTAGTCTCCTATGAAATAGTTTAAAGTAAAATTAATAGAGTACCATGTTAAAAATAATGCACTTTTACAGTTTTACTATATAGTCTATAATACTGAGCAAGTAGTAGAATGAGTAAACTGAGTCATTTACACAAATACTTAGTTAAGAATTAATTTAAAGGAGGGAAGATTTTCTTTAGTACATTGCTCAAATAACCCCCACGCAGCGTAAACACTCAAGTCCAACAGTGTGCTCCATCAATCATCTCTTTGGGTTGCAGTTGGTGATGAGTAGGATAATTTAGACATCAATGATACCTCTCACGAAGCGCCGTGACTTAGTGTTGTTACCACAAATACTAATTCAATATGGCGGTGCCCATCAGTGAAAATTTTGGGTTTCTTCAGCTTTTTAAAGATTTATTAAAATCAAGCAAAAATGACGCGAGTTCCGAGATTTTGAGCCTCAAAAAATGGTACTGCCATGGCAGTAGTTGCAGTATAGGAGGATACGACCCTGATGCTAAGAAGAAAAAAAAGTTGAGTATCCAAAGACGAGAAAAGCAAAAACTACGCATTTAGTATAATAGCAAGAGTGGTGTCTGTCCATTTTCGGAATCCAGGGTAAGAAATTAGGATAAAATCTTGGTTTTAATTAGACTCCCACTTGTGACACTCAGATTGGTTGACCAACAATCTAACACTTGCAGTTAGGTATTTTTGTTAGCTACATTTTCTTTTTGCTTTCTCGGCAAAGAATCTCAAAAGCAGACTAGACAATCTCTCTCTGGACGCTATTGTGCGGGGTACTAGTATATATAATAGTGATACCTCTAGACATCGTTTTCTCTTCCAAATGATGCAAGAAAAAAAACGATATAAGGCTGACTTTGAGACTCTCATTATTCAAATCAAATTTGAGAACTTCTACTGATACGATACTTTACGTTATATAGAATTTTTATGTAATAGGAAGCAAAAACTTCTCATACATTTTTTACATTATATGAAATTTACATTATAGGAGCGGCTACTGTAATTGACAATAAAGTGAGTAATACAGTGAGTAACAGTAATACAATAACAGTGATTAATACTCGACTATCTGAAGAGAGGCCTTTTATACAGGCAAAAAACTTTTGTCGCCCAATTTCACTCTTATATTTCACATGTCATATTTGATTATAACCAAGGAAAACCCAAATTGTATAGTTGACTCAACACTTCATGGGTAGCGCCAAAAATATTGACACACATTTTTACGATACTTTTCATGTAATACAACACAAAAACTACACAAATTCTTTACAGGAGGTTTAGGCTATAGGAGCCTTGACTGTACTGAGATATGAGAACCCTTCCTACAACAGGCCAATGCCTCCACATCCAACACAACAAAAATTACAGCTGGTATCACAAGATAAGGTTTTATTGGTCATATGTATAAGAGCTGAGATCAAAAATAAACGATTCTGAAAATACCAGTGAATAAGGTACTGGGTACCTTGGAAACAAATTAATGCCAATATGGTGTCAATATGAAAGTTGAAATAAGCCGCTAACCACGCTATTACAGCAGCACAAAAATCAAGCAGCATTTTAGCTGAGACATGCCGATTTATCATGAGTATGGTCTAGTAGAATAGACAGGTCAGTAAAACATAAACTGTAGTTGATCACAACAAGGATTTTTTTATGTAAAAATAAATGTTCAAGTAATATACTGGAAGAAAAGAAGATGTAATTATATAGCCATAAATATATACTGCATATTGCGCCTTTCCATTCACGACCTTGCTTGCATCTGCCCTTGCACAATCACAACGCTATCACACCTACAAATAGTGAATAGACAATGACTGACAAGTGATTGACAATTTATATGTTTCTATACATGAGAGACACACGACACCTGCGCGAGATGTCATCCTGTAATCTGACAGGACAAGAAGCTACAAAAGGATGTACATTCGGACAAATTGAGGTACTTTCCATGTTAGCTAGCAGATCCTGCTTGGGAGCGCAGAATCAAATTTCAAGGTGTCAAGCAACGCTGTTATGATTCAGGGATTGGACCACAGCAACTTTATCTATCCAGGGTTACAGAAATGTCAACACTGTTGGTGTAAACAAATCTCACAACTTTTTCACTACTAGTAAAATATTTTACTCTTATCTGTTTCATAAACAAGTGAGTGATTTTAAAAAGAGCAGAAATGTTATGGGATGATTGTGGTCATGCGGTCAAAGATGGTCTCGTAAACATATTTGGTTATAGTACAGAATTGTGGTTTATTTCCACATATTTCAAAGAAGACCCGCCAAAATATCGTGGTCATACCTCAAGAGATGATAAAAAATATGACAAACAAGCCGTGAAGCAACGAATTGAGAAATGTTTGACCAAAGATTGACAGGTAAACACAAGAGAGCGGAGGATTGTGATGAGTGAGCACTACGGCCAACCAGAACAGACCTACCACAATCGGGTCGGCGGTAGACGAACCAAAAATATTGAATTTACTCCCGGAACTCAACCTAATACTATAACTATCTATTACTAATAATTTAATATACAGAGTCAAACCTCAATCAAAAAATTCGTGCAGCAAATCCATCTGAAATCGAACAGACTATCGGTACTCGAATTAGCCTGGTCGAGCCGAAGCACTTCTCAACCGTTTGGTAAATGTCTATTCGCCTCAAAGTGTAAGTGGAGTAAGACGAACGATCAAGGTCAACCAAGTAATTTTTGCCAATTTTCCACTTTTTAGTTTAATAATAGGTTCAAAAAATGCCAGAAATAAAGGGAAGGCATAATATTCTAGGTGGTTTCTAAAGTGAAAATGGATTAAAATACACACCATTGTTTCCTATGAAAAAATGTGTTTTAGTTTTTGAACAAACCTTCAATCGACTACCAAATCAGAACGAACTACAGCAGAGCACTGAGGCTCAGCTGTATAATTAGATTGTCAACTGTTAATCATTTTGCATAGACGAAATCACTATAAGTGTTTGTAAATACTGTTTATTTTAATATAAAACATAATACAGTCTTGTGCAATATTAGCCATCGTTTTATAGATGGAAGAGAATTAACAAGGTAAAATTTTTACAGAAGATTCCTTGTCACAAATGTGCTCCAGTTAGTCATCAGAAGCCCTAGGCAAGAGCAGCGCTATGGCAACCTGCGGCAGGATGAATACATTTACAGCCATAGAAAAGACCGGTGATTTATTGCCCAGAGAACTTGCATTTGCGTGTCACTGGGCTTCACGGGCAAGTCATTGGCACGGAGCCAGCGCGGCAAACCGCCATATAGTATCAGTGGATGGCAGGTTATACAAGAGGAATAGGCAATGTTAGTCCCACTACGACATGTGCACATCTTCGCAATTACGGATTTCGCTAAGATTACAGCTGATAAAAGATGGAGTATAATTGCTTTACTTTACCTAGGAGGCTAAGAAATAATCACAGTATTAATATTGCCTATCACTACACCGTCAAAAAAGATGGATGACGAAAATACAGACATTTTACCACTACTTCTTTGTGACATAGAGACACAGATTTTGCAGAGTAAAAATTTATCTTGTCAAACAGACATCGCATTGTCAAGTATTAATTACACTACACCTACTATTTCTTAACCAAAATATCTCCCATCAACTGGCAGTAACTTGCTTAGCGAATTGGGCAATGTGCCAAGTGAATATAACAATAGTTATGCTATGACACAGTTGATATAGAGACCTAGTATATGAGCCATGGAGCCAAATTGGAACCAAAGTAAAGGCACGTGGAACGATGATGTCAGGCAGAGTCATAGTGTGGGGGCCAAGCCCAACTCACTCAGAAATTCATTTCATAACTTAACTGTCCCATCTGACGCAATGCAAAAAAGGTAGGAAAAGCCATATTGGGCAATCAGGCTGCCTACTGAAAGATCCGTTTACTACTCTTGGTTACAACCGAGTAGTATGATAGTAGACTCGTGTGAATCAGAAACATCCCGTGTATTTTAGCCTAAGCTACTGGATTTATGCGACCGGCCAGGGAAGCGAATTATAAGACTTTGCCGTGGCAATGAGGAAACTACTTTCGAAGTAACAGACAAGAATTGACACTGCGGAACAGGTACTCAGGTGATGCCCTATGGTGCGGAGATTTGAAGTAAAAGAAACCCGGATTACAGGTGACTGACCATAATCGTAGCCAGCTACCAGTGTAACAGTTACATAACCAAAGGAATTTGGAGACCAACTCTTTTATCAAATGTTCGTTCTTTGTACGTGGAAATGCAAATGGATGTCAAAAACAATAAGGAAGTTCCTTGCGTTATGTGATATTCAGACAAACTACATTGTACTTACCAATCACTTGGGCCCAAAAGGCAAATAAATAGTGGATGAGCTGATAAAGCGTGGTACTAAGTACGCTGCCGGCAGCGTGTCTGTACTAGTGTATCCGTCATGGGAACGGAAGAAGGTTCCGAGTGATGACGTTTCAGCGATTTCACTGGCTCGCTGGCAGGACTTCCTCTTTTCTTGTGAGGAAAAAGTCCTAAAAAGAACAACATATGCCAATAATTGAAGTTCAACTTGTCCCACTTAACCTACATTAGGGGGCGATGACACAGAAGGACCAGGAGACGGTGCGGTATTATGAAGGACATGTGCGACTGTTGAACAGGAATAAAATTACAGAGCAGGAGCAATTCTAATTAGGTGAGTGATGGTAATGAGACGAGAGGCAGATGCCAGGTGATATTATGTTGCACAATGGCGGCCACTACGCTGGTCAACTGAGCCTACCATTAGAGGGCAGCAAAAATATAATAGGCAGCAATTAGCTGGCCTGGAGAGAAGATAGAGGAATGGCAATGGCAAGTGGGTGATCGAAGGAACTCGCTTCTCTTTATGCACCAATTACTACTGATCGTCATTAGGAAGTTGAAGTCCCATCTTGACGAGTGGTAAGCGTGAACACATGTCAGAGGTGATAAAGACAATGGCTGACAGGTACTTGTGAGCAACGAGCTATCACCAAACATTACACTAAGTGAAAGACACGAGCAAGTTTCCCCATCAAAAGCTTTTACACACTTGATTTATAGAATGTTAATTATCACAGTTTGGTTCTGTACCACCTGCTGCCAGAGTAATTCAAACAACAGCATTGCTCCTTAGTGGTAAGCACCACCAAATATAACCGCAAATAAGTGTTCATCAGGCTTTTAAGGCTAGTTCACACTATATCGTCATATGTCGGTCTTAATCACACATTATTTGAGTGATCATCTGTAATAAAATTGTTCACACTATCAAACCTATCTTCGTTTACTTTGAGCACATAGTCCGTGGTATTGCATTCTCATTATACAATTCGATCACAGAAATTATGAAACACCAGTCCCGCAACGAATGCCACAAAACAAAATATAGATAGAGCAATCCACGATGGCCAATCATCATCATCAAAGCGGTACGCATTGCATGGGCTGTTGTGGATGCTCAGCAAAACATTGGGAAAGTTTGACCGCTGCAAACATTTCTGACGAATACGCGTTACTTTGACGATGCTATCGATATGTTACGGGCGAACATAGTCGACGGAATAATCGCCGAAAGGACAACACCAACAAATGGTGATACAGTGTGAACCAGTCTTTCTGAGTTGAATACGCTAAATGTGACGCGTTTGAAGTTTTCACTTCATAGAATATGAATGAATGCATTCTAACTAGAATTTCATGTATGACTGATCAGAGTAAAACTACCATTTGTAAGGCTAAAGCGCGAACGGCAAAAATGAATGTATTTAACCAAACAGAGCTAAGTGACGAGCGAAAAATATAACAGAACTTAATAACTGCTTTTTGAGAGTTTTTTCAATCAGCAAACAACTGCTGACACAAATTAGTCTCGCCATCTCATCGCTCTTGGCATAAAGTGAACTTTAGTAGACAACAGACTGAACTTTCATGGGCAAACTTTGCACAAAACCACCAACAACGACATAATTGGTGCTGCTACGTAATAACAACAGTAGATTTTGATGAGATCAAAACTAGATAATGCGCTAGCACAACTAGAACATCAATAAAACGAAGATATTTCTGTAACGTTTGCATACAGGAAGTTACGTACCAGTAAGCTTGAGTTGTTTTCCATGAGGTTTGCTTTTAAACCTTGTTGCTTTGGTTTTGGTTAAGCATGTCTGATTGCTCTTTCTCTCCATTGTGGCTCGCTTGGGCGGCTGGAGTCTGTCCAATACATCTTCTTTAGAGTCTGCCATTGCTTTCATCTGCTCATCAACAGCTTCCCACTCGTATTGTCCTTGTAGAGGTGTCCCAGTGACGAAATTGAAATTATACTTCTCCCTGTCCTGCCTTATAATAGCTTCAAGCTGTTTGACAAGCTCTGCTCTCACTTGTGCGTGGTCTGGCTCGCCGAAGAGACAGCGCTTTGCTGCCGACGCAGCTCTGCACTCAGTCAAGACACTATATTCGCTGAGCATGTCTGGTACGTGAGAGAAAACTGTAAATTAGAGACGAGATAAATTTGCGCAAGACGTTTGACTACTCTTAAGGATATGCTAGTTGTACTAGCGTGCCAAGCCAAATATACGTAAACGGCCATGAAGCAAAAAATACCACTGCTATGATTGGTCATTGGGTACGATGGGCGCGGCCTAAAGATACTAAGCCAATCGCGACAACTAGTACGTGAGCAAGCAAAGCGTGACATACAGTCCGAGTGGGAAGGATCCGGGAGGAATTAATTGACTAGATAACCATGCACTAGTAATGAGATTTGGAAGCAGAAGTCATACGTATTAAGTGGCATATGGGGCTAGCAGATGGGATGAATAGTGTGTCTAGCCTACAATATGGTCGTTTTATTAGGAAGTGAATAAAAGGGTGGATTATATGGAATCTCTTTGTGTATCCGTTTGCACTTTCTACACAAATCTTACTGTAAGCCGAGCAAAACCAATTTTTTACTAATCGGTTTTCAGGACATCCATTAACAGAGGAAGCTGAATTAGGAATTTGTCTTTGGGGATGGGTAGAGAGTAACAACATCCGTCTTCTTTAGCCTGCCAATCATTTCCTAGATATGTATTCAACTGATTGTAAATAACCAACAAGCCTCAGGCAGTTGATGCCATATTTGGAATTTGCTCACAACAACAGGGCAGTGTTCGCCTACACAGTATTCTTTTGTACAAATCGCTGTGTTGAGACGTCATCTATCGTATGCTTTTCTCAACAAGGCTATTGTGGAAATATTCCTGGATTTTTTCTTATTGAACTTAAAGAGAATTTTGGTAAATTTTATCAAAAAGTGTCAGCGTTTTTCTATCATTTGCGATTGTTTTTGAAATGATCTGACTGCCAGGGTGTTTCAAAACTAGAATCGACAAAACTTGATTCGCAGTTAAAATGCTCAGATTGAAAATGATGTAACTATTTGCGAGGCAGCATGTCTCTCTCATCATTGATATCAGCTATCGCATTCAAGTTGCATGGTTACATCTCTCTAGTCTGTTGGTCTCTTAGCAACTATAGACATCATAAGTGCATTTCCGCTTGAATCTGAGTGATTTAACCGCGATCAAATTTTGTCGATTTCAATCTTGAAACCGGTCTTGGCAGTTAGATCACTTCAAACATCAAAAACAATCACAATGATAGAAAAGTATCCATGATTTTTGATGAAATCTAGTAATATTTGGTGCGGGTTCATCTTTGAAGCCTCAAACCATTTTTGAACCCCAATAAAAGTTTCTCTCCGCTCTTTCCAAAATCTTGGCGACGCTACTCGGCGAAAACACTGAACACAGTAAGAGAAAAGCCCTAGCCACAGCACTCCTTTTTAGCCCACGGAGACAACCTCTCTACTAGTTTATCAAGGAAGTAAGATTTAAAAAGTAGTGATTCACTAGGAAATTGGAAAATCCTCAAGTTGGGTAATTTTATTCCATGACTATTCATAGGACATATGTAGGCATGATCTTATCATTGTTGTACATAACATGACGACCAAAAAATCAAAACGTTTCCCATTGTCAAAATCAATAGAAAGTGTCTCTGAATACCCAACCATGCTATGGCGCCGTATCAAATGCCTCTGATAGCAACCTATGTCGGATTGCTGGCTCCGGCTAAAGAATAACATTCCCTACCCATCACGCCATCCGACTATCCATGTCAAGTGTCAGTTTTTTAGGAAATGCTAGGCAAGCACGGGCAAGTCCAGACAAGACTTGAGCATCAAGTACAAGACAGCCTGATGCACTGCATCTAGTTAAGCGGTGATGAGCAATAGCAGGTGATCCAGTGCAAAGCTATTTTACCAAATGCTGCAAATCCTTAGAAAGAAGTGCAATGAATTTAAGAACAAATGAACATTTATGGAAACAAGAATCTTGCCTTACAATCACCAAAATTATTAGAGTGAAAGAGACTTTCCATCAAACCCAACAGTAAGCCTTAAAAATTGCAAAACTTTATTTTGCAGTGGGCATTGGAATGGGAAGAGGAAGGATGATGTACCCATGAATGGTGAATAAGGAGTTTTCCCGTTCATACAGAACCCACCATACAGTGATATGAATGTAATGCCTGGTTAGGACCAATGTCTTATGTATGGCGCTCGAGGTGCTGCACGATCGCGCAAGACAGTGCTCTTGTGAAGTGCGCAGGAATTAGTTGCGTCATCCTGCGATTTCATAGCTACAGTGAAACATGGATAACTCGCCCTCGGATATAGCGAACACATGGTTAACTCGACTGGATTTGCTTGGTCCGTTCCCACGCAATGATAAATGGCTCTATATAACTTGAACTCAACACCGTTAATTCGAACTGTTTTTTGCCCAACGGCTACCGAAACGGTTGCTATCGCTTTAGAAAATCACTTTATTCCAAGCCATGGAGGTAAACCTCAACTTTTCGTAATTCATAAGCGTCGTTACTACCTCCATCGGCAAAATATTTTTGTCAACGACTGTTCTAAAGGTTTGGTGAAATTTGATTTATACTGTTATACGATGAATAGCACGGGCTAGCCGGGTCACGGGCGCAAGGATTTTCGCCACGCACATACAAAACAAAAACAGCATGTTGTTTTTGTTTTGTATTTGCGTGGCGAAACTCCTTGAGTGCGTGACCCGGCTAGCCCGTGATGAATAGTTTTCCGACGTGGATTCCGTGTTGAATCAACGTCGGAACGTTGAATGTTTAAAATGTTTTAAAAATTGTGGTAATTAAACGTATACGTTGTCTTAGCTAAAAAAACTATTCATCGTTTGACCTAAACACAGAATACGTGTGTACATTCAATAAGTATCCATTTAAAAAATGTTAGTGATATACAATGTACCGTAAAACCTCGTAAAACTTTTAATTGAACTGCCTCGGAGTGTTACTCTTAACGAATGCCAGGTAAAGTAAATTAATCTTTGCATAAACTTCAAGAAAAATCGGCAAAATTGATCGTGGGTAAAACGCTCAAAAGAAAAAGTTGTCTTTTCTTTTGAGCATTTCAGCAACGATCAAGTTTTGCCAATGTCAATCTAAAAAACGTCCTGGCAATAACATCACCTCAAACAACAAACCAATCTCAAGTGATAGAAAAATCTCTATACTTTTTGATAAAAACGTTTTAAACTTTACATTAGAAGCATTTAATTTGAAACAAGCCATTTGTGCTTTTGATTTATATTATAGTTTGTATATGTTCATGTATCTACTAATAAATAAGTAAATACATGGACTTGTGACAGTGCTCTGATAACTTGAACACTCTGATAATTCGAACACTTTTGCTCGGTCCCTTGAAGTTTGAGTTATCCGAGTTTCACTGTATTTGGTTCACATCAATCGCACTTGCATAAACTTGCAAAACAGGGCGCAGCGCTTTGCATGACATCGGTATGAACCAAGCATGAGATATAAATCTGTACTGTTGATAGAAGTAACTCATACGCCAGATTTAGGACTAGCTACCAAACTAGTGAATGGCGAAAGTTGTGTATACAATTAGTAATAGAATAATTTATATCGTAAAACGATATAGGTGGTAGGTCAGTGCCCTATAGACTGATTTCTGTACACAAATAGCAAGTCATGTGTGTCTCTGTTTTTAGTTTGTGACACGTTGCACAGGCCCTCACAAAATGGGTAGGATTTTTAATGCTTTGCACAGAGTTTCGCAGTGACGTTTCCTGTTAGAGATGAACATAGAAAAAGCTTAAACCATAACTGCCACGAACAACTTTTATCATATTTACTAGGTAAATCAGACATGCTGATTCCGATTTTGTAATCAAAATAAAGATTAGGCCACTAACTTTCAGAGTAATGAAGAACTTTTTATAGCGTTTTAATATCGGTCTCGAAAACAACACGATCGGCATAACAAGCTCCGCCCATAAATACGTGACGTAACCTAGCTTTTTAGGAACAGAAGTTACGTAGGGATGTTTAGACCGATTTAGAATAATAGAGATGGGTGTTTTAAAATCAATTAATATCTAAATTCAGCTTTAAAAATAATATCAGTCTTTTCTGAAAGGTAGATAAGCTATTTAGCATTGCATATTTAAAAAGCGCAATAACAACGCTAGCTCGTGATAAAACCGCGCTTTTTGAGCTCATTTTTCTCGGCGTCTAGCCCATTTAAACGTCATGTAACAAGCTGCGAGCAATTTTAAATAGTTTTATCCCTTTCATAAAAAACTGAAACTATTTTACAGGCTGGATTTAGATAGTAATGGGTTTTAAGACACCCATCTCTATTATTCTAAATCGGACTAAACATTCCCAACTTCCGTTTCTGAAAAAGCTAGGTTTCGTCACATATTTATGGGCGGAGCTTGTAATGCCGATTGTGTTGTTTTTGAAACGGATATTGAAACGCTTTAAAAAAGCCTAAATGACTTTGAAGGTTAGTGGACTAATCTTTATTTAGAGTACAAAATCGGAATCAGCGTGTCTGATTTACCTAGAAAATACGATAAAAGTTGTTCGTAACAGTTATGGTTTAAGTAGGCCTACATTTTATTAGAAAGTATCGGCATTCTTTCATCGTTAGCAATTGTTTTTGATGTTTGAGGTGGTCTGATTGCCAGGATGTTTATTGATTGAAATTGATAATACTTGATGGCGGTTAAAATGCTTAGAACTATAGACGTCATAATCGCACATACGCTTGATCTGCGCCTTTTAACCACGAACAAGTTTTGACGATTATAATCTTGAAACATGCTGGTAGTCATATCAAATTAAACATCAAAAACTATTGTAAATGATAGGAAAATACTGAAAAATTTTGCCCAAGTTCATCTGTCAGAATTCGCCATTTGATAGAGATGCCCCGATTCTGAATTAAAGTTCTTTAAAAAAAGATCAGCCAATACCGATTCAGATACTTGACACCCATAGCGGCACCGATACCGATACCAAAATTGGGGCACCTCTATTTGCCAGTCTAGCGGAGAATACTCTTCAGGAACATCATATGATGTAGTAGCAGCCAATGCTATAACGTATTTAAGTCCGTTTTTAAACTAAAACATTACGGTTTTTTTAAAAACTTGCTTTAAAGATTGTTCATAATAATGAACTTTGAAAGCGATACCAGCGACACAATAACTGTATCCGACTAATATCTTTTACTCAGTGATTTCTTGTTCAACTCAAGCTGATACTTTGGTATATAGGCTATGAAAAACATTTTAGCAGAAATGCTGAGGCCGATGGCATTAATTTCGCATTAATGTCGCTCCACCCAGAGCCGTATAGTTTCACAGTCGCGCGACTAACGAAAGCGTATATGGGCGCTCGCTCGTTTCCAAACAAACAGGCCGCGCCTACTAGTTTTATATAAGTTATAATGGACAGACTGCAACATTAATCAACAAAAATTACTCCCATTGGCAGTTGCTTTAAAATTGATTGTTGTATCATATACCATTTGAAAGAGGACAAATTTTCCTACAAAAAGCTACTAATAACTTTTTTGTAAAAACGTAAAGTAAATGCAAAAAAGAACAGTATTGAGAGCGAGGTATGAATATTCCATTAGAGATCAGCATGTCGTTTGGGTTTGTTTGGAAACAGGCGGTTTTGTTTCCAATTTTTGATCGCGAGACTTTGTAGAGCTATACGACTCTGACAGTACAGAGCTGTGTAACTTCAGAGTTTCGCGACTAACGGAAGCGTATATCGGAGCTCACACGGCTCCGAACAAACAAGCCTCGACTACTCTTTTTCATATGGAAGTTATAATGGAGAGGCCGCAACACTAACCAACAAAAAATACTCCCATTGGCAGTCACTCTGAAATTGATTGTTGTATTATACATCATTTGAAAGTGTACAAAATTCCCTACAAGAAGCTACAAATAATTTTTTTTTAAAGTAAAGTAAATGAAAAAAGTGATATGTTGAGAACGAGGTAAGACTAGTCTATTAGAGATCAGTATGTTGATCAGGTTTGTTTGGAAACAAGCAATTTTGTTTTCAGTTTTTGATGCAGGACTCTGTGAAGCTATACAACTCTGGCTTCACTGAAAGGAGAGTGCAAAATATAGGTGACATTAGCATCGCTTCACCCATAAAAGGGTCAAATTTATCTTCCTGAAACTCGGACAACCTAGTCAAAAAATACATTGCCACCTTCTATTTGAACGTCACCTCTAAGGACAACGCCGCTATAAGGAAAGGGGTGAAAAATACAGCGCCATGGCATTCAAATAGAGGTTTTACGATAACTAAAAATTAACATATTTCGATGCGATTTTTGATATATATATGTACAGTTGACCTTCTTTTGTTTTGACTAACACAGACTCAGCATGCCCGGACATTAAAAACGTCTGAATATTGAAAATTGAGTGCAGTACATTGAACAGCATATATTGTCTTGCATACATAGCCTACTTCTAATATAAAATAGTAAACACAATATAATATTAAAAGCAGTTAAAGTTACTGTACAACACCCACTAAGGGGCATGCATTGCTTGGGTCTGCTGTCGTGAAAGCCATGTATCAACCAATGTTGTCATTCCTAAGACAGACACAGACTCATCGGAAAATCGTCTACACCCTAAACGTTCTCAACAAAGTTGAAAAAGTCTACGGAAGTGAAGTCCGAAGAAGCTGTGATGACCGTGCTGATTTTGAGTTCCTTACATGCTTTTCTACCTAGTTTACAAGTGACTTGGGAAGAAGCTGGTACGACAGTATTAATTTTGAATTCCTTACATATATTTCTACTTAGCTTACAAAAGACATAGGAAACGTTATTCTATAAACAAAGAAATTGTGTTGCTAGTGAATCACGGCATCTAAATATGTTGCTTATCCAGACTTTCGGATATTGTCTGGATTTTTCTGAAAGATATCTACAAATTCTGATCTGCCCTATTGGGTAGTGCAAAGCCTGGTTCCCATATATGCCACAAGCACTGGTGGCAGGATCGCAAGGCTATCGGCAGTGAGTTGGGCACCTACACGCCTAGTACTGTCGGAAGTTTCCGGATGTAAAGTGTAAATGCAGGAGCTCAGCGCTGTTCAACTTTGGTAAGGAGCCTCAGGCACAACCTTTTCAAAATGCACTGTACAGGTGAAGTTGAGCATTTTTGAAACGGCATGGAGAGCGACCATTGTTATATGATCATTAGTGACACAACTTTATGTGAACGTAAGCCTCTGAACCTAGCGCCGCAAGTGTTTTGTTGCGTGGGATTACTACTGGAATCTCACAGCCGATATAGGAACCACAATCAAGCTACTGCCACTGAACCGGAGATGCTTAAAGTATATTCAACAAAGTAACAAAAATATTTGTGGGAGAAATGAGTCAAACAAGACTAAGCATTACTTCTGCTTGAGCATTTTCAAACAATAGAAACGTTCAAACTTGAACACCAACTTGACTAATTATTATTTTTGCTTATAAAACAAGGCAGGAAGCTTATACAATCGACCCAGCTGAAGTTCTGAAGTATACATCACTTTGTATTATTTAATAAAAAAAGATATAGCTGATATATTGCTACATCACCATAACATGCTCATAGACAGCATAAAACATAACTTTCTCCACAGATGAAAAATTAATGAAATATTTAACTGCAGACAATACAACAAATGTCCCAAAATGTTGCGACTAACAGTAAAATGTTTTATTACCTATGTTGTGCTATATTTAAGGAAAACATTCTTAATCTTTTTTGCTTTATCCTAAGGTTGAAAAAAGTACTAGATTTCTTACTATGTACAGTAGTTTAGTTTCTATATATATCTTTATTGGTTTTCATTGGTAAACCTGACCAATTTAGAGCATAATCCGAAGCTATGAAATTCCTTGGTTTAATTAAGTTGCTTTTAATCAAATGGCCATCTTATATCTAAAAACACAAACAATTTATGGTGCTTAAATAAATGGGAATAAGAAAACTACTTTTAGATAGTTGTTAAAATGTTTGCATCCCATTATGCTGTTTCGACATTTGTTTAGCGATGTAAACCATTTGCGAATATTTTTATCTAACAGATTCATTGTTACAGTTTGTTCAACTTAACAAAGATGGAGAACACAGAAAAATAAAAAGCCTTCAATATTTCTGAAAACAAGAAAATTTCATTAAAACTGAGAAAGATTGTACATGAAAAATATGATAAAATGAATGATGTCGAAACTTTGTTTAAAGAAATCAGAATGTTTAGACTAAATTATGTATAAAAACACAAATATATAAACTAGCGAAAGAATGGCTATGGTATAACAAAGGGAGTAAAATTTTGACTCGGTAGCTTCTCATATCATCCTTGAAAAGTAATACGATACTCTGACGATCTATACAGATCTTCACATTGATTATTATGTAGTGATAACGGAGAGCCTCAAAGAATCATGAACAAAGATGTAGTTATCACGACAAGTCTATACAGGTAGCTTGTACAAAGGTATAGATCGAATATGCCGGCGCTTGTTTCATCTCTAATTAGCTACTGTCGAACTTGCTTGCGCTCGACACCTCAGTCCCGCTTGCGTTTACGCACAGAGATGAAAGATGAGACCTTCCTTATATTTTGTTACCCTGCATGATGATTATTCTTAGGTTTATGATATTGAGTTAATTATAGCCGTGTAATTTATACTATGCATGAGAAGGACTGCCAGGCTTCGCAACCACAGGTCAACGTTTGCAGGTGTGTGTGAGAAATAATGGTGAGAACTCATGCTGGACGGCATGTATTTTGGAATATGCGCTGTACACTGGAAATCCTCACCGTTTTGGAGTATATGTATGGCATTGGATAACTTTCACTTAAAGATGAACGTACGAAATTATAGATTTTATCAGTAAATATCGGTATTTTTTATCATTTGCGAGTTGATGGTTGAAGTGATTTGACTGCCAGGATGTTTCAATATTTAAATCGACAAAACTTGATCGCCGTTAGAAGAAAAATACATGCGAAATGACATCACTTGTTGCTATCGTTGCTATAGTTAATATCAACCATTGCATTCAATTTGCAGCGTTACGCGTCTCTATTCTGTCAGTCTCTTTGCAACTATAGATGTCATAATCACACTTTCATCTGATATAAACTTTCATTGGATCTAAACGGCGTGTTAACGTTTAACGGCGTTAACGGCGATCAAGGTTGGTCGATTTTAATCTAGACACATCCTGGTGGTCAGATCACCTCAAAAATAAAAAACCACAAATGTCACAAATGATAGAAAAAAACCGATATTTTCTGATAAAGTCTACTAAAATTTTGTACATCTCATTTCAATTCAAACTAACAGGCCAAATGGTAAAGCTCGCAGCTTGAATTTTTATCATTTTAGATGATGTCACCTCAAATACTATTTAAAATACTCCATATTAGTCCAGTTCCGCTACTGACCTGACAATACAGCTCGTTAGTGCAATGGTTATAACATTTATCTAATCATTAGTAAATAAAACAGCCAGAAGCACTAAATCAAAATGAAGACTTCTGATTATCAAAGGCTCGATACATTTAGGAAGGATCAATGCAACTTTAGCAATTTAGCTTTGCAATTAGCAAAGCTTTTAATAGATATTCACACGCCAACAAGCAGAAATATCTGCTTGAGAGTTGTGATGACAAGCTCACAGCTGATTAACCCCCCTCACTCACCTAACAAAACACTTATAAAATTGATGCAGGAGTTCGATCTAGCTAAGCAAATGGTAGGTGAGTACTTGTGTAAAGTGGCAACTGAAGTTTTGATGTTGGTAATGATTTTGTCAGCAGTTTGCTTTTCCTGATGCAAGAATCATGCAAAACTTGGCAATAGTAAGGCTACAAAGCTAGTCAATGCCATACAAATGAATGCTGCTTGAAAAACTACATTAAAGGTTGACTTGCAACAAAATTTACATTACAGTTATTTGGTATCAAAAGATTCACCATGTCTTACTCTGTTGTGTTGTAGGTGCCAAATATGTGGAAATGTGATTACAAGCTCTTAAAAGCTCAAAAACGAAAAGCCGCCGTAGATTGGAATCTCCTTATTTCTCTGACGTATTTATAACAGTTTGGTTATTGTCTTGTCCCGTGATGTTCTCACGTGAATTGAAAGGCCAATAAAAAGCTCAATATAAAACTTATCACAGTACTAGTTTATGACAAACACTTCGGGTTTTACCGAAGACCCCGTATCAAATATAGATGCTCGCTACTTTACAGTTTTGTTTCGGTTTGGTCTAATCGGCAAGTCGTAATCTGATCATGTGACCCAATACTTCGCAAATAATTTTTGCAGCACTTTTCGATTATCACAAATGACCAACAGGCTCGTCATGGTTATCAGACAATGATATGTACTCCTTCAAGATAAGGCTAAAAAATTAAACGAATTTTTCCGGTAAGTTATAAGATATCACTGCTAAAAGTGACAGCATTACAATGATGATAAAACAGACGCGTAAGAACAATAGACATGGTTTTATTGAATGCGTGAAGTATATTTGTAAAAATATTTCGACGAATAAGGTTGCATGAAAGTGTAAACAGGAACCATCTACCACAGCAACGTCACATTTGAGCCGTTTTGGAAAGAGAATCCAAACTACGGCGGTCTCATGTGGCTGCGATTAACTGTTCGTTTTTTAGCTTTTAAGAGCTTTTAATCACATTCCCATATATTTTGCACCTACAACACAACAGAGTAAGACATGGTGAATCTTTTGATATCAAATAACTGTAATGTGAATTTTGCTGCGAGTCAACCTTTAATCACAAATCAAAAATAGATTTTATTAACTTCGTTATTTACCCCGAACAATCTTTTGTATAAAACATTAAAAACATGAAACATTCTCATGAATTATTATGTGAGCGTGTGTGAGCCAATCCCTTGAAGATAGAACATGTATTTTTAGCTTACTGCAAGCAGAGGCTATGTAGGTTTTTAAGAACATTATTAAACCTATTAAGAACATAGAACTATTAATTATACTATTTAACTATTAAGTATGGTTAATAGGTCCATGTGTTACAAAAACAATGGCTCTGATCTTGCCTGGACATGTCTGAGTTTAGTGGCAAGGGAACCTCAATGACTGGGAGACACAGTAACAGAGAAAATTTAAGATTGGACGTCATTCCTGTCACCAAGGGTTGCCTTTTTTGGGAATTCAACCCCAACTTGTTGTTTGAAGGTCAGGCAATGAATTATTACATAGTGCCAAAAATATAAAAATAATGTAAAACAGTATTTTATTGTCTACATCTTTTCAATAAAAATATTTCAGTAAGATAATAAAAAAATTGGATATTGAGTAGAATATTGTGTTATCTTTGCTCCCATATGGTAGCAGTCGATTTGTTGAGCTTTAAGTGCAAATCGTTTGCTTATGAGAAATTATGAACTTATTTTTGGCATTAATTGCTTTTCAATAGCCATTCATAAGATGCCTGAACATTTGCCAGAATTTATTACCCGTTGCTGGCAACAAGTAAGGTTAAACAAACTCGATAAAACCTATGTATGTGCAGAATGATCCAGATAGTCTGGGTACTGCCAGTTTCTTTATTACCCCTTTATCTATCAAATAATTTTTTTACCGGGACTAAATTACACATTCAGTAAAACCTAATACTTGACAAGGCCGAGTATAAATTGTCATAACTTTTGAACCTTATGGTTTATATAAAATATTTTAATACCAAACTAATCAGCATAAAATTTTACATCAGCTGATGCCATTAAAATGTCACAAATGTGTTGCAGCATGAGCTCGGACACTTTTTCGGCTATTCTTGCTACAACTGCGTTGGAGTAGGACGATTTCTCAATATTATTACAGTTTACAGCATTATTATTACAGCTAAAAGTAAGATAATCACTCTGAGTAATAATATTGTTTAATAAAAATCACCCAAACTCCATTGATCTAAATTTAAAAGAAACCGCAGTAGCTGGAATACTTCTGACACGACTGGTCATTACTAAAAAAAAATCGCGATAAAAAATTAAGTTTTTGCAAAGCGAAACTATGCTCGGGATAGGTTGTAAACTTGTTTTCTATTGGCTCAACGCATGCAAATAATTGTTCCTTTCAAGAGTTAAAAGAAGAGTTGAACAGTATTTTCCTGGGCGATCATTAATCTGTTATTAAATGCTGTGGTCGCAACAAGGGACCAAAATGTATTTTTGACAAACCCAAATGCTGCCAGTACCAGCTTCAAAAGTACAAGAGTTGTGATTGGAACATTTGATGTCTATGTAAATGGAATTTCTGAATGTGGCGTAGGTGACCATGACATTGTTAATAAAATGAACTAGAATACCATCCGGAAGTTAAATTTTCTAATGTACAGCCTGACTCCTTCCGATCGACTTTTTTGAACAAAAATCTTTAGCTGTTGTCGCTTTCACACGCTACTATCTTCTTCAAATGCTGCCTTCCTTCATATGTAAGGTGACCTTACACTAAATTTCAGTGGAGTAAATCGGAAGGTAATCGGACTGCCAGTATATTTCAAGACTAAAATCGATAAAACTTGATCGCGGTTAAAATGATCAAAAGAAAAATATTTGCGAAATGATGCCACTAGTTGTTATCGTTGCGATAGCTGACATGCACTATTGCATTTGAGTTGCAGCGTTACGTGTCTCTATTCTGTCAGCCTCTTTACAACTATAGACGCCATAATCGCACTTTCACTTGATCTGAGCATTTGAAACGGGATTAAGTTTTGTCAATTTTAATCTTGAAACATCCTGGCAGTCTGAAAGACCACCTCAAACATCAAAAACAATCGCAAATGATGTAAACATACTGAAACTTCCAGATAAAATTTACTAAAATTCTGTGGAAGTTCATCTTTTAGCATCCTGGATTATTAATGGTTTATTAATGACCTATATCCAAAGGAAGCCTCACGATGTTATGACTTTTTCTATTCAATTATTTTAAAAAACTCTGACTGATGGCAAACCAGTGCAGTCCAGTTCAGTATGAGAGCTTAGCTGATCTCTCTGTTGTTTGAAAGAGTTGACATGGTATGTGATAAATTGCAGTGAAGCCTAAATATAGAAAACGAGGGCCTTGTACTAGCAAAACAAATCAACACTTGGATATAGTCCAAGTTTGGTCAGAAAGCTCCCTGGCATCTCAGCACCTGGGCATTTCACTGCCAAAAGGTTATAAGCTGGTGGTTTTATCAACAATTACCGAAAAGCATTAATTCAAAGAGGGAGTGGCTACAAAGTTCAACAGAATATCATGACCCATTTACTGAATAGAAATTAATGGCTATACTGCAGTGAAGATGGTTGGCTGTTAGGAATTTGATAGCAAAGAAAACACCGAGGCACAACAACCTTATAGCATTCTGTATTCCTTTGGTAACTTATGCTGTAAGTGATATGCATGTTTTCATAACGAATTTTGTAAAAAAAGAATTATAGTCTCCATCTTTGTATTCACTTGGGTATATATTGATGAATTATTATATTATTATATATATTGATGAATTATTTGAAAAGCATATCATCTTTCGACATGCACCAACTCAGGGAAAATAATTAGCGTTACATTCTCATAATAGTGGAGTTACGACATCCTGGAAAGATATTAAATTAATGGTGATGCCGTACCAAATGACCCTTACTATCTAGTCCATAGCTTTATAACCCTATATGATACAAGTAGCCTTGATACAAGTGTATGTGATACAAGCAGACTTGATTCAAGTGTATATGATACAAGTAAGCGTGACAAAAGTGTATATGATACAAGTAGACTTGATACAAGTGTATGTGATACAAGTGTATGTGATGCAAGTGTATGCGATGCAAGTGTACATAATACAAGCGTACATGATACATGAATACTTAATACAAGCATACATGATACAAGTGTATATAATATAATCACGCATAATACAAACATACACGATACAGTGTACATAATGTACATGATACAAATATATGAAATCTGAGAAGGCATTTATAGCAAAATGAGGTTGGTGATTGCTTGGAATGTTTTTACATAGGTTCATAGGCTACATGTCCACTTTACTAGTACCAATCATTCTTTTTGGCTCAAATCATGTTGAAACCTTTTTGAATAGTATAATGAATACCACAGCAATTTTCTATCAATTTATTACAGCCAGGATAAATTTTAGCTTTAGCTTTGCCCAAAAAGGCACGTGGTATTTAGTTAGTGTTTTGTTATGCTGTAGGGGGCGATATAGTATGTACATTAGATATGGTAATTACTGGTACCCATTGGATGAAGCATTGCTGAATGGTGACAGCTGACATAGAAGAATGGATGTTTAAAGGTGCTGAGGCTAAATGCTTCTTGAAGAGATGTCTATTATATGAAGACATTATGGAAGGTGTTTGACTACCGGAAGATGTTCATTCTATCGAAAGCAACAATCAGAAATCAGTTATCCGAACAAACGATAGAAAATTGTTGTTTTAAAATCGGTAATTTTTGTTTCTGCGTGTAATATAAGTAAAGTTCGTTTATGTCACTTGTTCATGAATGTATATTTGCAGCATTGGATAGATTATCATTATATAACTTATAAATTTGCAGATTTATAGCCTATTTGATAGCATCATTGCAGTAACAGATCTTACATTTGATTGACTAGCGTAACTCCTCTCCTATCGCACATATAAAGCTAGTTTTGGCTGCAAACTATAGCAAAAATATCAATGAGTGCAATGAAGTTTTATGCAACATTGTTAAATATAGATATAAAATGCAAATATGTCTTCAAATTTAGACTACAATAAAAATTAAAAGCTCCAACAAATTGCAAAGCAGGATAGAAGTTATAATATCATCACAGGTTAATTGCAAGCAATAGACATCAACTGGTCAAGATATTTCTCGGTTTCTTAATGCATATTTATTAAGAGATTTTTGAGAAGTTGGAGACAAGTTAGCAGATTTATCGCATCCAAAAGGTTTAATACCACTCCATCAAAGAGAGAAGGCAAAATATAGGCGACATTCGCTTCACCCGTGAAAGGCTAAATTTATCTTCCTAAAATTCTGGCTAGCCATTAGAAAAATACAACGCCAGCCTCTATTTGAAAGCCACCTACAATTGACCGCCACTAGAGAGGAAGGGATAAAAAATCGTTCAATTAGAGGTTTCACAGTAAATTTGATTCTTTCTACTCATTTTTGCTCATGCAAATTGTCTGTGTTTTCATTGCAATTCAAAAAGCTAGCAAACCCACTTTTCAGTATTGGTAATGCACACACTTTAATTAGTCGAATTCTTATATTTGTTGGCATTCAACAGCTGTATGACATCATAGTGTGCATACAAAGTGTAAGTTAGTGGAGTAGAGCTACTAGCAGTTTCACAGAAACTACAAATGAGAGCCAAAGACATTATGGAATGTTTAAACACATATCTGAACTATAAATACTAGCTTTCAGGGTTTTTTAGTATCTAGCCAGTTTCTTATTTTTTACAGAACAAATGAATACTCTCCATTGATTGCAGTAAAAGGTTTGATGTCATGATGTTACTTATTAAACAGAAAAGTCAGGGAAAACTGTACCAGTTACAGCTACTACCTCACACAATTAAACTTGTTTTCAGGTTTACTAAATAAACTCATAGGTTCTAGTTTCAAAGTTCCTTCTGTGGCATTGTACTACATATGCAGTCAATTATCTCCATCGCACTTACTAATTCATGATAGAGGAGTGTTTACAAATTTGTTACACATCAAAACAAGGTTGTTTGTCAAAAAACACCAATTGCATGGAAAAATAAAGGAGAATTGCTTTTTTCTCTGCGAGAATGATGATTTAAGTCAAAGAGTTAACTCGATTGATTTTTATATGCCAACACGGTATTATCAGCTAACTTATTATAGATATACCTTAAAATTAACTCGTAGACGATTTCGCCAAAGTTCTCAGTCACATATTTTTGAAACACAATCTTCCCAGTATATTACAACACAACCTAGTACATGTTCTGTTTCAAGAGACAGCGTTAGTCAACACTTCTTCACGTGACCAAATTTGGAAAGAATTCCTTACAAGATCCTACATATATCTCTAAAAAGTCGATACGCTACTTGACTGAAGAATACCTGCAACGATTTTATACGATTAGTGGCACTGCGACACAAGCAGAGCCTTAGATACAAAAGAATATTTAGTTGTATCAACACAGGAATGTGTACGAGGTTTATCAAAACCAGGGGCCACCGATACTGAGATACTGAGCTGGGATTAAACATTGACATTAGCGTGACACAAAGAAAGAAAAACAAATTCCCACAATTCATTGGCAGACCCATCAGCTTGTTAGAGATAATAATGAGGGCATCTATTATTTAAACAAATATTTAAAGTTTCAGCTTCAGTTATGACACCTAAAGACAAGGATGAACAAGTGGCTGTGTTTATATAGACGATTGGGTAATGTCGTACGTAATTTAGTGGGAACTAAACTCTAGGCTTAAGCTATTGAACTCTAAGATAAACAAACACAATAGTACTAATTGAATAAGCACTCTTAAAAGTTCTCATGATGCTCGATCAGGGGTTACTAGTCAATAGGATTTGCACTTAAGATTTAGAAAGAAAAGAATCACATGGGATGAACCAGCATAAATACTGCTTTCTGTATTGTATGTCAATTTAGCCTCTAAAGCATCGGTAGTAATGTAGAAAAGTAGAAAATGTCATATGTAGAGCAGAAAGCCATTAATATTCGGCAGTTTAATCAGTTAACTCATCAACTGAGTTCCAAATTCTGTAGTCTTTTTCAAATATGACCAGTTTATATCATTGACTACCTTGCAAGTCTGGAGGATCAATGAGAGGTTTAATGATAGCATGAAGCCATCAGCAATCTGCATTATTAAAGGCTGGTACACACCGCCACTACATCGCCATACGCTGAAGCTAATTCCACAATACTTTGGTGATCGTCTGTGATAGCATAGTTCACACAATCAGAAAACCTTCTACATTTACATCGGCGAATAGTCCAAAGCATAGCATTCTCATTACACAGTACGGTCGCTGAAACGATAAAATACTAGTCCAGCAGCAACTGTCATGGGAAAAATATAGATCAAGCGATCTGCGACAGATAACCATCCCCGAAGTGGTACACCTTGCACAGACTGTCGTGCATGTTCAGAAAACTATCGGGAAAGTTTGACAGTTGGACAACTGCAATCTTTCTCAACGAATTTGAGTTGCCATGATGCCATCGGCTTTAAGGTGCACATAATCGGCAAATGATCGCCGAGAGGACAACGACCGGAATAGCCTTAGTGTCTTAAAGCCAGGCATAGCCCTAGAGAGTAATGTGTAAGTTTTATGACACGCTCCTGAAAATTTACAGAAATGTTCCGTGTTTTGCTATTGCCACAACAACATGTTTTGAATGTGGCGCGTACTCTCTTTGACCCTTTGTTTACAACACAAGAAAGCTATTGAGTAAGAACAGAGAAAGTATGTAAGAAATATGATATGAAGTCAGACTCAATTATTTGTTTTAATTCATATTGGCAGGAAGTTTGTGCTAAAAACATATCGGGTATATTGTTTGTGAAGTCGGCATTACTTTTTTGTAATAAACATAAAACTGGTTGCTTCAAATGTTCTTAACAAGGTAAGTATGTCAAAGTAAGTAACAAGGTAAATCTTTGACCAATATTTGACTAATGAAAAATCATCAAATCCTATAGAGTATAATCTCGGCTATTCATAACATAACATATTTGTCAGTCATGAGAAGAATGGATTTTTGAAGGTGACATGGCTAAACGCTTTTGAGGAGTTGTCTGTCCATTCATTTTCTCAAAAATTGTTTTATCGATCATTATTTCGCGATTCTAAAATGCAATTGAGTCTGACTATTCATCAAAATAAAAGATCTCAGTAATTTTACATTAACATAAATAATCATATACATGTACATTATTGGGTAATACCGCTAAATTATAACTATATAATAATAATGAGAAACACCTTTAGTGCTTGGGAAGCCTTTAAAATCTTATATAATCTCATACGTATTTGCTTCAAAAACTGCATCCGGTGTTTATAGTTTTTCCCTCTAAGTGATATAAAAAGCATAGCCCAGGATTGACTCAACTGACTCTACCATGCCAATTTACCACTTTTTACTGCTAATATTTCCAATTGCTAGAGGTGGAACGAGACAAGTTTTTTAAGTTCGAGACGAGACTCGAGACACTGTCTTGTAAAAATTGGAGACACAAGACAATAAAATAATGAGCATTTGGTGACGATTTCGCTACACAAAGACTATCGCACTTGATATATATAAAATTAATAAAAGCATGTCCACAAAGCCAGTTTAATGAATGTAAACCATTTATAATATAACTTTTTATAACTGTTATATCTACAGATAAGCCTGTAATCAAAAAGCAACACAAAAAACATACGCAAACATGACATGACACAAAAACATGACACAAAAAACATACGCAATCAATTGTTGTCTAAAAGTAATTAAAATTTGGACAAGATAGCAATACGGGTTTCTGCACAAGTCCTTTGGATCATATGAGCTCCACAAAATTTTGCGGACAAGTAACAAAGCCTGAGGAGTTTGAAGACAAAAAGCAAAGGTTACAACGCAATAATGTACACCCATTATTGTTCAATCTGCTGTAGATACACTATGAATGCAATTCAGATTTGCATATATATATATACTAAACATTAAAATTTTTGGAGTCAAGTAAAAACCTATAATTGATAAAAGTAGTTATTGACAACTATACAAACAGCTCGTATCTTTGGCCTCTTTCAACTTTTTGCAAACTAATTGTTTATCCATTTTAAGACATGATTAATTTTTACATCTGTTTAATTAATTGTCATAATTAGACACACATGAATTGCCGAACCTGTTCCAAACTCACCCCTCAATTCCTTCAAATGAAAAAACTAACCATATTTCACCCCTTTATTCCCTCAAACATGAAAAAAAACTAAACATAGCTTGCTAATTTAATGACTGCACAGCAGCTGTTAGTTTGTATCAATAACTTTCCCCATTTTCTAACCACTTACTGTTAGTTGGGGGTCTATGATTATGGTACTGTTTCAGGTAGAAAAGCTCACACCTTCAATGTCAATTTAAATGAGTTTTTTTGTCACTAAAAAGGTCTATGCTGGAAAGGATAAGATTTGTTAGTTGGGAGTCTATGATTGTGGTACTGTTGCACGAAGAGAAGCTCACAACTTCAATGTCAATTTAAATGAATTTTGTGGGCCTCTAAAAAAAGGTCGATGCTGGAAAGAATAAATAGTGTATAGATCTAAAATAAAGCATAAAAGATAAAATAGATATCCTGATACGTTGTTTTTTTTTCGAAGTGTGGCAAGAGAGAAAACGATATTCATAAGGCTGACTTTGGGACTCTCATTATTCAAATCAAATTTGAGAACTTCTACTGATACGATACTTTACGTTATCTGGAATTTTTATGTAATAGGAAGCAGAAGCTTCTGATAAATTTTTACGTTATCTGGAATTTACGTTATAGGTATGCAAGAAAAAAACCGATATTTATAAGGTTGACTTTGGTACTCTTGTTATTCAAATCAAATTTGAGAACTTCCACTGACTTGATACTTTACGTTATATGGAATTTTTATGTAATATGACACCAAAACTACACAAGCTCTTTATTCGCAGTGGAATTTACATAAAAGGTTTACGTTATAGGGGCATGTAATGTGATGGTTTTTAATGTAGGCAACAAATCAATAAATTTCCGCAACAGAGGGTAATAAATTTCAGTTGATGAACCTGATGCACACGCACAGTTAAGAGCCAGACAAACTAGTTAGGCAAATGTCAGAATTATAATTATACCTTAAAGACAAAGTTTTCGAGCAACACAGCAATTACATCCTCGCAGCATTATTATGTTTTCAATCAGCTGTTAAGGCAAGATGACTCTGAAAGTCGCTATAATACCTGTTGGCACATGTCCACACAGGCTGTTCATTTTAATAACTTTCCCGCCAAAAGAGCGTATTAGCAAGTTGCATGAAACCTCGCATGGAATTCAAATGAAGACACAAGTGAGACAGGGAACACCTGTATTACTGTCTTGCTTAAATAGCTAATGACAACATTGAGTGGTTTAAGTGACAGAAAATCATGGATTATGCAACATTTCGATGTTTACACAGTTGTGACTTTTAAATTTGATGACAGTCTAATTGGAGCAAGCCGTATTAATTACATAACAATTTTGCTTATGGTAACAAAACCCTGGAACCAACTCGCTTAAGAAAAAATTTTGTTCAGTTAATACTATTTAGCCTCTGTGTGAAGCTGTGAAAACACCTTTGCATTCCCTATCTTTGTACAACAAAATCTTTACCATAATAAAGCCTGGTTCTCATATACGCTGCAAGCACCGGCGACAGCACCGCAGGCTATCAGAGGTAAAATGTGAACATGCGCGCCGTGTACCATCGGTAGTTGCCGGCGGTCAACGCAAGAGTTTAGCGCTGTTCAGATTTCGCGAAGAGTCGCAGGCAAAACCTTCCCAAAAAGCACGGTACAGGAGAAAGTCAGCATTATCGAAACGGCATGGCGAGCGAACATTTTATGCGGTTATTAGCGATGCAGCTTTATATGCGAACAGAAGCCGCCAAGCTTAACGTCGCAAGCGTTTTGCTGCGCAAGTTACCGCCGGGGTCTCGCAATCAATATGGGAACCAAGCTTATCAGAGCCGTGTCAGTCCGCTGCGTGAAAAAATATTGCATCACACAGGAATTGAACTCGGACTTCTGTTTCTGCAGTCAGGCACACTACCAACTACCTTGCCTAAATGAACAATAAATGTGCTCATACTTATTACACCTGAGGGTCTCTCACAGAATGTGGTACTGATTCTAAATTCTATAAATAAATTCTAAAAATAAATTCTACGTACTCATTTTTACCTAGAACATAATGAATATCAGCAAAAATTATTTATCAGATAAAAAAGTCCCACATTGATTTTTAATTATTTTCTCAACAATGTAAAAATGTTCCCTTGCTAACTGTTCCATATTGGTCAGAAGCTTGTTTGAAAAAAAACTGATCGCATATGTAATTTACTTAATTATTACAAAATACTAGTGAAGTTAATCTAGTAACACCAGCAATTTTCAAGTTTCCTCAATTTTTCTTGCCATTTAAGAAGGCGAGAAAATCTAATATCTATGAGCTAAAGGAAAAAGTTTTAATTGTTTTTCTAATCAGATGAAATATGGAGCTCTATTTGGCTATTATATTTGAATGCGAATATCAATCTGTAGAAAACAACTCACTCACTACCTTTGCTTCCCAATTATGAACTGCTCTTTAATTTTTACTAATCTTTCGTTTTTTCGTGACGTCATTCTATCGTTGTCGGCCATCTTTGTGAACACATTTTATCGTTAAAAACACGAAGCTTCTGCATTTAATTATTGCAAACAATGCTTTGTTTGCAAATTTTTTATTTTAGTGTCAAAACAACACCGAAAAATACTATTAATCAAGGGAATGACGATCGTTTTCTACAAAGATGGCGGCTTTTTCGTGGACGAGCGCATGTGCAAACAGGGTGATGACGTAAAAAAAACGATGGATAGTTGTTGAACGGGACAAATATTAAAGGAGTAGTCAAGCACAAACATATCACTAGGATCCAGGGAGCTTGTAGAGGTAGAAGATGATTGATTAGTGAGTTTTACCAACTTTACAGTCATGACTTCTTGATGATGGGATTTATGTCTTAAGCAATGGTAGATCTAACCTTTGTGCGTAGGACTGTTGAAATACACACGGGTATAAATTTCATTTGCTGCCGTCCTATATGCGAATACGGCACAAATATGAAAAATTGCTATTGTTATTTTTATAATTATTCCAGCTGAAAAATGCGAGATTTTGCATGTGCTGTTTTGTAATCTGTATTAAGACATCCCACTTTGTCATTGTGTGTGACTATCAGTATGGTAGTCTGCATTAACGCAGATTTTTTATATTTTTAGGCTGATTTCATCAAAATTTCCCACGCATACGATCCGTGCCTTCCACCAGGTTGCTGAATATATTAGGTTCTAAAACTTAGGCTGGTGCGTGAGAACCAGCCTAAGTTTTAGAAGTACTGTGGGTGTTTGAGAGGCTGGTTCTTTGGAACCATTATCTTAAACACCCACCTGGGGGGGGCTGTCGGATTGGAAATAAAATTTTCTAGTCAGTTGAGTACATAGTCGGCTAAATATAACTATAATGACAAGACTTCCCGCTTGCCATTGACATATAAATCTAAAAACCCCTGTAAAACCTACTGTAGGAAAATATGAACAGAAACATTAAAATAAGTAATTTTATTCAAATATGTACTATCATGGTCGGTGATGAAAAACACCCTAACCGACGCCTTAAAGTGGGATACTTTGATGACACCTGATATATAAATATATATGTAAATGATTGACCATGTAAATATCAATATCCATGACTACAAGTGCAGAAGCTAGTAAACCGTGAGCAGCCAGTAACACCTCTCACCAAGGGGTGGTCACTTGAGCGCCGAACTGAACTAAATGACGCAAAACGACGTTGCTGTCAGCTGTAAAAAGTTCGGCCGAAAACATTTGTGGCCAAAACGAACCATTTCGGTCCTGCTCGAGATTTCGTGGCCGAACCCTTGCTCTTATTGGCTGGTTAAAATTCTAGCGAGCACGCGTCACATTTCTCCTTACGTGTGTGTGAGCGAAGTTAAAAAAGAAATGGGACGATTCTTTTATTTCGTTAAATAAACAACATGAAGCAACTTACGACAAGGCTCACCCGAACTTGTGAGTGTGGTGCATAAAGGTAAGATGTTGCACTTAAGTTTTGCATAAATGTAAGAGAATGGTTGTGATTTTCTTTCGTTGGAAAAGTAATGTGTCATATTCATCCTGATGAAGTATCTTTGACTGATTTATTTATGTAAAACCAAAGTACTATGATAAAGCCGGTTTTTGTTTGTTATGTACTCAGCATAGAAAAACATTCATATGTTAATAAAAAATATAATTATGTTGATGGGAAGGGTTGGCAAAATCTTTGTATCGAGTGATTTATATCGAGCAGCTGAACGAGCTTCTGATAAATCTGCTGTGTAATTATAATTTATAACTGTTCCTCAAAGCTTTTTGTTTACAATAGAAATATTTAACTCAAATACATAAAAAGTACCAATGAAACAGTGTCCTGTCTCTATACTTATGGTATCTAGAAAGCGAAGTGACTTCGGATGCCGTGTGACATGTGCCACGAACCGAACCAGCCTCCGAACCGATCCTGCGTCGATTCGGCGCTCGTGTGACCACGCCTTAAGCATACCGTATAATCTCTAATTGAACTCCACCTCTATTTGAACGCCACCTCAAATTGACCACCACCCTGAGAAAAGGGTTGAAAAATAGAGTGCTACTCTCTAATTGAATGCTACCATCATTTGACCGCCACGTTGGTATTATTTGATCTTTACCAGTCCATAATATTAAATGATCAATAGAAAAGTGTCCACAAAATCGTATTAATAACGAATCAATAAGAAGTAATAATTCTCTTGTTCAATTCCAAAGTCTTTTGTTTTGTTAAAACTTTGAAACCAACCATAGAAATAATTAATAACTGTCTCAGGGTAATAGAAGTTCTTTGTTTAACACAGTCTTGATACTTCGAAGTACATGTATATAAAAAGGTTTACATTTACGATGGTTTATGAATGACTAGTTTTAAGGTGAAGGCTGCGTCTGGCGAACAAAACTTTTAAGCATTGCATTTGTGTTAAATGCAGCCCGTAAGCGTATTGCTTTGCCAAAAAAATTGTTTGGACACTAATATTGAGTAATTCAGCAGTGCAGAAGAAAAGTTGAGGTCAGAAGACATTGTGGAAAGTATTGGACAACCAGAAGAAGCTCTTTCCATCGAAAGCAACAATCAGAATGCAACTATCCGAGCAAACGATGCAAATATTTTAGTTTTAAAAGTGTTAATTTTTGTTCATGCATGTAATATAAGCATGGTTCATTGATGTCACTTGTTCATGAATATATATATTTGTAGCATTTGATCGACTATCAGTATATAACTTATAAATTAGCAAATTTATAGCATATTATTTAATAGCATCTTTGTGGTTATCTTAACACTGCTTACAATGGATGAGGCTCATAACTCCTTTTCTATTGCATATAGAAAGCTAGTTTTGACTGCAAAATGTAGCACACATATCGATGAGTGCATTGAGCTTTTATTCAACATTAAATTATTAAATATAAATACGAAATAAAAAAATTAAAGCACTAACAAATTGCAAAGCAAGGCATAGGCTATAATACTGTATCATCCCAGATTAATTGCGAGCAATAGATAACAACTGGTAGAAATATTTCTCAGCTTCCCAATGCATATTTCATTTAGAGATCTTTGACAAGTTAGAGGTGAGTTAGCAAATTTATCGCATTCAAAAGGTTTAATATTGCCCCACTAGAAGAAGAGGGTAAAATATAGGCGACATTCGCTTCGCCCAAAAAGTGCCAAATTGATTTTTCCAAAACTCTGATGAGCAATTTGAAAAATAAAATGTTAGTCCCTATTTGAACGCCACCTCTAATTGACCGCCACTAATAGAGGAACGGTTGAAAAATAGAGCGCCATAGCGTTCAATTAGAGGTTTTACGGTAGATCTAAATGTCATTACGATAATTTTCCTAAATAAAAAAAGTGAGTAAAACAAAGTCACATTGAAATCCACTAACGGCCACAAAATTATTTTAAAATCACTTGAAAAACTCATTTCGGCAGATATTTGTGAAATTTATAACCCGCCTTTTAAACAAATCATGAAAATAAAGCTTTAGATGAAAATAAAGTTTCTCGACCCGCACCAATTTATCTGGGAGTGGGGCTAATCTAACAAATGTTCCTCATATATAACGCTTCAACAGTGATGATGCCATTCAAACCAAAACGTGTTTTGAGCGTTTTCATAAGAAAAAGAGCATTCAGCTTAGTTTTTGTTATGTAGTTCCTTTCTATTAATCTAAAAAAAACTCTGTTGTTGCGATGCTCTTACATGTCTCCTTGAGGTTAGAAGAAAATGGCTTTCATCTCCTGCTAAGTTTCCCAGTCTACATCCGAAACATACTACTGTTTCATCAAAGGGAATTACAATTCGCACATACTCCAATTTTATCCAACGACATTGAGGCATTCGCAGCAATTACTTTCAACTTTCAAAATCATTTGATGATTAAAGAAAGTGATACAAAATACAAACCATTTTAAACAACTAAAGATAATTCAAATTAAATTTAAACAACTAAAGACAATGCTTTCTTTGCCAATATCTGTTGACTTAATAGTAATTTTTCATACCACCATGAACACCTACTTGTCTTTACTTGCAATTTTGGTACTGAGTAATCTGATTACCTCAAGCTCTGTGATCATCCTGAATTATTTCTAGCAATAGTTATGAGTCATGCAATCTAATTGATAGTGCAATTTAAAAAAAAATTAGCATGGCACAAAATATATTCTGGCTTCAAAAGACTAGCACTCAGTTATGTTATACTCGTACTCCTCCAGCAACTTACGACCAAGGTGCTCTATCTACGGGCTTTGTATAAGACCAGGATCGGCTGATAGTCTTAACATAAGTAGTGCTCAACATTTACAAATTATCAAGGTTTTAGTTTCATCACACTAAGATTTATCCACTACCCACGTATCTCTTACACCGCGATTGACCACAACAACTCCTAAATATTCTTAGATTCAGAAAATTGGATTTTTAAAAACATTCAAATAAGTTTTCTTGATAGAGTTTGCACACGCTAACATTGAATATGAAAATATTTGTTTTTTTTCAAGCCCTGAGTAGAAGTCAACTTACACCGCGACACATATGAAAACGTGCAATGCTTATGTCCGATTGTCTTTAACCTAGACAATAAATACTATGGTAAAGGGAACTAAGCATGCGGATTAGAAATAATTTAAGGTCAACCGTGAGTATCAAATGGAGGAGTAAGATCACTAATGCCGAGATATCGAAAAGAGAAGAAATGCATGCCATCACTCAAAGTCATCCTTATCCAAATAAATTGATGATGGCTCAGACGTGTCGAGAAGATGGATAATGAGAAGATGAATAATGAGAAGATGAATAATGATCATGTGCCTGGAGTAATGTTGCACTCCTAGTAAGAAAAAAGTGAAAGACCAACTAGGGAGGCTTCGAGTAAAATTTGAACACGCAGCCAAGAAAACTATGAAGAAAGTGAGTATGGATTGTAGCTAAGGGTGGCAGTAAATATGGTTGGCTAAAGATGTTAGAACTGACCAAAATCAAAACAGTCGTTGTCACACCGACATGGGAAGGTAAATTAGGCGCTTTTTATTAACCAGAAATGGTAAACGCAAACTACATATGATATGTCCCTGCATATAAGCCTATCTTGCATATAAGCCAGTCCTAGAAAAACAGCCCTGTAATATGGGAATTTATGAGAATTCACAGATAAGCTGACCCTGTAAACCGTAACACGCCGTAAGTACCTGTTAAAGCAAAAGGTTGCGGAAATGAAGCGACTTTTGCAGGCTTTTATGATTGATGAGTAGTTGTATAATTTACCTATCGTGTCTCTGCTTAATCGAAAGGAAACAATCATCAGTTTGTGTTGAGCCAATGAAAAACGTGTTTGCATTTCATGCTGGCCTTAGTTTCTCTTTGCAAAAACACATTTTTATAGTTATTTCTTCTTGGCAATGATTGGATGCATTACAGCTATGTAGGTTACACAAATTGTAGAACGATAAACTTCTGATGATTATTTATTGGGCAGTAGTAATAGTGAGAGTATCTATTTTTAACAGCAATAATAATAATGCCACAAGCTATAGTAATAGTGGCAACTCTTCTGACTCATACCATGCTTTGCTTGTCAGCCATGATAGTATGAAGAGAACAAAAGTGTCTGAACTGATTCTGCAACACATTTGTGGCTTTTTATGGCATCAGATGATGTAAAAATTTATGCTAATGAACTTAGATGTTATGACAACTTATTGCGCCAATGTCAAATATTTGGTTTCACCTAATATTTAATTGTCTCAGTAAAGAAATTATTTGGTATTGAAAGAGTTGATGCTAGTGGTAACCATTTTTTGTTTTACTTTTCCCACGACCAAACACGAGTGAAGCAATTGTTTGGGAGATTTATGAAGAAATGCATATATGCACACAACTCACGAAAATTATTCATAAACGGCCGTCGCAAACCCTTGTACCGAAATCTCATCAACGAATTTAACCATTTTTCAATGGAGTCGTTTAAGTATAATAACGGTACAAAACACATAAACCTATTTAAATATGTTACCAAGTCTTTATTTGTAAAAAATTTCCTAAACCTTACCTATCTGATTGGATTATACATAAATAGACAGATTAATTCGGCCTGAAATCGTTATTAAAACTTGACAAGCCTTATTTTTATCAAAATTAGGACCAGCAAACGAAACGCCGACTGACAGAGAATAGAACCATTAAGTCGTGCGCATTTCACGAAGAAAAAAATGTGCCCATTTCACCAATCTATAGCATTGTCCAATTGCTAAAGGTTTCTGTAATTAACGTAGAAGTACTGAAAAGCAATCGTTTCTTTTTTGCCGATTTCAAAGTAACTGACATTTTGGACACTTATGAGTACTTTGGTATTCCAACTCATGTCCAAAGCAGTGAAAGTAAAGGAAATGACGATGATATTTTTTAACGATTCTTATGAAATTATTACAATTTTTAATTATAAGAATAAGCATTCGAATTTACAAGACCGAAGTATATAGTGACTGATGTTGGGCAATATGTTACTGTTATTACTTTTTCTAAATAGTTTTGTTAAATAGATTTTCTAAAAATCTAGATAAATATCGCAACTTCTTGATATTGTTAGCTATGACATTTTAAAATGTAAACAAAATTGTGCATTGGTTTTTTATTATTACTGTATTACTGTATTACTATATTAATAATATTGGTTATTCTAGTAATATCAGTGCATTTTACTTCTAAGATTGCATTTCTCCTATTGCGGGGGAGAGATATAAACATATGATATTTTCCTTTCATTATTGCTGTTTGTTGTACATAATAACACCCAGTACAATACAGCTACCATTGCAGTTATCCTATTACACTGCAGTACCATTTGACTGCTAATATTGCACTTCTCAACCATCAGTACCCTTTCTTTTTTCCAATATCACTTTGGTCGTGGGCTGTATGACAGGAGAATTTCTAGTATTAATAAAGTTGAATTAATGAAGGTTCGAGCTGTAATTGTTGAAATTAAGTTAGCATGATGGCATTTACCGTAAAACCTCTAATTGAATGCCACCTCCATTTGACCGCCACTCTGACTATGATCTTCATGAACCCATAATATCAAGAGATCAGTAGAAAAATGTCCATAAAATCGTATTAATAATGAATCGTTAACACTAACAACAATCAATTCTCTCGTTGTCCAACTCCAAAGCTTTTAGCTTTTTTCGTTGAAACTTTGAAAGCAACACCATAGAAATAATTAATAACTGTCTCAGGCCTATTAATAATAGTAGTTCCTTGTTTAACGCGGTCTTGATACTTCGAAGTACGTACACGTGTGTAAAATGGTTTGCAAGTTTTGGGCTAAAGGTTACGTTTAGCGAAACATTCAAGCGTTGCATTTGTGCAACATACAACGCGTAAAAGTTTTGCTCTGCCAAAAAATACATGAAAATATTGTATGAATCATAAGAATTCACTTGCGTAACATCCTTTTATGGCACGTTTCTGTTTCCAATTTCATGTGGTTACAAATAATATAATTTTCAGTTTGCTCAAGGGTACTGTTTCTACCTCTACACTGTAGTGTGAATCACACTACCACTATCCTCATCATTTTAGAGACAATTGTTTGTCTTAATTTATACAATATAAATGCTTCGCTCCCAAGAGAACAGTTTTTGCATACTTTCAAGGTGCGTTTACATGAGGATAATTTGTCGGAGTTGTGTTTCCACTGAGAAAATTGGAGTGGCTTGTAGTGTTTACGATTTGAAATATTTTTTGCAAAGACAACCCCAAACCGTCTTGAACACCGAATATATAAATGGGTCACCTTTCAGTCAATGAAATACGACATAGATATACATTACATTTTGACCTGATCCAATGGGAAAATAGAATATACCGTCATTATGCTTGTATCTGCAACGTTATTGCGAGATATGATTGGTCAATTCCATGTTTTACTCCCTCAATGATAGCCATCAAAAACTAACCAACCCAGTATGCATTTCCGCCAATCTTGTGTAGGAGACTAGAACAAAGCTGTTTTACAACCGTTTCTGTTTTACACCAGACTTTGTCGGCATGAAAGCAACTCTGATCCTGGTGTTACCTCAAGCTGATAAAATTTTAGCTCAACTGTCATTAAAAAACTTTATTCACTGCGTTCTCATGCTTCAGATGGGTTTGGAGTTGCTTCCACTCCGAATAATAAAAACAGTAAAATCCGAATGCATTCTACATCGTAGAAACGCTCACTGCTGGTGGATCCGAATTAATGATATTTGGATAAGCTTTCCCCAGTAGAAGTAGAAAATTTAGAAAGGGTAAAAAAGCACACAACCACGCGAGTCTCTGTTATGAAAACGTTTTACTGCTTCTCACTATTGCTTCTGCTTGAATTTTTACCTTTGCATTAACATGCCAACGATGGGTTGCTCGTGCAAGGATGACGAGATATTATTTTTTTAGATGTAGTGAGACCAATGTGGTAGTGACTCAAAAGTGAGTCTACTGTAACAAGTTCTGTTTTGAGTGATACTTTGTGAATCTTGGAAAGATCTAGTATATAGTGGAACTTTGAATAGTTAAAACAGTGGGATACCGAATTTGTCGGCAGCGGACAACTCCAACTCCATTAGAAGCATGGAAACAGGGATTGAAATCTGGGATTGTTTTGATGTTATATGATATAAAACTATAAAGCAATGGAATGTCACATGTTTTCACTCTATTGTATCCACACATGCCTTATTATTTGATAAGCAATATTATAGGAGGGTTGCAAGCCTGACCATATTCTAAAATATTAGGTGATTGTTGACGATGATTGTTTAGCAAATGGTTGGTGGTAATTAATAGTTCATGATAAACCTGTTGGTAGATTATCCTTCGTTTTTTCGTGATGTCATTTTATCGTTGTCAGCTATCTTTATAGACAATTGTTATCACTAAAAACACGAAGCTTTTGCAATGAATTTTTGAAAACGATGTTTTTGTTTGCAATTTTTTTTATTATAGCATCAAAACAACACCAACAAATACTATGAAATAAAAGAATAACGATCGTTTTCTAGAAATATGGCAGCTTTTTCGTGAACGAGCGAGCGCATGTGCAAACGGCTTGATGACATAAAAAATGATGGATATATAATATTCATGCTTAAAATTGATAAAAGTATTCACATCTGTACCCTAGTTTCATTGGCCTGAAAACTTGTAAGTTTAAATTACCGAAGCCACAACTGAAACATTAAATTAGGCTTGAGTTACCATTTACCAACATAGTAGTTCTAACGAATAACACATTGTTCGGCTAAATGCAATATCTAAGCACTGCAATTAGGATAGGAGCATGTATGCAAAACAATAATCCGGAAAATGCCAATACAAACACAAAGCTGAGTTAAAACTGGATTTATCTTCACTTCAATCGATGAAGAGGATAACTAAATAAATCCTTATGTAAGTAAATGTTCAGTCACATGAAATTCGAGTCAATTTTATCAGAAAGTAGAAATATTTTTTTATAATATAATTTTTATAATTTTTTTATAATTTGAGATTTTGTTTGTTGTTTGAGGTGACCTGATTACCAGAAAATTTCAAGATTAAAATTGATAAGACTTGATCGCCGTTAAAATTTTCAGGAGGCTTTCCTGAAAATTTTCAGGAGGCTTTCCTGAGGGTTTTTTATGTTTGCTTGCTTTTCAGGAGGCTTTCCTGAAAATGATGTCAATCACTTGAAACGAACAAAATCTCCAATGATATAAAATATCTGTACGTTACGATGAAATCTACGTGTACCAAAATTTGATGTGACTGACACTTTACGTCAATTTTTTGAATATATTTTGGTATGTACACAGTGTAGAACAAACAGCATATTGCCAAGGATTATGAAAGGAGTATTATGACCACAACATATTATAAAATAGGAAGGTCACAAAACTCTTCCAAAGGTTTGGTGGTATCAGGAACAACGCTAGATTTTAAATTACATTCCTGACTTCTAATGAGAAAAACATATTCTGTGCTTGTGATTAACAGTCAGGTGTTGTGAGTCAATATAATAAGCACAGATCAGTAAGTGATTACTAAGTGATCAGTAACTTGTTACGATCGCTAGCTCTGATCAGAAATCAATAATCAGGTTAAGTTTATTGAGGCAAGTTTACAATTGAAAGATTTGGGAATAAACCAAAAAAACAATTTGTACCTTCTGAAAGCAATTTATATACAATAGACGCTTCTACAACCTAATTAATCTGCTTCGAGAACGTTTACGCCATAAGGATTTTATGTTATGCGAACAATAAAATACATATACGGTAAATAGCCTTGACCGGTCCAAAATCATCCAACACTCACCCCTTTGGCCCTCTAAATAGGAAAAAACTAAACTTGACATTTTAATTTAACAACTGTATAGTAACTGTGGCTAACGTAAAAGGTTTACATTACAGGTATAGGGATGTCTACGGTAATATACGCAGTAACCATGCGTAACATTCGACTAAGGTTGTTAGTGAACCGATCTGATAGATTAATTTCTCAATAATCTTGCAAGAATTGCAAATGCAGGAGGTTAAACAACAATAATAATAGAATAAATGAATAATTAATAAAGATTCGAGGATATAGCAAACAGAAACCTTTTGAGAACATCACTGCAAAAGCTACACATTTTGATTAAAGCGTGTAGCATTAATCCCGTACATACATAAAACTGATGTTTTTAATATTCACTTATAATACAGTTGCATCGTAAATAATATAATAACACAGTTTTTATGGCATTAGAAACACCCAAAAAACAAAATGACACCATCTAATAGGTAAAGATCGTTTAGTTCGCCCAATTCGTACTTAGGCTGATTTTGTGAGGCTAGTTCTAAAGTCAATTTTTTTAATTCAGCGTCGATTTGATCTGATTTGCTCGGCACAATTGCCTGCATTTTGCTCTAAAAGGTCTTCCTTGTGGTATTTGCTCTTGACATACGTGTACGATCCCGTGCCTAATTGGGTTCTAGACATTATCATGGAAACGGAATGGCAAAAGGGATAATATGCATAGTTGCCAAAATATTGAATAAATGATGAACACGTTCACTAGAACTTGGTCGACTAATCGCTAATTTGTTTTACCTGATAGTTCGATACAAGTTTTACTACATCAAATTTTGGGTCGAGCTTCTAGAATTTTGGCGCAAGTAGACTCTTTATGGCTCTTCTGTAAAAGAGAGTAAGCTAAAATTGCCTACGTGTTTACTTACTAGAAATGAGCCGTGATCATAGAGCAAGCCGACCTCTTCTATAGCGCCAATCGACTGGGTGCGTTGACAAATTCCTGTTACCATTAACGTCAATAGTATTTGTGTTTGGTATTAGTTTTATTGTTTAACTCTGAAGATGTAAATAGCCTGTTTAGAGTACGTTCACAAAACGTTAAATAGCTCTATTTTGACGATATTACAAAGACTACAGTGCGTAAATGTTTGCGGGTTGCTACCAAGTAGTTTCTTTTTAACTCCCGAGCGGTGCGTGTCGGAATTGTTCTTAATTTGAATTTCGCTGAGCAGCTCAGAAATTAATCGCCGCTGGTATTTCGGTCTAGTGATGCGTAAGATTGATTTGTGAATTATTCGAAGTTTGTACACGAAATGTCACACAGAGCGACCAAATCGGGTATAAATCGTGATATTCAAGCAAAGGTATGCAGACGCTAACGTTAAACCTTGAAATAGTGTCCACATGTTTTCTTATGTATCAGGTTAACTAAGCTCTAGTTTTTTGATGTTTTTCGCACTGGGTCTGCCTATTAAACTTTACGAGCATAGTTATTATATTTGTTTCATACTATGAAATTTGTTTAAAAAATCAGTTTATAAGTTCCGTGTTACCTTGTAATTCCCAGGGCTGTAAATATTGCACGGCTTCAAATGTTATAGGCCTACAGCAGTTTTTAGTTTTGTGGAAAAATTGCGTTTTTGCTCTTTTATATTTCTGTTGCAGTAACCTACAACGTTTCTGATTATTTATTGTTGTTGTTGAAGTGTATGTGCTGTAAATTGTGACGACGATGATAATAAGGATTTAGGTCGTGTTAACACTTACGATTAGCGATTATTATCGTAGTTCGTTTACTTTTAATGGAAAAGATGCTTGTTTATGAGCTGCAATTATAAACAAAAATTCAACTGCAAACGAGATAAGACTAAAGATCAAACCGTTGCGTGCAAACTAAGTTTAAACTAAGTGAGAATATGATATCTATTTTATTGACTCGGATGTTTTCAAACTGGTCAGCGTTCAAGTTGGTGGATGCACTTAGTCATATATTGTACATATTTGTGCCAGTTTATTCAGCTGTATAACCCTATGCTGCAAAAAGCATGTATATTTTTATGCGCGTATATTTGCAATATTTCACATACTCGAAAGCATGCATTTGCCTAAATTGATGCAAATATTGAACCATTCTGCGTTCATCTTTGTAATTTTGACAGTCATTTTGACAGTTGAAAGTTTTAAGTGGTATTTACAATATAGTTCGAACTTTTTTATTATCACTTTATTTAAGCTCATGTAGTATTTGTCTGATTCTCAAAGAACTGAAATATAATAGTCCTCAATTATGTTGATAACCGCAAACCTGTTGTGGTTTGCGGTTATTAATGTACTTGAGGACTAGTATTCATGAAAATATTTCATGAAATAATAGTTTCCTAGTGATTTAAATAGAAGATCTTTGAAATGCATTGGCTAGTCCGTTATTTTTACTCCTAGTTGAACAATTCTGCTTATAGCTGATCGATCAGCTGATAACAACATCTTATCTTAATGTTTAGTTCTCAAGGCAGGCTTTTGTATGACTGCTCCTACAATAAATTGGGTCAATTGTTTGAATGTTTTTCGTCCCATAACGCTGGCATGCGCCGAAGCACATTCCTAGAATAACAATGCATAGGGTAGCATTATGTCTTATAGTTCTAACAATGACACTAGATACTGCTATATGTCCAGTCGTATGCGTAAATGTTGCTCTACATAACTTGACAGAGCATAACAATCTCCATGCTGTGAAGGTTGAAATTATTCAGCTACTGAAGCAACATCGGTCTACTTGTTAAAGATTTTACCCTTTCCTAGGATATGTGACTTTTCTGCAATCATCCCTTCATTGCAAAATTGTTTCGAAATGCTCAAGTGTTTGGGGCGTCTGGTTTGAAACCACATACCATCTGACTCTTTGGCATTAAAATGATTTGTATTTCAAGTCATAATCTTTACTGTAATAAGAGTTGTCTAGAGGGGAGGAAGGAAAAAAAAAAGATTGTATTGCCCGGGATTCGAACTCGTCGCATTCAGCTTGCTAGACCACCACTCACATATGCGCCAATCCGACATTATGGAATAATTGTGCGCATAGCTATCACGCCTGACGATCTCTCGTGGTGCACTCGACTGCCAGAGTACTAGTTATTAATAAGAGTCAAATGAACACAAGCGAAGTTATATGAAGTTTTGAAAGAAACTTCAAACTGATTTGTGTAATGGCACCTTAAAGATGAACTTAGACTAAATTTTAGTTTATTTTATTTGAAAATATCAATTGGTATTTTTCTATTAGTTGTGATTTGAGGTGATGTGACTGCTAGGATGTTTCAAGATTAAAACCAACAACACTTAATCACAATTAAGATTCTCAGATCAAGCAAAAGAGCGATTATGACGTCTGTAGTTGCAAAGGGACCGACAGAATAGAGACGCGTTGAAACACAACTTAAATGCAACTATCAACTATCGCAATGATAACAACTAATGACGTCATTTCAGACGTATCTTTCTTCTGAGTATTTTGATCGCGATCAAGTTTTATTGATTTTAATCTTAAAACATCCTGACAGTCTGATCACTTCAAGTGTCAAAACCAATCACAAATGATAAAAACTACGGAAACTTTCTGATGAAATTTCCTAAAATGTATCTAAACTAAAAAAGGAGATATAATAGGCAGCTGAAAGGCAAGTAATATATATCATACCTATTGATGATACATGTAGCTGTAACAATGTGGGTTCAAGGCCTCCAAGCTTCACAGGCATGATAGAACAATTTGCTTACCGTAAAGGAGTCTTTGTCCATCAAGACTATCAATTCTTAAATATAATCATGCATATAAATATATGCATAAATATATAATACATTAATATCATGTATTATAATATAAATGTAGCATTTTAATAATAACATATAAATATAATAATAAAAAGTAATTTATTGTTTTATAAAAAACAGAACTTCACCAAAAAATTTGAAGGGGCGTATATGTCTCTTCAAATTTTTTTGTGCGGAAGTGCTGTTTTTTAAAAACAATAAATTACTTTTTGTAATCATTTTTCAATACTACATCAAGTATGTCTCTTATTCTTTAATATCCCCCTGCATTATTTGGAATTGCTCGAAACAAAGCATTCATTCTGCTAACTAAAACCTCGGTATACATGAACATTTAGTTGATAATATTCCAATACGTTTGGGCAAAACAAAAGCATGAATAATTCTATTCTTCTAGTTTGCTTTCATGGTATGATGACATAGACTAGCAGGTGGTCGCGCTTTTAACAGAGTGCAGTAGCATTAAACAACCTGTTCATTCCCAAGTTGATAATGAATTTGAAAAGGTACTGATTGGTACAGCCACTCAAAACTCTTGGTTCATTTCACATTCTGTCTTGCCGCGACAAAATTTCTTAGTTTCTCTCAACACGCTGACACAAGCAGTAAAGGCAGCACTCTTAGCCATCTTTGCCTTATATACCCGGTATATATATACATGCATAACCTTTTTTTGCCAAGCATTTGGGCTGGAAATGGTACACATTAACCTGACTATCATATGTCAAGGTCAAGTTAGGGAAGATCTTAGGTCCAAAATAAATTATTTAACTAGGCTAGGAGGTTTTACATAAATAAATGTCTCAAATTTTAGGGTATATCTGTGTATTAGTCTCATAAACACCGGCGTGTAATTCATGGGATACAGTAAAACCTCTATTTGAACTCCATGGCGCTGTATTTTTCAATTTTTCCTTCATAGCGGCACTGTATAAGAAGTGGCGTTCAAAGAGAGGTTTTACAGTACTCTAATTATTTTATACTATTTACCATTCATATACGCTTGTGTTTTATAGCATATCAGTCCTCCATGTTTTTGTTGCAGCTCGCGTCGAAGTATGATGGGCAGCTGGCTTCACAGTGTCTTGGCTGGATCAGTCACCAAATCAAGGAGTCGTTTGATACTGCAGGCGACGCCAAGAATGTACACTTACAGCTAAAATCAGGCCAGCGCCTTGCTAGGTACGTATGTTTAATCTTTAAAACCTGGTTTCCCTATACGCCGCAAGCACTGGCGACAGCACCGCAGGCTATCAGCAGTGAAATGTCAACCTACGCGCCGGGTGCCGCCGGTAATTGCCGGCGGTCAATGCAAGAGTTTAGCGCTGTTTAAATTTCGCGATGAGCAGCAGGCAAAACCTTCCCAAAATGCACTGTGCAAGGGAAGGTCAGCATTATCAAAATGGCATGGCGAGTGAACATTTTTATGCGATTATTAGCGATGCAGCTTTATGTGAACTGAAGCCTCCTAGCGTCGCAAGTGTTTTGCTGCGCAAGAATACCGCCGGTGTCTCGCAATCGATATGGAAACCAGGCTCAACCCATCTGCTAGAGGAGAACACAATTTACATAATTTTCTGCGAATATCTTTTTTGACACCCTTTGCTAGTCGTTTCATGTCTTCACTCGGCATCATCTTGTATTGGAAACATTCCTCCTTGTGTCGCTGCCGTAACTTATCACGCCGTAACTTAACGCTCGCACCACTCCGAATCCACATCATGGAAACATAGCGAATGTTGGCTGTGTATAATAGTAACAGAACTAGCAGCATCTTCTGCGGCTGTCTCACTCTCGACTCCTTCTAACGGAGCTGTAATCATCCAAAACACATCTGCTGTCCTAATCCGCATGCTTTTGCACTCGGCAGCTGAGCGCTATCTTTTGGGACGAGATAAGGGCAAACACGCTTTTAGTGTAGTCATCGCAATAGAGCATATGCAAGTAGGTAGAGGGTCGTACTAGTGACTAACCGCCTTGTTAAAATTCATCAATAACCGATTAGGCAGAGTGAATAATCTAAAGGTGGTGCTTGGGAGTACATGTCGTATTGACATGTAATAATAACACACCCATTGTATATGCACCGGGCATTGTCTAGCTTCAGCGCATTAATGCTCTGAATTCTCCTTCCTATACCTCTAGTTAAAATAGCTGTGAGCTGTCTCTTAACTGTGGCAGGAGGCCAAAGGTCATTGGGTCAGCTCCTACCTAATGCTATATTGACCTATGTTGATATGGTGTCCTTTCTCATCACCTGTAGACAATCTATACCTCTGGTTTTTAGCTTAGCGTAACTATTTTTGCTAAAAGATATATATCCTTTAGCATTCGTAGTCTTATATTTTATCTCTCAGTGACGAATGACCTTCTTGCCTACAGTCTGGAGTAGTCAGCTCTTTGGTTCCGTGTCTGTCAGTACTATAGCATTGTGGTAGCAGTTAGTAGTTGACTAAAGCCGCTTCCAGCGCAGTAGTAGAGCTTCATGATTTCCTAACATCACCAGATGATTCGATATTGCAAATGAATCATTCACGATATATCACGATATTATTATGTGAAAAAAAACTTGTAAATTATTTTGTGTTTCAACTTGAAAAGAAAACTATTTTGTGTTTGGGATATATAGAAACATTTATTTAATGAATGCCCGTATTTATTTATTTAATGAATGTCCGTGTGCGTGGAAGGCCATGGACTGAGATTATAAGATTAGAAGGCCCGTACGTTTTAGTTCCACCATCGCTCACTCTGAAAATCGTCGGGTTTGTGATAAATCGCCATTACATGATCATATTGTTTATCCGATTGGTGATATCTCTTTAAATGATGGCGATTTCAAATCGTCTACCTTTAAAATCATCACCGAGCAATTAAATCGCCTAATCATGAAGCTCTAAGGAGAGCCTGTGCAGTCATCAAACGTGTCAGCGATGCTAGCGGCGTGAGTACCAGCATGTTTTGTCCTGGTCTCTCTGCTGCCTCTCATCCCCCATGACATGTTTCCAAACATTCCTCGGTTATGTACAAATATTCAGTAGATCTATTCATATATGATTGCTTACATCATGTTAGTTTAGTGGTATCTGATGTTTATAAATACTATTCATGGTATCTGTCATATTCGAAAGTCACTCGTGCTAGCCATGGCTGAGGAATAATCACTCATTAAACGGGCAAAGGTGAATATTCTGTAGTCTGCCAGTTACTGGAAAAAGCAGCTAATAAGATAGCAATGGTTTCCATAGTATAAATATAAGACCCTTGTATTTTTTGTAGCAAAACATACTGTTAAATGTAATCAAAACAATACTTTTGTATTCGGGAGTTGCTTCCACTCTGAATTATAGAATCGGTTTGATCCAATCGCATTGAACACAATTTTGCTTTGCTAAATTTGTGAGGGTATCGCTGTGAGAATACTTTAATATCATAAAAATGCTTACTGCTGATGTACCTGAATCGATAATACTTGGCTTAAGCTCTCCCAATCGTAAAAAACTCAGCCGCCAACACGTGGGTCGCTGCTACAAAACTCTTCTACTGCTACTCATTACTGTTTCTGCTTGACTTTTTAACTTTACATAAACATTTACATGCCAAGGATGGGTTGCTCATGCGAGGATGATGAAATGATTACTTTTTAGTGCAACTAGTTGACAACACATGAATTGAAAAGTGACCTTGACCCGAAAGGGAGTCTACTTTAACATGTTTTGTTTGAGGGATACATCAGAAATCTTGGAAAGATTTACATAGTACAACTCGGAATCGTTGAAACGGTAGGATGCGTGTTTTTCGGCAGCGGACAATTCCAAACGCATTTAAAGCACGAAAAACAGTGCACGACTTGTGCCAAATTCCCTTCTGTCAGTTGTTCCTGCTCCAACTGATGCTGTAGATGTTAGCTCTAGTTGTTAGTAAGTTATTGATTGACTACGGCTGAATAGCTACTTGAAAGTGAGTCTGCAGGTAGTGCTGATTCCTCGTTGTAGATATTAACAGTTGATCATTGACTTCTTCATGTGTCTTGGGACCATTTGCTATCATAATTCTGTTAGCAACTAACAATTGTGGTGAGATTGGAGGGATAGCACCAATTATGTTGGGAACTGTGCGGGGCGTTTGACTTCTAGTTATGCTCTCGTTTGACTTGTAGTTATGCTCTCGGCTTGCCAACCTTAAGTATGCATGAGCTAGTATTGTGTTGGCAATTACCTGTACAATCGTCTAACTTTTACAGTTGGTTACTTAGCAAATTGTCTGTGAAATTGACTGTGTTCATCTCCTAGACAGCTGTGTGGACCATAAGATATTGCAAAGTAAGAGAGTAGTTAGTCGAAATAAACTGGTATGAGGAGACCACCTTCATTTGTACTTGTGTCTTCTGTGCTTTGTGGTATCGCAGTCAACAATTACATCTAAAAAATGCCTTTTATTGTAGAAATACAATTTTCAAGTATTCAGGTAGCCAATCTATCTGATTTCTCAAGTTGGTTATTATCGCGGCCAAAGTAGGCTTGGAAGGCATTTGCCTGAGATAATTTCCATGGTCAAAGCCAATTCTTACGACCAATTCCAAGGGTCAAAGCTTCTTGTTTCATAAGTGTAAGCGGGATCTGGTAAAAAGCGATATATATAATATTAACAATATAAAAGCTGATAAATAAATAAACATATTTTATAGATTTAATTTTTACTATAATAAGGGCCGTGTCCTGTCCGTAGCCGTGGTTGTTATTTGGGAAAAAAGATTGCATCATTCGGGATTTGAACTCCTAACTGTAAGCATACTAGACTAACGCTGTTACCACTGGCATTTCAAAATAATTGTACATATAATAATTATACCTGACAATCTCTCACGACACATTAGACTGCCGGGGGAATGTTAGTTGCAAAAAATCTACAATTACATTCACTGGGCCAGGTGAAACTTTCTGAAGCACAACTTAGAGGAAGTCACGCTGTTATCTCGGTTACTACTTGTCCAATAGCTACACTCACTTGCCATGTCTCCAAGATAAAGATTATAAATTATCATTACCGTATTGATGGTTTTTATTGCTATTTTCTAATTTAATTTTCTAATTTGTTCAATATAACGCATTTATTTTAACGCCATATATCTTCAGTGTTTATTTGAGGTTTCTTGGCTATGAGTTTAGGTTTCTTCTAAGAATACTTTTCGCAATTTTTGACAATTTCGACATATGGAAAAAAATACATCAGATTTAATTGACTTTGTGTGTAGAGGTTTGGCTGTACCGATATTTGTACAGTTTAGGGCCGGAACGAAGTGTGTGATATCACAGTCGGCTACAATGCACGCTGAATGGAGTCACCGAGTGGTATTTGATTTAGTCCATAGTCGAGTTGAATGGCGCTTGCAGGTTCATTTGGTTCATTCTTTGTTTTTTCCTGCTAGTGTATCACCACTCAGTGGCCTGTGTGTGCGTGCCACTTGGCTCGTTTGTTTGTTTTATTCCGCTATTTATCTTTTTTACTATTCATTTTAGTTTAGTTTGGTATCAAAAAGTTAGCTAGCATACCTGGGACCCACAGATTCATCATAAAAGCATATAGGGATTCCTAGTGCGCCACCCCCATCCCTCCCCCCCTCGTCCCCGGGATACAACATTCCTGTTTTTGTCTTATAATGTGAAACATCATTTTTTTTTCATTCCCTCGTTAAGGCATTTTTTGCCGCACGACAGCGAAAATGTGTCTCGAAATTCAAATTTGGCAGACGATGTGCTGAATATAACGGAATCATGAGGATGTCGATATGTGCTATTCGACGAAATTCCTCCCACAACACCTAAAAGAGATATGATACTTGATCTCTCTCAGTACAGCCGTACTCAGTATTCTTCGTATTTCGTAAATGCTTGATATTGCTTGAGTGAAACAACCTTGACCTATTAACCATACTAAATAGTTAATATTTAATTGTTAATAGTATAGTTAATAAGTCTATGGAGTGAAATGCCAATTTAAGAAAAGTAAGCGAAAGTGAAAATTTATTGTGAATCTCAATGTTTAATATTTATAGTAAGTATATATATATATATGTATTTTAGTAAGTATTATAATATTTACTATAAAATTTAATTCATTATGCGTATATAACTGCATATATAACTTTAATGCGTTAGCCATGGGTCCTAAGATTCATAACGACGTTAAAGGAAGAAATGAGAATCATAACCTTAATCATACCATAACCGCTAAGTACGCTAAAGTTTCTGTAGGTAACTATAGTTACTAAAGTTAATATACTATTTTATTACTAATTTTTATTATGTACAGCACTTATATAACGTATATAAAATTTTGACATTTTTTACAAGCGGTGTTTGCATTGGATAGTTACTATGGGTTTCTATACCCCGCTGTACGCCATTTTCACTTTACGATGCCAACACCAGAACGAGTTAATGTTGTATGGCAGTGGTCCACTGTAGTATCAAATTGGAGTTATCACTGCCTGAACGACATTTCTATCTTGGGCATTGTATGACATTAATTTTTATATACAAGTTCAAATCCCATGCGATGCAATATTTTTTCCAACTTCCACCAGACTCTAGATGGATAGACACGGCTCTTATTATAGTAAGGATTTGTGCAACAGTTTTATAATAGACAGGTGAGAAAAAGGTACAGTGCTAGTGATTTTATGAGAAAGTTTGCAACTGGGTCTGCTACAAATGTCAGGGGTATAAAGTTAACAAATGAAGTCTTATAATCTACAGCTATTCATTGAAACAAGTCGAAGAAGTCAAATGACAACGGGTTGTGACCATTACGAAGAAATCGTAACTGCACATTGATAAGTACTCACTGATGCTCTGATATAAAATGCATTGCAGTTGCAATGAATATTTGCCTGGGTATCTAAATATATAGTTGTATTAGCAGTGCAGCAGGGGAGATGTCACAGCCATGCAGTTTGCAGTATAATTCCGTTACATTGCAGTGCAGATGTTCGGAAAGCCAGCAACTATCTATCCACAGTATCAACTTCATACTAATGTGCCGATGGAGTACACAAGCAGTTTCAGGTTTCGAAGAATGCACATTCGCTGTATGCATGAATTGCTGGGTTTCGTGGAATGGAAGTAGATGGTAGTAGATCAGTGTGGGTAATTTGTAGTATGATCGCAGTTACAGTAGCAGTAAATGTCTACAGAGCATTACAAAGTTGTAATGCTCTGCAAAAGTACTGTATACTGCACTGCAATGATTCAATGTTGTTCTAATGCGTCACAACCCTGTACGATAACAGGAAGTTTGATGATTTTCCATGGGTTCCAATATTCTCATTTCTTTCAAGTCAAATAAAATAAATTTTTACAATCAACTCTATATCACCTTTATCTGTGCAACGTGAAGCTAATATCCAAATAGCCCGACAGTTTTACATAAATAACTGCATGATATGACAGACTTTATTGCGAAGGTATCAAAAAGTCGTACTAACCAAACTAGTGCTGGGCACGAGTACTTCTTGGTCAACGGGTTTAGACCCGTCCCCTTCTGTTCGGGTTTTTCGAGTATCGGGTAGCTAGTAGTGCTAGGCGCGGGTATTTCTTTGCCTACGGGTTTTTCGGGTATCGGGTTTGTTGATATGGATTTTATGTTTAAATTTTCTAAACAGATATATCTTCATATTTACAATGCAATTAGATTTCATAGCAATTTATTTATCATTTTTCACAGTTTTCATCGACCGACATTCGTACTCGCAGCGTTAACAGGTGGATTGTTAAACAGTCAAGATAGTCTGGGGCTACAGGGCATTTTCGTGTCAACAGGTGGCAGAAGATAGGGTCTATGGTAGCTTAATACTGAAGCATGTTCTATGTACCTCTCTGACTTTCTGTAGATGGTGCTCTAAATCTCATAAAAAACTTTACATTATCGGCTTTTTCCGTTAGTATGGCTTGTTGGCTTAGTAAAACTTGGTTATAATGAATTATGTAATCCATAATAGTTAGCTGTGGTAATCAATTTAAACAGAGTTATTAAATTTTCACTGCTACTACAAACGCTGATGGCTGTTTCTAACAAAACGATAGCGGAAACAGACTAAAGACCTATGTGTTATCGGTGATAGCGAACACGCGCCGTATTAAAAAAGACATAGATTTGTTTACGAAGCCGATTTGGCTAATTGCGCAAATAAAATTTGACGTACCGGGTAAGTATTTCTTCTCACCTTTTAATGACAAGTAATCACTGCTTGACTACAATATTTCTAGTAGATATAGTAAATAAGGTATGATATGTTTTATTCCATCTATTAAATTAAAGACTCGTTAAACCCCATTGTCATGCCTCCTTAGCAAAAATGCCCTGTGGTCCCAGACTAAGAGCGCAAGCTGCAATAGACTGAGTTTTTGTTAACACTACCCGACGGATCCGTGTACCAAAACCCGAACTTGAAAGTCAAAACCCGAACCCAAATGACCGGAATACCCGAAATCTCTATTACCCGATACTCGAGAGAAGATAAACCCGCGAGTTCAACGAGTATTACTACCCGTGCCCAGCACTAAACCAAACTATCCAATACAAACCAGTCTTTAGTAACTGTCATGATCATTTCAAAGTTTTCTAATGAATTTAAAGTTTGTTTTTAAATAAGGGGATTGTAGGTGGTGTCGTACTTGCGCTACAATAATTCCCTTTTCTTTCTTTCTATGACTACACAGGAGCTAGTTAGTTATTGACCGCTGCTTTAGAGTTATTGCGCTCTATTGTATGGTAGACACGGATTGACAATGAGAACAAAGGCCGTTGGTCTCTGCAATAGTTGAGCGAGAATACCACATTGTTTCAACACTTGTAATAGCGGCCATAGATTATAACCTAGTAGATGACTGGTAGTAGTGCGTTTCACTAAACTTCCATAGACAAGGTCAGTCCTCAAGTTCGTGTCATTCACAAGATGAAAATGGTAAAAACCTGCTAATCAAGCAAGTTTTGTTACTCACAAATCTTTGTCGAATGTTGCATGCCAAAGATGGACATGACACTTGCAAATGATGTTCAAAAAATGCAGCGCAAGCTATTCCATTTGAACCAATTTCCACACTTTAGTCATTCCTATTTTGAACGCGTGCTGTTAGACGAGACAAAAGTGCGCTGCTATGACCTCTGGTTCTGGCTCTATGACCTCTGGTTATGGCTCTATGACCTCTGGTTATGGCTCTATGACCTCTGGTTCTTGCTCTATGACCTATGGATCTGGCTCTATGACCTCTGGTTCTGGCTCTATGACCTATGGATCTTTTTTAACAAATGGCCGTTGAAACACTTATCACCCAGTAACTCCACGTGCGCACAATTCCAAATCCGAACCATCCGCGTTATGTATACATAGTGACTGACTAGGAAAAACTTTTCTTGTCAGTGAACAGATCAGAGGCAGGTCTTTCAATCTCTGATGAGGTGCTCAAGCTAAAGCCCTTAAGTCTCATCTAAATACTAGAATAGGAAGCGATTTCGCACACACCAGCTCTGGTTTCTTCTATTTGTGGACGGCATCAACACAAATAAGTAGCCTTCACGGTATCTCATTCAGAGAAACTTGCCGCTTAGGCTAACTTATCGAAAACCATCATTTTGTTGATGATTGCCAATACAATAGTGATAGTATGGATTAAGGCTGGTTCACACTAGATCGCCGTTTGTCAACGTTTCCCTTTCGGCGTTCATCGTCGATTATGTGAACCGTGAATTGATGGCATCGACGAAGCATCGCGGACAAGCAATCAATAACTAACTTGTTCCAGCGTAGTCATAGAAAGGTTGGAAAGGGAAAGTTTGCAGCTGTCAAACTTTCTCGATATGATAGACTGATTTATTCATATCCGTTTATGGTAGTCACTGCGGGGATTGTTTTTTATTCTAGCGCGCGAAAACAAAGAGGTTTCTTCTCGAAAATTTAAAAAGATAAATGAAAGCATTACGTCACAGAGTATTTCCTGATGCAAACGTGGATGGATTTGTGATAGTGTGAACATGGTTATCATCGACGATCACCGAAGTATTATGACATCAATGTCGAAATACGATATAGTGTGAACCAGCCTTTATGGATGATGGGAAATACTATCACGGAATAGCCGCTAGTCGGTTACTCCGTCTCTCATAGCGACCACTTTGTTGACATGGCAGTGTTTTGATGATTTAAACTTTCCCAAATCAAAGGGAATTGGCTTCTGGGAGAACAATCCCTAGATTGGACTGAACCGATTTGCCTGGCTAGTTCTTTAACAACCTTCAGTAAATTGCGGCTTTACAAAACAATGCTTTTGTTCATGTGGCTAACTTAAGCTTCAGCTGATGTTGCAGCGTGCTGACCATTATATTTTGTATGTATTAATAATAGTGTTAAAAATGTATTTCGTGTGTACTCGTATGGCTTGCGCGTAAAAGTGCTACTGTAATAGCCTTTAAAATCCAAGACAACAGATAAAAAGAGAGGAGAGAGAGAGAGGGGGAATGAGAAATGGAGGGAGGGTGAAAGAAAGGGAGGGGGAGATAGAGGAGTGGCTAGTGAGAGAGAGAGAGAGAGTTTGACCTCATTTGCACTTTTACTCTAGCACTCGAAGTCTGCATTTGCGTTGACCAGTAGATAAAGCTACATGATTGCTATATATTCGCTACATACTTGTAGATCCAAGAGTCTGCACTATTGATTGTTGCTAGTATCATCCTGCGAGTTTAACTGAAAACGCCAACTCTGTAACTCATCTCTGTACCTTATCAGTTGTTTAGTTGCTGGTCGATGATAATGATGCGTTACTTTTGCTGCGATAATTCGCATTCGCATTAACTTTTTCATAAATATTTCTCATCCTGTGTTTATAAGTTAGCTAGGAAATACCAGTTAGCGTTAGATCCAAAATTCAAGCTTGATATTCGACGTAGTGGTTATTGCATTTTTTCAGAAAACGTACTATATATATATATATATATATATATATATATATACTATTTCCACACAGTGTTAGAATAACGACACACCCCCATGTGGTGCTGCAATACCACCATGGAAACAGTCGTGTCACTCTCATCCTTTCATGATTCAGTGTCGCTGTTTGAAAGTGAAACACCCGTGTGATGCGCCATATTTGGCTGTGGAAATGGCCTTAGCGACCAACGTCGTTGTGCTTGGGCATTAAGTCTTGCTTTCGTTTTGCTTGATATACAGACATAGGCCTTGACATTAGGCGTCACACAACCACCACTCTACTACAGCTTGATCATAGCGTAATCGGCTGGTCAACCCAGCGTAGCGCTTCGGGCCTGACACACCCAGGTGTTGCTACACCATCGCTGTACAGAAGCTTAGTAGTTGTTATATAAGAGTGCTTCCGCATTCTCTATGTATAGGGGCACACAGTCGACTTTGTGCTTGTACAACTGTGTCAACTCGTTTCCTGTCGGTCGTTGCCGGTGCGGTGTCAGGTTACCTCTATATTTTTACCATGTTTTAGTGTATCGACCAGTTCCGATCAGATTTGTGTCATGAACTGTGGAAGCTCATTGATCGAGAGCCAATATTGAAACTAAAAGCGTTTTTGATATTTATTGTAGGTTTCATGGTACTTGAGTTATTAGTTTCATTCCATTCATGGCTTCTACTTCTCTAGCTGTCAGTTTTTATCATAGACCTATTAACTACACATCAACTATATATATTAAGTATAGTTAATAGGTCTATGGTTTTTATATTTTCTCAGCATTTCTCAAATATTCACAAGTTCTCTTCATAATATCACAGTGAGTTATAGCAGCTGAAAGTCTACTATTATACGAGCAGTGTCCGTCTGTCTGAGACCACGTTTGGATATTCAAAAAGAGAATTGCACCATTTAGGTTTCGAACTCACGACTCTCAGCTCAGTAAACAAATTCTCTAACCTCTGCGCCAATTATTCAACCTTCCAGCAATTTAGACTAATTATGCGCATACTCATTCCATGTGCTTTGTCAGCATTCTGACGATCTCTCTGAGAATTAGTTTGGATTAATCATAGATATATATACCTATAGGTATATATATCTATGGGATTAATAATTTCTTCGAGTTATAGTTCTGGCAATGTAAAAAAACATTTAGTGTTTTAACAGAGTTTTGTCATCGCAAAACTTTAATAATTAGAAGAACATCGAGTGACAAACAATTGTTTTTTCTGTTGCTGTTTTCAGCTGTATCTGAAGCAGTTAAAAACCAGATAGCATTCCAACATCTGGCTGCAAGTACTCAAGATATAATTTTTATTGCCCAGATGTAGGATAACAATTGTTTGCATATGACAGGCTTGACATGCCTACTTACTGTGCGCTGCTTATTGGAGGCTGGATGCGGGTGATTTCCAATGTGATGGAATTGTTTCCTCTTGTTGTTGATGTGGCTTACTTATTTAAAATAGTTGAAAATGTGCATGTTTTTGAGCATATATATTTGTATATATAATACATATATTTGTATTTATGTATATAAATACACATTATATATAACATGTATATATTGTGTATGTTATGTTATATTTATAATACAATTATATATATATACATATATATGTTATATATACATACATAATACAATTATGTGTATATATCTTATATCATCATATATTACCATATATACATATATATATGTATGTATATATGATGTATGATAATATATGACATATTATCATATATATGATAATATATATATATATGATAATATATATATATTATCATGTATATGATAATATATATATTATCATATATATGATCTCACGACCAAACACGAGCGGAGTGATTGTTTGAGAGCTTTATGATAAACGCATATGTGCACACAACTCCCGAAAAATTATCCGTCAACGGCTGTTACCAAACCCTTGTACCGAAATCCAATCAAAAAATTTAACCATTTTTGTGTAGTCGTTTAAGTATAATAGTGATACAAAACACGTATAAACATATTTAAATATGTTACGAAGTATTTGAAAGGTTGACGCAATATCCTAAAACTAACCCATCTGATCAGATTATACATAAATAGATTAATTTGGCCTAAAATCGCAATAAAAACTTGACGAGCATTTTTAAATCAAAATTAAGACAGGCCAACGAAACGCCGATAAAGTTGTGCAACAGAGAGTACATTAAGCCGTGCACATTTCATGAGAAAAACGTGCACATTTCACCAGTCTATGGCATTGTCCAATTGCAGAAGGTTTCTGTAATTAACATAGAAGTACTGAAAAGTAATCGTTTCTTTTTTGCCAATTCTACCGGACTCTGACATTTTGGACACTTATAATGAGTACTTTGGTATTCCAACTGATGTCCAAAGCAGTGAAAGTAAAAGAAATGACGATGATATTTTTCTAACGACTCTTATAAGATTATTACAATATTTAATTGTAAGAATAGTTATTCGATTTTATACGATTATTATAAGATTTAGTTATAAGAATAATCATTCAAATTTGCAAGATCAAAGTATATAGTGACTGTTGATGTGCAATATGTTACTGTTATTATTTTTCTAAAGATTTTGTTGATGATACTGTGGCTGTGCCCAATATCGCAGTACTGCCAAGCCGTTTTTAATATCTGCAAAATTAAGTAATAGGCCTACATTTTTTTATAGATATACATCTATTTATGTGACAACCAGCTAAAATCTGTTTAGATTTTTAAATTCAGCATAATTTTTAGATATAAATACAGAAATCTAGATAAATATCACAACTTCTTGATATTGGTTGCTATGACCAATGATATACAGCCCCCCCTGTGTATATTACACAGCAGCTTGCCATTTTACTTCTAATATTGCATTTCTCTTATTGCAGGGAAGAGATATAAACATATAATCTTTTCCTTTCATTATTGCTGTTTGTTGTACATAATAACAGCCAGTACATTACAGCTACCATTGCAGCTACCATTGCAGATCTCCTATTGCACTGCAGTGCCATTTGACTGCTAATAGTGCATTTCTCAACCAGCAGTACCCTTTCTTTTTCCATTATCACTTTGGTCATGGGCTGTATGACAGGAGCATTTCTAGTAGTATATATATATATATATATATATATTATCATATATATGATAATATATTTATTATCATATATATGCTAATATATATATCATCTATGATAATATATATATTATCATATATATATTATCATAGATGATATATATATTAGCATATTTTCATATACATGTATATGCTAATATATATATTATCATATATATATATTATTATAATATATACATTTATGATGCTAAATGTCGCAGGTTTGAATCTCATATGATGCAAAAATTTTTCCCAACTTCCAACCCTTACTTCAGGTGAATAAACACGGTTCTTATTATAATAAAGCTTTATTGTTTATTTCTGTATCATTTATATCGTCATGCTTTGTTGCTACTGCTGGACGAAAGTCTCAACATTTTCTTTCCAATATAACATACCTTTCGTTTCTCTTTTCCAGGTAGTCTTCCAAAACTGCCCATTTCATGTCTTCATATTTTCTTTAGCCTTCCTTAAGTTCTCTTTCCATATCTTGATGTCCAAACTGTTTTCATGATGGTTCATCTGTTATCTTGTTTACAGATTATTTATTATTTGATTTGTGACTTATCTATCTATTTATATCTTTCTTTAGGCTGGTTAATGTCATCCAACCTGGCAAAATTTCCCAGCGAGCGATTGATACCGCCAAAATGCCTTTCAAACAGATGGAGCTAATAAACCTATTTATCAGTAAGCTTTATTGTCTTTTCCTAAATGTCCTATAAGCAGTTCCCTTGCATGAGCATTGCAGCAAATGTATGCAGTTCTATTTATTATGGCATACAAGAATCATAAAACCACAAGCAAACAAAATAGGATAACAGCTAGTCGATAGAATCAAATGGTTTGACATATGTTGTTTAAAATACTTTTCTCTGTTAATAGAACGGATATTACCATCAATTCCGGCATACAAGTCGAGGTTTAATGTTCGGTTTAAAAAGACAAGTTTTAACATGTACCCGCCGTATAATTGACCCCTTCTCTGGCTCTAATCGTTTGATCACTAATAGTTCAGTCGGTATGTGAGGCGGACAATGTGTAGCTTAGGAAATTACAGTAAAAAATGCCCATGTTATTTGGTGCCATCTGCAATACATACAGCAATTAACAAAAGATCGAGAGATGACAGTTCTAGTGAAGACCACAAGACACAAAAAACAAAACTTCACCATAATATTTGCCCGCCTCTCCAATAGAACAAAACTGCCACCTTTGATAATATACATGTACGTTTTTAGCAAAAAAGCCATGCTGTAAGACAAATTTCTGTCAGGAATCGTGATTCATGTAAAGGAAAAAGGATGGATGGATGATAGTGGATATGTCAAATGGATTACCAAAGTGTGGGCTTGTGGGCAGATGCTATGGAAAAAAGCAATAAATTTGAAAAAGCATGTTATTCGAGAAGAGAACCCTAGCGATGACAATTTGAATGGCGAAGAATGGAACTTTGTGTTTGATCCGTCTCATGTTCAGTAGGATTACTAGTATTTTACTATTCTATAAATAAATCCCTATATGTCATATAATTTTGATTTGTGATGGTTTTTTAAAGTTGAATTTTACTAGAATTTGTGTCATGAAAAACTTGACCGCCGTCTAAGTTGAGGATGGATTTTTAATCTTGAAATTTGGTATCAAGTTTTCGACTTGTGTTCCGGAGTTTATGATATGGGAACATTGTTAGAGCAGCTAGAAATAATATTTTCAAAATAATTGTTAGAGGTTGTATGCAATTTGTACATATCACTTTAGTTGAAATGAATTGAAAATCTGTAACTGCTATCTAAAAACAACACAAACCATGAAAGCTCTTGAAACCTTTAATTGAAGTAATATAAACATTTAGCATAGGTAAAGTAAGAAGATGCAAAGATTTGAAAAGATCATTTGTTGGGATAATATATGCTGGTTGTAGATTTGCAATTAGCCGAAATGCGCTTGTTGGCATCAAAAATAAATGCTTAGTGACATATCTGTTGAGGGTGATAAGGATGTAACATTGAAAGACTTTTTATCTTTAGTTTACCAAGTGGAAGCAACTTGTGATAAACTTGGTCTGTGTCTATTCCTGACATTTGTATGAAATTATTCTCTTTGGCGTGTGTGGGTGCTGATTCATACATTAGCATACCAGACTACAATGTATATAGCATGCAGATAAATGTATATATTACTGGGAATTATGTTTGATTATGCATTAGGGATGACTAGATCCCGGTTGGGTTGGCGCTAGATGATTCTAGAAGAATCCTTGCCTTAGCATTAGACAATAGTAGATATGGTCAACCCGTATTGTTTGTTGATATTTGCTCTCTAATGTACATTGTTAATTTTCTTAAAGATGAACTTGCACAGAACTTTAGTACATTTCATCAGAAAGTATCAGTATTTTTCTATCATTTGCAATTGTTTTTGATGTTTGAAGTGATCTGATTGTCAGGGTGTTTCAAGATTACCATCGACAAAACTTGATAGCTAAAAAAATGCTCAGGGGAAAAATATGTGCGAAATGGCGTCATTACTTGCAATAGTTGATAACGACTATTGCGTTCAAGTTGCAGCGTTGTGGGTCTCTATTCTGTCAGTCTCTTTGCAACTATAGACGTTATAATCACACTTTTAATAATAATAATTTTAACTTTTTTGAATCGCGATCAAGTTTTGTAAATTTTAATCTTGATAAGTTGATATATCCGGGCAGTCAGACCACCTCAGACATCAAATCATAGGAAAATATCAATACTTTCTGATAAAATTTACTAAAATTTAACAATCGCACATGATAGAAAAATACTGATGCTCTTTGATACTAAATCTACTGGTATCAATAATACTAAATATCTTTCTACTAAAATTTTCTGGAAGTTCGTCTTCAAACCTCCAATCAGATTCCAAACGTTGAATTAAAAATATTTCTTCAATAGATGCGTGCAAAGCTCTCGGAGTGCCTGATCATGAGTGCTTTGCTACAGTCGACCTGTACGAGGAGCAGAACATGAACCAAGTTGTGACCTGCATAGCTGCTCTCATGAGAAAGGTAACTTATGCTCCAATCATTTAGTGTCTAGTGCATTGTACCTTTGACCTGGCTTGCTTAGAATGATTAGATATTGATAGACTCCACAGTATAACAGGGTACATTTATTACCTCTTTAAAATGCACAAAATTTCTTAATCTCGCAAGGCATGCAAGTTTTACGTGTAAATAAGATAAAGTGTTTTATATAGTTACAAGATGGAGTAATCTTATCGTTCTTGCAGTTAAATTATTTAGTAAAACTTTGTGTTCTTTTGGGAGTTGCTACATTCATATGGAGTTGTGCCCACTTGCAACCAGGCAGTTGCCTTGTTCGCTTGTTAGAAGTAGTTCTGGGGATCAACCAGTTCTGCTCAGCCTTATATTGAACGGATTTTAGTCGTACTTATGGAAGTAGAAGAATAATAATGCCAACTGACTATACTATGGGTTGTTATACCGGTGGCTATCTTATTAACTGTAACCTTTTGTCTACACAGTTTGGCCTGGGGCCTAAAGAGGCGACAGAGAATCCTCGTTGCTTCACCCAGGAGCAGATGAACGCAGGAAATGCCATCATCGGTCTACAGATGGGCACGAACAGGGGCGCGTCTCAGGCTGGAATGAGCTTTGGCAAAACTCGCCATATCGCTGACTAACTTCAGGCATCAGCCTCTGTCAGTCGCCTCTCGCGAACATTTGTCAACATTCAGGATCATAAACCTCTCTAGACAATTTCGCTAGATCACTGAACTCAATGTTTCAATTTATTTAGGAAAAATTTGACAAAAGAAGTGCCAGAAATCAGTTCTTAATTACAGCACAATCAATCCTTGCCTTTGGTGCCTCTTAGCGATGACCACTTATGCGTTCCACCTTATTTATATTTACTGTCCATAGTGGTGATATTCTAAGTTTGTCAGCAATGCGTTTTACTCTCTGACATTCGAAACTTGACATACCATATTGTGATATAGCGGGTCGTTACTACATACGTAACATTCTCATAGCCTTCTCCGAGGTATTCTCGATATTCTAGATCTGTCTTAGTTCTCAGACTAACCAATATATGCTTTCCTAATGTATCGAAGAGACAATTGCTGTTGAAGCTAGTGGTTTGATTTAATATTTAGCTCTCGCATTTATATAGTACTTTTGCTGGTAGTTTTGTTTCATTTATGTCGGCAGCTGATGCCGGCTGCCTCTTCAGTAACCAACTTTGGTTTTTTCCTCTGATTCAAACTAAATCTATTTGTAATTGAGGTCTGTGTACTCTCAATGTGTCTTCCTTTATTTTGCTTGCCATGAAGATTACCCAAACATCGCCAATGTTTCACTTTCATGTTTGTTTTATGTCATGAGGATGAGGAGGTGCATTGACAGTTAGCTTAGTGGGTTAAACATCTAGAGCAAAATTGCAATTTACACGATTAGATTTTGGCAGGTTCAGCAACAGTAACACTAATGTCTCTGCTGCGCATTTATACACTATATGTAAATCAGTTTTCTTCTATTCCTTGCAGACTGACAGTTCCTATTGGAACAGAGGCTTATAAAGTTCCTCCCTAACTTTACTATGATATTTAAACTTACAAACATGCTCTAGTAGTAAATTCTAGTGACTCAAAAAACACTGACAATCATATTTTTATTCTTAGTGCCTTGCCATTGTAGTGTTTATTGTGTGAATGAGTAGGAATTTATGTACAAATTTGAAGTTGTATTCTCTGAATTATTGAGTAAACAATTTCTAAATCCCGTTAGCATTGATATTATTCACAGATAATCCACACTGAGTAAAGCCGGCCAAGCTATAATTAAAACTGTTTCTTAGTCTTCTATGCTTACTAAAGATATCAGGCTGTGGCTCATTTAGCTTATAAATGCCAAAAATAGATGAAATCTCACAGCAGTTAATTTACCTTAAATAATGGCAGCAACAGCTTACAGTGTATAGGTTAGTTGTTACATCTATCTCTTATCTATAATTGAGATTTAAGGGCAATATTTTGGAACGCTTGAAAAAAAAACATGATTATCTTTTAACTTACGATCAAAGTAAATTTAATTATTTCTTTAATCTGTCTTATGTGCAGTGTCTATTCAACAGTTTGTTTACCTCCTTGTAGCCAAATTATAAATAAAACTGACTGTCCAAACAGCCTTTGGTTGATAAAAAATAGTGAGAACCTTATGAGTTTTACTGACATGATAAAGATTTTAAAATGCCTACATAGTGTCATATAAATTTATGACAGCCACAAAAAGTCACAATGTTTACTATAATAAAAGCTGTAACCATCTGACTGACCGAAGCCACGCTAAGAGTGTTAAAAAAGAAGCATTGTCTCACATGGGAGTTGAGCTCAGGTACTCTATTTGGCAGGCAGACCGTCATCTTCCCTCATTGTGGAATAGTTGTGCATGAAATTATTACACATCTCTTACGTCGCACGGGATTAACAACTTACTAGCAATCATGGTTTATTTAGCAATAAACAGCTGAAGATGTACAGCTTGTGACCAATCTAACATCTATACTTAACTCGCGAAATGTCCAACGTTGCGCGGGTATTAAAGATCAGCTTATAAACAGTGACAGGTAATGTAGCTCCCTGCCATTAGTCTGGCACGTTGCCAATGGCTAATTTGAGTAGGCAAGTAACTTATTGCTACATTTACTGATATGAGCCCTGAGAGCAAGCAAAAATGGCATTGCGCCGTAACAGAGAGCGGTATGCATATTTTTACCCATATTGCAGCATATATCACCCACTAGGTCTATTAATCTAATGTAGCTCAGTGGTTTAGCATATCATCTAATGAACAGGAGGTTAAAAATCAAATCTTCTGTGATACGAATTCTGCATTCCAAGATTTCGAAAGCTATAGCTGGACACACAATCTTTGAGATTTATAGATAATCTTAGATAGATCTAAGGCAACACTGCTGATTGGCTGACATGACTCCATTATAGTAAAGACGGGCTATAAGCTCGGCAATAGCCAGACTTTTTTTAATCTTCAATCAGATAGCCGGCAAATGGGTGTTTAAGACGCTGTGTCTCAGGAACTAGACGAAGTTTTGAAACCAACATATTTTGTGACCCAGTAGAAGGCACGGAGCATATGCTTGTGAAGTGGAATGAAATCAGCCGGAAAAAATGTAAAACCCCACAGACCAACGGATGCGCACATACACAGGCTGACAAAGTGGGGTTTATTATTCAAGATAAACAGCTTTGCTCTTTGTGTATGCATTGGCTGAGCGGTTGATAGTTTACTCTAGAATTGTTATATTTCAGTTTAAAATCTTCCTTGCTGAGTAATTCTGTTGACGTCCTCGCCTTTTTTTTGGACGCCAATGTTTCACTTTCATGTTTGTTTTATGTCATGAGGATGAGGAGGTGCATTGACAGTTAGCTTAGTGGGTTAAACATCTAGAGCAAAATTGCAATTTACACGATTAGATTTTGGCAGGTTCAGCAACAGTAACACTAATGTCTCTGCTGCGCATTTATACACTATATGTAAATCAGTTTTCTTCTATTCCTTGCAGACTGACAGTTCCTATTGGAACAGAGGCTTATAAAGTTCCTCCCTAACTTTACTATGATATTTAAACTTACAAACATGCTCTAGTAGTAAATTCTAGTGACTCAAAAAACACTGACAATCATATTTTTATTCTTAGTGCCTTGCCATTGTAGTGTTTATTGTGTGAATGAGTAGGAATTTATGTACAAATTTGAAGTTGTATTCTCTGAATTATTGAGTAAACAATTTCTAAATCCCGTTAGCATTGATATTATTCACAGATAATCCACACTGAGTAAAGCCGGCCAAGCTATAATTAAAACTGTTTCTTAGTCTTCTATGCTTACTAAAGATATCAGGCTGTGGCTCATTTAGCTTATAAATGCCAAAAATAGATGAAATCTCACAGCAGTTAATTTACCTTAAATAATGGCAGCAACAGCTTACAGTGTATAGGTTAGTTGTTACATCTATCTCTTATCTATAATTGAGATTTAAGGGCAATATTTTGGAACGCTTGAAAAAAAAACATGATTATCTTTTAACTTACGATCAAAGTAAATTTAATTATTTCTTTAATCTGTCTTATGTGCAGTGTCTATTCAACAGTTTGTTTACCTCCTTGTAGCCAAATTATAAATAAAACTGACTGTCCAAACAGCCTTTGGTTGATAAAAAATAGTGAGAACCTTATGAGTTTTACTGACATGATAAAGATTTTAAAATGCCTACATAGTGTCATATAAATTTATGACAGCCACAAAAAGTCACAATGTTTACTATAATAAAAGCTGTAACCATCTGACTGACCGAAGCCACGCTAAGAGTGTTAAAAAAGAAGCATTGTCTCACATGGGAGTTGAGCTCAGGTACTCTATTTGGCAGGCAGACCGTCATCTTCCCTCATTGTGGAATAGTTGTGCATGAAATTATTACACATCTCTTACGTCGCACGGGATTAACAACTTACTAGCAATCATGGTTTATTTAGCAATAAACAGCTGAAGATGTACAGCTTGTGACCAATCTAACATCTATACTTAACTCGCGAAATGTCCAACGTTGCGCGGGTATTAAAGATCAGCTTATAAACAGTGACAGGTAATGTAGCTCCCTGCCATTAGTCTGGCACGTTGCCAATGGCTAATTTGAGTAGGCAAGTAACTTATTGCTACATTTACTGATATGAGCCCTGAGAGCAAGCAAAAATGGCATTGCGCCGTAACAGAGAGCGGTATGCATATTTTTACCCATATTGCAGCATATATCACCCACTAGGTCTATTAATCTAATGTAGCTCAGTGGTTTAGCATATCATCTAATGAACAGGAGGTTAAAAATCAAATCTTCTGTGATACGAATTCTGCATTCCAAGATTTCGAAAGCTATAGCTGGACACACAATCTTTGAGATTTATAGATAATCTTAGATAGATCTAAGGCAACACTGCTGATTGGCTGACATGACTCCATTATAGTAAAGACGGGCTATAAGCTCGGCAATAGCCAGACTTTTTTTAATCTTCAATCAGATAGCCGGCAAATGGGTGTTTAAGACGCTGTGTCTCAGGAACTAGACGAAGTTTTGAAACCAACATATTTTGTGACCCAGTAGAAGGCACGGAGCATATGCTTGTGAAGTGGAATGAAATCAGCCGGAAAAAATGTAAAACCCCACAGACCAACGGATGCGCACATACACAGGCTGACAAAGTGGGGTTTATTATTCAAGATAAACAGCTTTGCTCTTTGTGTATGCATTGGCTGAGCGGTTGATAGTTTACTCTAGAATTGTTATATTTCAGTTTAAAATCTTCCTTGCTGAGTAATTCTGTTGACGTCCTCGCCTTTTTTGGACCTTTTGCGCAACCCAATGTATATTTTTGTAGGGCTTTCAGAAAACTCAAACAGTAAGGTTTCGCAAAAAAAATTGATTAAAGCTAAAAGTTTTTTTTGCATTTCATGACAAATATAGCGGCAGTTAGAGAACCGCAGAGCTTATGAACAAGCCTACATAAATCGTAGAAACCGATAAGGTGAGACGCAAAGGGAACGACTTCTCTCTCAAAATGGATAAAATATTCATAAATCTCTTGATTAATGACACTCATCAATCACCTGCTACTCCTGTCATCCTTTCCTATGGTAAATTGAATGTCAGACGCAGTCAGGCCTTCGTGAAGTGTGTCAGGGTTCTGTGCAGCAATCATCATGTTCCATCTACTAGTACTAGCTACGCTTGGAGCTTCCTACTCTCTTATTCTCGCAGTGCCTGTGAGATCAGGTACTGTATCGCTGGATAATTATGCCAGCGCATGCTTTTTTATGCAAAATTCTTTTCATCAAGTTATGTAGTTTTACATGCGTGTTAATGTTCCGTATTATATTTCATTTTGTAGAAAAGCAGTGCATTATGTATGTTCTATAGAAAGCAAAAGTAATTAATTTTATTTGTGCATCATACTGCTATGAAATATATTGTGTATTTCAAAAATTAAATTTAGTTCACTTTAGCAAATAACTCCTGCACACTGGTAATGAAATATTAATCAATCAATAGCCATTTCGCTATTATAGCAGTTTCTCAAACGAAGGGCTCCGTTGGCAGCCATTCTTTTTAAGCAGATGTGCAATAGAACTGATGCTAATATTTTGTGTAAAATATACATGTATATGTCTTCTACATCATTTTTAAATTTTCGTGGGTAAACGATTTGTGATGTTAGTGATATCAAACCCTTCATCGCTTATAGCTCTGACTTATAGCTTGTGATGCTCAAGATTTCTTTCCCGTTCGCCTGCATAGCTTGTAAAGATTTTCTACCCAAATTGTCACATTGATTTCACGACGACAAATCATGAAGGCATTTTTTGAGGACTTTGTCTTTAATTCAGGCAAAACGCAATTTTGAGTTTCCAGTCATTTGAGTGTTAAAGAGGCTGATTTTTAGGAACTAAACAAAGTTTTAAAACCAAATATTGTTGGCGATTTGTCGGAAGGCATGGAGCACGTGTGTGTAAAGTTTGAACGAAATCAGCCAGAAAACGTGGAAACGCAGACTAACAGACAGACACAATGACAAAATGAGATTTAATAATTGCGATATTTTATATTGTTATAAATGTTGTCCGTTATTTTGTCCGAAGCTCCACTTGGGCATTGAGAAAAAATATTGCCTTGTGCAAGAATCAAACTCCTGATTCTCTGCGTGGTAAACCAACACTATAACACCTGCGACAACACCTTCCAGCTTACTATGAAAATACAGCAATTATGCAGATACTCGCACGAATAACTGATGGTAATGTTCATTTGAACTGACATACATGTATTATCAAATAGATTTTACTGTATGTATTAAAATTTACAAATATATTTCAATACATTTACTAACTTTATATATATTTTATACTTTTTGTATGTTTTATTTATATATGTAATTTTGTTTTATAAAAAATTAATACTTATTGTTTTTGTTTTACAAAAACAAAAAATTTAGATTGTTGACAATACTTTTGTTTAGTTTTTATAGTTGCTCTTTTCACATTAATAAATCTTTCCCATTTTTCAAAGTAGGATGTATTAACATACGTTGTAGATGAATCACCCAGCTATAAAATAATAAAACAATCTCAAAATAACTGATCTAGTTTACATTTCAATCAACTAAAATAACCACCATGACATCATTTGCCCATATGAGAGATATTCTCATCAACCTGTGGTTTCCTCTGCAGGTCTACAGGAAGTGACAACGTGCCGTAAGAGCTTAGCTGATTTGCATGAGAACTTGTTCAGCAATGAAATTAGCATGCCATGCTACAGGTGAGTCTGCCTTACTCAGGAAGACCTTGCCACTAGTATGCCAATGTTTTCATTTTTCTAGCTTCAGTTGCAAGTACTATTGTTATTGTTTTTATTATGATATGTAGGTGATCATGAAAATCACCAATATGAATAGATTCAGAGAAACACACTCTCACAACTTTCACTCTTATTCACACTTTATAGTGTCGTTATTATTATTACTATTATTATTCAGGGATCAACATGAGGCTCTCATTGCATGTAACTGTAAAACAACGAGTGCATGGCAGTAAGAACTAAGCGTCTAGATTTGAGTCGAGCCATAAAATTGGGTATTGCTATGGTTGACTATTGCATCAAAAACTGAACAAAAGCTTGCATAACGTATTATCTTGGATTTGATTAAAAAGCACAATATTGCAATATCCGTGTCTGCTATATTCTAACTCATATGTACTACATATGCTTTAAATAGCCTGGGCACGACTTGAAAACTTCACTAGTTGTGTAAACTTCGCAAACTTTTTTACCTGCCCTCTTCTAAATGGCTTTGTTTTCGAGTCTGAGATTCAAAGCATTTTCTCCATTTACTTAGTCTAGGAGACTCTCTGAGCAGAAATTTTTCAGCAACCTCTTTTCCTGTTTTTGATATAGCGCCAATCTTAGTCCTAAATATGATCAAAATGTTGGATTCTATGGTAGGAATATCAGCAAAAAATCTTATTTTCAGCAGAGTAGGGAAAATAACTCCAAGTCCATTTTAGCTATAGAGTTATACATGTACCAATATTAGCCATAAAGTTATACATGCCACTGTATTAGCCATAGAGTTATACATGTACCAGGATTAGCCATAGAGTTATACATGTACCAGTATTAGCCATAGAGTTATACATGTACCAGTTTTTACCATAGAGTTATACATGTATTAGTATTAGCCATAGAGTTATACATGTACCAGTATTAGCATGCAATGCATGCCATGCATCCATTATGCGGAAATCTCTCAAGAACTTTGATCTAATATGAAATCATTAGAAAAAGATTTTAATGTGTTTAGCTGATTCCCTATTAAACTGAAAGAATGAGTCTATAAGTTGATTTATTCATTACAGCAAATTATACAGAGAGTGAAAACCATAGATATAGTAAACCCATAGATATAGTGTTTGCTATATCTATGGTGAAAACACTCAACAGTTGTACATAAGTTTTGTCAATTCAGTTGATAGCTAACTCTTATGATTTATTCAGTGTCCCTGAGAGCATCTCCGAGCTGCTGCAGCAATGCAGGCCGTCACAACCCGTCCACATGCTGGTCGCACTCAAAGTTCTCTTGACTGACCTTGGCAGTGGACCCATCGCTTGCAATGACCTTGCTAAACCGTCACCTTTGCTAATATCAGGTAATGTTGGAATAGCTTTTTATGAATAGTTCGTGTCAGGAAAGTTTTAAAGTAATTGTTCTATGGCCAAAAACTGAGACCTGCCGCAACTTAAAAATAGTGTCCAGAAGTAACCATTTTTTTCAATGCAGTTTTATGGCAGATAACTGTGCTATTTTAAAAGTATCTTAAGGTATCTGGCAAAAATCAAAGCCAGTAAACTCTTTCGTGTGTTTCTAAGTTCTGACTCTCAGAGAGAAGCAAACTACGGTAGCTTATTGTCTCAAAATACTACTTTTGCCATGTGCATTTAAGCAAAAATATTCAACCATCTCTGCCGCTTAAGTTCTAGACTCTAGTTTACTTTATTCCGTTGTACATTAATCAACAAAATTAAAAAAAAAACATATTTAGAGAAATAGAAACTATGGCATGTTCTTTAATTAATCAAGTCAATCTTTAACTAGTGTTCAAAGATTATTTAGCTTTGTGCAAAAGCTTTCTGCTATCTTAACTGACTATACACTATGTTTCCATTGTGTGGGTTATACAGATTTGGAGTTGTACGTGTGTTGAGTTATTATATGATAAGTGTTGTAACAGAGTTTCGCATGTTGCGGATTGACGTGGAAGTTTTGTTAACAAACATAAGAAATTCTACTCTAGAAGTCATGCCGATGCATTTCTGTCGCACTTAGCAGAGCGTGCTCAAATTGAAATAGGAATGACTGAAGTATGGAAAATGTTTAAAACGGAATAGCTTGCGTGGCACCTTATTGCGTATCATTCGCAAACGCTATTTCCATTTTTCACAAACATAAAACATTAGAAACAAAATGGAAACCCTGTTTCCATGTTGTAGATGATACAAACTTGTGTATTAACTGCATCATAAAAATATAGTGATAGCACATTTAGTGATCGGTATAAGTTTTCCTGCGTATATACTTTTTCTCCTGCAGATGCAGATGGTGCGCAAGCTTCTCGTCATGTTGCCATGTAATAAAGACATACACTTAATATACTGTCTGTGCATTCAATCACTTCAAACACTATGACATGTTGGAAACTGTTGCCAGCGTTTCATATTTTGCGTTGGTAGGCACTAGTATACATTCATCAATGAGTCACCTAATTACAATCGCTACTAATAGAACTGCGAGGAGGCGACTCCCTTTAATAAATTAGACTTATCGCTGGAATGAATCTCTTGGAGGCGTTATTGCTTTAAGATAATCTGATCTGACAAAAGCCGTTTTTATGGTTAAAATTAAGTTAATGACCAGCCATTAACCAGCTAACCAGTGTGATTCGCCTAAAAACTATTTAGTACTAAACCATAATATTCTGTTTAAGTAGATCTGCAAGAATTCTTGCAGCCACGCTGTTAAGCACTATGAAGATTACATGACTAATACGACTGTCGCTTCTCACTGCACTGTGATATTTATACATGCCAAAATTCTAAACCTCCAAAGAAAATGAGTTTAATTAATTATTAATTGTTTCAAATTTAAAAATTAAAATTACCTAATTTTGACATAAAGATATATTACTGGTTAACACCTTGAAGTCTGGGATCGTGATAATTCTGGATGTTGTTTTTTCATCAGATCCTATGCTCCAACAAAGTTGACTGTGCAGTTTCCTAACTTCTGGTTTAGCTGAGATTTCAAAATTTTTGTTGCTTTGTAATATGTTTTTAGTACAATTTCAAAGTTTTAAATCGATCGGACCACTAATTTTCAAGAGATTGCCAAAATACTAAACACATTTCAAACTAGCAAAGAAACAGAAAATGGTTGTTAACAGGAAATCAGTTTCTAATAACATACTGATTAAAGTTCTTGGTAATAAAGGCTCAAAAATAAACAAAACTCAAAAGCTTCTCCTTGGCACCAAAAGAACTACATTAAAACTTATATGTTTTTCTATTCATAACACATACACACTCTATCAGACTCGGTGTGCTGGAGTCATTATGTTTCTTCAGTTATCTCTAAAACATCACTTTTTGTGTGAGAGTAAAATAAGAACTATTTATTCAATTTTATTTCTGCTTTTCCCTTGTCTGCTACAATTTGAAAATTGAATTTGAAATTATATTCAGTTCAAAAGGAATTGTGCTATTCTAAGTGTTTTCAGTCAATTAAAAGTTATTAATACAGTCTGAGATCAGGATATCAGATACCCGGTATCTGCTGTGTATACAAAATAAAGCTTCATAGTGTTAAACTGCAGAAATTCAAAACAAAATGCCACAAATTACATCACTTTATAAGCAAACTAGCTGTGCTACCCGGCGTTGCCCAGGTAATAGAAAAGTCTTTGAATAAAAAAATGAAAAATTTAACATATAACAACATTTGCCATTTTAACTTTCAAACTACATATCATGAGAAAAGTGTTTTGTCTTATAAACAATGAGAAGTAGTGAGGGTTGCTCGCTGTTAGCCAGTTTAATAATGTGAGTGAACAGCATCTCATGACGTTATGCTATGACCCGTCATACGCAAAGCAGTTAGGTATTTGCTCTCATATAATGACTTATATTGGCAAGCTAGCAATTCGATTTCTGTAGTCTAGTGGGTAAGGCGTCAGACTGATGAGAGTCATGGTTAGAGATCAAATCTTCTTCAGTACGGAATATTTAATCCAAGATTTTAAGATCTCTATCCAGACAATCAATCCTACAAACGACAAATTTTGAGAAATATATAGACGGTGATTTATATATGTTAGTAAAAAGGAGTCAGCTTTTATAGCGTGTATTGTTATAAGTTAATGTTAATTTAATTGTTTGTATCTCAATATAGACTGCAGTGGAAGTATCAAGTGCTTGAGACAAGCATTGAATGGAGACCTTCCCAAACTGTTTGATTGTGCGAGTGATAGGTGAGTCATTCTGATAATTAGTATATATATAACAGATACATTTATGTGAGAAGTTATGAAGAAGATTTTCATAAAAATATTCAACCTCTATGATAGCCTAACTGACTTATCCACAAAACTTGTTTGTACAACGACTTCAGAATGTATTTACCATTTACTTGTTATCATATTTGTTTTGCCAAATGCTTTTTTTTCAATTTATGCATTAGATTATGCAAATTACACACAAACTAAAATTTTTTGGTTATTTTTTGTAGCCAACAATAATATTCTACAAAAAAACTTTAAGAAGCAGCACACTTGCCTTTTAAATACAGTTTTTTAAATGTTGGCGTTAAAATTAGCAAATGAAATTCAAGCTGTATTTGCTTGTTACCAATAGTAGTGCTGTTTATGAATTACATAAGTTTGCTTTTTACATTAGCTTTTATCTTTGGAATTTTATAAGAAAACTGAACTAAATTATTCTAATTTGCAAGTAAGTTTTAATAGCTAAAAGAAAATGCAGTTTGAGTATATTTCCGTAGCTACAATGGTAGCCTATAAAGGGTTATCTACTCTATGCAAACCTCCTTTGTCATGAGTACATAACTCTTTATGGGCATAGCATGCACATACATGTACATGTCAATTAGTTCATTTATTTTATGTATTTTTGAAGAATACTTATTAGACGCTAGTTTTCACCTGTGTGTTAAGTGTGACAAGAATAAAACTTGTCATGTGATAGACATAAATGAGACATCTATGCCTCATCTATGTTATTGCTCCTCTCTAGCATCCAATATTTGAAATAAACCAGAAAATGGATTATTTTTGTTAGACTAATGAATAAAATAGCTAATTTATACTTGGCAATTTATGACTTAAATTGTAGTATATAATAAATATTTATTAACCATTTGTAGAACCTAGTTATTTAAATTACTCACATCAAAACTATCAAGGAGTTGTCTAATTTGATTTTTTCGACATGAGCAGACAACTCTTAAAACTAATTTATATGATTGCTGTAAATAGAGACAGGCCTATTCCAAAAGATGCTTATCTAGCCTGACAAAATGAATGTCCTTTTGCTGTATTGAAGTTTTCACCAAAGTTAACCATAGTTTCAGAGGTGCAACTATGAATGACACTCTGGGGTGCCTCGCTAAGAACCCTTGCCCCATATCAGAGATGATGAGCTATGTTATACAGAAGACAGGAGATCAGCTTTGCTCCTCTGGCCCGATGTGTATAACTGAGTACGGAGTATTTGAAACTGTGCCAAGTAAGTGATAATTTATGCACAAAAATGCATATTCACTATTTTTAAGTGTAATCATCGGTGTTAATGTAATGTAAATTTACATACTCTATTATAAATTAACGTATTTACTGCAAAACATAAACAAATTTTGCTTCAGTGGAGTTAAATATCACATGGAGTTAAATATAAAATTTAATTACTCAAATATTGCTTTGTAGTGCGTAGCCTGTAATCTATATTTTCTGGCATCTCAACTTAGCTAACAGTTTAGAAATGGAGGAATTTTATGCCCTGCGACCATTTTTATACATTCCTTACTAGGCATGTTGGGTTCAATCTTTTACCTAACAATGAGCTCCCTATTTTTACATTAATATACAAATGCTACAAACACTGATAATATAAAACACATAACTTGAATAGATACTTATATCTATTCTTCCACATTTATGACGCATCATGCTACATCCACCTTTTAGTACCACAACCTATTTGTTCGACCTAGCAGATTGACTAGGTAACTACTAGTAGGTATGACTACAACTTATTTGTTGTTGAAGAAATAGTTGTCACTCAATAATTCCTGATTTCTGTCTTCACATTTTTGTTTTCTTTCTTTTGGTATGTAACGAGAAACATCATTCTGTTGATGGCTACCAACAAAACGCTATAAATACTAGTCAATACTAAAAAGAGCTCTTAGCCTCAATTAGTAAAAACATGCCAGAGGTTCTCAGTCAAAAATTGGTTAATTAGGCTGTAGCATTTAGTTCTAGATAATGAGCAAGTCGGGTTTCCCTGTATGAATTAACAAAAAACTACGCCAACGAGCAAAGCTATCAACTGTTATAGCAAATCTTCATAGACTATGAAATAGATTGTCTGTACGGTATATGATGGAATATTTTGATGTACCAATTTAAAAGCTGTGGCCATACTAAAATGGCTACACAGATGTTAGAGAGATAAGATCTGCGGGTAGATTTGATATGTTTGACAAGAGGCATTAGGAAACAAAAGAAATCTGCATCGGCTTTTCCTTTTGCTACTTCTTCATGAATTCACAAGCTGCTTCCATTTTTCCTATTTTTGGAAATAGAGCTAACCAATTATAATCAACATAAGCTTAGAATGGGAAATGTCACGTCATGATGGGGTTTTGCAATTATCGATGACTTCATCATTTTAATGTTTTTACCGCTAAAAGTAACATCATCATCTCAAGTGTGCTTGTTTACAGGCAAGTGCAATATGCAGAACAACACCAAAATAATGATTTCTTCATATGCATAACTACGAAAGTGAATTAGAGGAGAAAGCCTACATAATCTGTAGCTCATCCACTCTTTAGTGCTCCTATAACTAGACTTGAGCTGAATAACTTATTTCATTGTAACCTGGAAACTCATGAATTGTAGACAGCACATGCCGAGAATGGACATGGTTGGATACAGCAACTGCCCAAAGCTATAACTTTGTGGCACCGGGGGGCACAACATTTCAAACCGATCGATGTGGGATATTTGAAGACACTGGCAGCATCTGTTATAATTAGATGAAAAGTTGTTATTCAATATTCAAGACTCGCTGTTATTATTCCAAATATTCTCTTTAGATGTTTTGTTATTTTATATACCTTTGGTCAACTTTTGTTAAATTTGCTTTGTTTTTTCTTACCTTCCGGTAGCTTTTGAGCTTTAGTAGAGCTCTTACTCATTATAGAAAAGCAGATATGATATTTTAATAATCCAAAAAGTACATTTATGCTGCTGTTTTGCAAAAATTTAGCACATTAGACAGCTAAACGAAAACCTGTTACTTAATAAATCTGGCAGTAGCAAACCTGTTAAATGGTATCTAAAAGGAAGTGTCTCGCAGGAAACCTTCAAAAATACTTCTTGGAATAGGCAGAGTGAAATGATGGTACATCCCTAATGGACATTAATGTCATAAGACATATCAAAAGCAGGAGGTGGTATTACTTCATCTTAGTGTATTTCTCCTATATCTTGCGTCATTTGAGATTCCAAGTAGAATATATCAAGGCATTGCTAGAGGACAAGTTGTAATATTTTCCATTAATACATGACTCAACTTGAAAATTAGTTATGCAAAGAAAGAAAAAGGATTAGATCAGGTAAATGGTGGTCAAGAGATGAGATCTCGATAAAAATATGCATATAAAACCTTTCCTAGTTCAGCACCGATGTGGAAGCTGCCAGCATCCGCAGCTGGCATATGTTAGGTTGTCTCCTATGGTTAATGTACTAAAGTTTAAAAATAAATAGGGTGGTGTGACATCAACAACAATTAGCCAATGCATAAGATGACTGCAAGAGATCCAATAAACTAGCCTCTTTCATAATCAAGCAACCCGATTGGCTACTTAATTGGCCAATGGAGGTTTTCGTACTTGTACTTTTCCAAGCTCTCTCCTTTTCGCTTGGCGATTTCGTTTACCTCTTCCTCTAAATTGTTCAAATGATTGTCATGGTTACCAGGAAACAACTTCCTGTTGCACCAGATAAGCTTCATGAGATACTCCATGTTTGGACCGCACATACCCTGTAGAAAGTCAGCGAAGGTGATGTATTCATGTATCAGGCCTTGCGAGGCTCTATAGAGTTCTTGCAGTATAATCAACATGGCAGAGGAATAAACTAGCATGCTTTCATTGGTATTCAGCCCCTTACTAGCTGAACAGAGAAACTCAGAGTTCTGGTTAGAGCAGATGTGACAGTTTACTAGCATAATTTTGAGAAAACCAGTGGTATTTTAATTAGAAGTGATTTCCTTATATAAAACAATTCACAATAATATGGGAAGTTTGCGTGCAAGCAGTAGCATGGGTCAATGACAAGCATAAAAGGCTGCCATAATTACACGCAGACAGACTTAATAGACTAATATATTTACAGTCAAACTCAGATAACTCGCCCTCGGATAGCTCGAACACATAGTTAACTCGAATGGTTGTGTTTGGTCCGTTCCCACGCAATGATAAATTGCTTTAGATAACTTAACCTCAACTTCATTAATTCGAATAGTTTTTTGCCCAACGGCTACCGAGACGGTTGTTATCGCTTTAGAATATCACTTTATTCCAAGCCATAGAGATAAACCTCAACTTTTATTAGTTCATAGGCGTCGTTATTAACATCATCGGCAAAATATTTTCGTTAACAACTTTTCTAAAGGTTTACAAAAATTTAATTTTACCAAACATCCGCTTAGCGATGGTCCTTCGAAGGCAAGGAAAAGCGAGTTAACCTTTGGATAAACTTAAAGAAAAATTGGCAAAATTGATCTTGGTTAAATCGCTCATAAGAAAAAAATTTCTTTTCTTCTGCGCATTTTAACAGCGATCAAGTTTTGCCAATTTTAATCTGAAAACGTCCTGGCAGTCACATCACCTAAAACGACAAACAAATCTCAAGTGATAGAAAAATCTCTATACTCTCTGATAAGACTTTTTAAAACTTTACATTAGAAGCATTTAATTTGAAACAAGCCATTTATATCTACTAATAAATACATGGACTTGCGACAGTGCTCTGATAACTTGAATGCTCTGATAACTCAAACACTTTCGTTCGATCCCGTGAAGTTTGAGTTATCACTGTTTGACTGTATATATATATATTTTTTTAATTATAGCTAGAAACGCTAGTTTCATGAACAATAATATAAAAAAGCACTCAATACACCTTGTGTAAAATAAATTATATATAATGTATAATATGGAGAGTACTTAGCTGCTGTTAATCATAACAGATCTGTTTTGAACAGACATAGGTCTTCTCTCATCAATTGGTAACTTTTCCAATTACCACCTGATGAGAGAAGACCTACATGTATGTCTGGTCAAAACAGACGTGTCATGATTATCAGCAGCTAAGTACTCTTCATATTATACATCTTCTACAGTAATACTTCAACTTACGAGTGCTCCAACGTACGAGAAACTTGAGATACGAGCCAGCTTTCAAGCACGTTTTAGCACTAACATACGAGCCATGTTTGAGATACGAGCACTTGAGTCAGTTGCTAAGTATGCCGGAGGTGTTTTATGAGAACAGCATCACTATGTATTTTTCAACTGCTCAGGTTATACTGTTGTACCGTGTTTTTGTGCACGATTTTCTGTGCAGAATTATGTGAATTAAAAGTACTGTGCGTAGACCGAAAGTTTGCCAGTAAAATGAAAGATATTACAAAGAAAAAGCAAATGATAACAGTCGATATTAAACGGAAAAATATTGAAAAATATGCGAAATGTGTATGCGTGATTCAGCTAGCTCGGCAATATGACAGAAATACATTCATAATTATCAAACAGAAGGATTATATTCTGGGCATTTAGTTCGCAAAAGGACTAACCATAGTTTCTAAACGGTGCAGCGATCTTCACGACCGCTGATGGCATTGGACAAACAATTGGCCGGTGACAGCGTAACTGAAACGATGCTATGTGAAAAGGCCGGCGCTATCAATCCAAACTGTTTAATAGACATTCGTACAAGTTGGCTAGTGGTCGTGCGTTAACCATTTGTGGCGACACCTGTGTTCGTCCTGATCGCAACATGTTGCAAGGGCGACAAAGGCAAACGTCCTTAGATAGGTTTATCTTAAAACGGCCGGCTAGTCGTGAAAGCGAAAAAAAGGAAACATTTCTCGCTAACCAGCGAGAAATTTCAAACTAGGAACGCCGAAGAAATTTTAATTACGTTTAGTTGAAAATGAGAGTTTGCTTTTTGGTTTGCTTGTAGGTTTGTCTTTTAACACTTTGATAAAATCCAAATTTACCAAAGTCACCTGTTGTAACGAAGGATAACTTATATCTCCCTCCCTGGCAAATGCGAGTGTTAACTGCTATTGTATGTATTTAATTTTACATTTTAATTAATCACATTTCCTTGCATTGTTTTTTATTTGTTGCTTTTTAAAAACATGTACTACGTAAGGACAATAACCAACATGTTCTTTCTGTTATAATATCTTGTTTTGAGTGTTTTATTTGCTTTTTTTAGAGTATGGAAACCAATCAATATATATTTAATTGTTCTATATATAAATGAATTGCACCAACATGCGAGTAAATTGACATACGAGCTCAGTCTCGGAACGCATTAAGCTCGTAAGTTGAAGTATGACTGTATATATATATTTCTCAAAGTTTGTGTGCATGTTTGTGTGTTCCTCCAACTATAGCTATTACTAGAATAGCTGTAGCAGGACAACGCTGACGCAATGTCATGGCGTACCGCCATTAGAAGCCTAGCACGTATTACCTAGCTTACTGGAATTTTTCATTGGCAACGTACCAGGGTAATAGCAAGTGGTAGGCAACTCTCACCACTACTCATTGTTTATAAGCTGAGTTTTAATCACCCAGGCAACGTCGGGAGTCACAGTTAGTTATATATACATGTACATCTCAAAGTTTGTCTGTGTGTATGTGTGTAGATTTTGGCATGAACTTCAGTATGTCCATAGCTATTAACGTATAACTATCAACATTTAGGAACTAAATGCTCGCACTCTGCTGGACTTGAAAAGTCGTGAAGATTGCAACAGCAGGTTTGTAATCAAATTGTCCAACCACAAATCTATGATGGCCCTTACGATTCATAGCTCTTACTATACACTATATACCTCCTTTTCTCAATTGCACGCGCTAAATGACGTATTAATTAAAACTATGAAATACGATGCTTTTTCATCCTCGCCGTTCTAAGGCTAATTTGTTTTCCACAAAACAATATCAATGAACATTTCTCTCGAAATTAAACTTTGGTAATCGTATCTCAGTTCAGCGTCATCCGTTATAGTAAAAGTGAATTCGCAAACAGATAAGTGATAATAGTTTGGTTAAAAGTTTACTAGAACGCAAACTAAAACTTCGTTCAAGTATGTTTTTTGTACGCTAAATTCATAAGTTAGATACAGTGTTAATGTTACATGTCTGTCTTGAAGTTAAGAACTCTACACGTAGTATATTGTAATGTTATATTTTCTTGTAGATGATAACCACAAAATGCACTAAAGTTATTGTACAGTAGGTACCTAGAGTTACTAAGGTTAACATTATGTTTTGTTGTTATTTTTTAATGATGATGATTTTTACCAGGAGGTGATTGCATCAGATAACTACTGTGGGTTTCTATACCACCCTATACGATATTTTCGTCTTGTGATGCCAACACTGAAACGAACTAAAACCATGTAATCGTATACCAAATAATTTTTCATTGTAATCGTAGCAAAACAGACTATATTTAGCCATTACTTGCTAATGATTTCACATTTACATTTAAGCACTTTTACAGTTTTATTCTTCCGCCTAACTTATTTCAACAAAACACTTCTTTCATGATGTGAAATCTAAAAGTTGCAGTTGTTTGAAAAAGTTTCAAAACCTTTACAGTTGTTTTATTTATTTTCTTAATTCATTTGAACTGCACAAAAACACTTTTCCCATGATATGAAGTTTAAAAGTTAGAATGGTAAATGTTGTATATGTTAAATAAAAATAAATTTTTTATCCAAAGACGTTTTTGTTACCTGGGCAACGCCAAGCATTCATCTAGTATATATATATATATATATATATATGCATGAGCAATCTTTATATTTCTAATCAGCACAATAACTTTGAGGGTACGGCTGATGAGATCGGTTAGTAAAGGCATCAGTCTAATAAGCAGAGTCTCACTGGTTGAATTCACATCTTGGTCAGAGTGTGAGTTATCTCATTATGAAATCAAATTTGAGATAATTTTTATTCACAACCAAGTCCTTTTTCAGCCCTAACGCCTTTATGGATAGTGAACCCGCAATCCTTTTGACACTAAGACCTGGGGAGTATCAAAGAAAATCAAATGCAAAATTTCAGACTAATCGCTTTATTTGACATTAGTTTCTCTAGAGGACATAACCACGGACAAACAAAGCTACATACATACAGAGATGTAGCCTAATATCTACCCTGGTCAACCGTTATTACAGCAAAGTTTTTGTTTGAACTTTAGTAGAACTTGGCTTAAGATAGCCTAACAATAATCGCAGCAGGGAATCTTATTACATGTATTTCTGTTTATTGCTAGTAAACTCTAGACTATTTCGAGCCTCTGTCAATCAATAATAGTAATGTTGCATCATTATTGCAATACAGACACTCCCCAACTTACGAATGAGATATGTTCTGACCGGTCGTTCGATAAGCGAATTTGTTTGTTCATCGAATTTGTTCGTTCATCGAATTTGTTCCTAAGATGTCTTAGTTCATTATTTTGTACGGAACGTATGTTTAAGGATTATATATGTATGTTTAAGGATTATATATGTATGTTAAGGCTTGTATAAGTAACCTATCTTAGTTTGTACTGAATTTAAAGAACACTAAATAATAATAACACAATACACTCTAAAAAGATGTGTACAACTAGAGAGAAACAGTACTACTATAAAATGGTATTGCATTTTTTCAAAAGTGTTGCGGCACTTCACGAATATGTTCGCTGCGTAATTATTTAGAAAGATTGAGCTGCTATTTACTGCTTACATAAAACTGTTAATTTAATGATAGTTGCAAAGGAAAGAAATTAAACAGAAAAAAGGTAAAAAGAAAGAGGAAGTAAAAACTGTGCAGCAAAATCAGTGGCGAAAAGTCACACTACTTGGAAAAAGGGGCGCAGTGCAAAATCTAACATACGGCATCTCTGTACGAACATTTTTGACATACGTACAACACCATTCGTATCTACCACTGTTTGTAACACGAATGTTCGTATGTACGACAGTGTAGTTCGAAAGTTTTGTAGTTTGAAAGTCAAAAATGAATATTACTACCTTAATCTATATCACAAAAAAATATCACAAAAATAGAGCATGTCGAATATGCTACTTTTAGCTGCTCTATTTTTTTCAGTTTTTTGCTATACAAGCATATTATAGTGTATTTAGGAGACGGCAGTAGAGATGTGTGGATGGAAACATTCGCATGGTAGTTAAACCATGCGAATGGTTTAATGGTTTATATTTTACGAGCATTTTAACCGTTGTCAAGTTTTGTCAATCTTAATCTTAAACCATCCTGGTAGTCAAATTATAACATTAAGAAAATGCAAATAATAGAAAAATATCGATACTTTCTGATAAAATTTACTAAAATGTTGTGTAAGTTCCATCTTTATATACACTGATTTTATATGCGTTATACATGGACATGGTTGGCTTATGTAGCCATCTGTAACCGTGTCCCAACACATCAGACAGGGCAGTCACCCTTTAAGAAAAGACTTATTTCCGTTTCCTTGATTACAATTTGATGACATACATGGTGACTCCTGAAGCATGGGCTATAAAGTAGCCCAGGGCTTGGTCTTAAATTATTGACACTAGTCTTTATTGATTGACACCTTATCCAGGAACTCTTTCATCTTGCATTGCATCAGACACATTGTGCCAGGTTACAAGCGGTGTGCCAGGAGGTGCTAACAATCTTTTCTATAATAAGAGCCGTGTCTGTCCGTCTGAAGCCACGGTTGAAGACTGAGAAAAAAGATTTCATTAAATGGGATTTGAACCAGTGACATCGAGCTTGGCATGCTACCACCTGAGTCAACTATTCGCACTAGTACGCTTGCCAGTACCATATACCGTGAGAGATCGTCATGAGTAATCAGTATATAGAGAAATCGTCCGTGAAGTGTCTGAGTGGTGTAGTGGCAATGTGCTCGCCTTTAAATCCGACACCCCGGGTTGAATACCTGTTCAATGCAATCTTTTTTCCTAACGCTTTCGGCGTGGCTTCGAACGAACGGACGCTGCTCTTATTATGTAAAGATTATGTTTGAAATCATTACGCATATTGGCACACATGATGATCTCTCACAGCAGCCCAGACTTCCAGGTTACTAGCTGTTACAAAGCAACAACCTTCTTATTTTCAGATGCATAATCAAACTAGATTGGCTCACTTCACTTGATAAAATGCATATATGTACTTTGCTGACTATGAACTTTTACTACCCTATACAGCGGTTGTGTACATTTAAATAACAAAGGAAAAATGGGCAATTTTTTGTATTTTGAGATGAGATTGTCATTTTTACATGCTACCAAAATGTGTTTTATTAAAAAACAAGAACCTATGAGTAATATGTTATGCGGACAGCACGTCTTATTGGTTGATCTACCATAAAACCTCTATTTGAATTCTATGGCGCTGTATTTTACAACCCTTCTTCTATAGTGGCGTACTATTAGAGGTGGCAATTAAATAAACGTAGCGTTCAAATCGAGGTTTTACGGTATTTGTCAGCATCACAGATTATTTTGTAGCGTTTGTGCGCATAGCCACATCTATATAACCCATTGGCTACGCCCTTCATCCATGCGCATAATCATATGTTATAAACCTTTACATTGAATAAATCCATTAGCTTATCTTCACACGTACTTATTACATTCTCCCGGTAAGAGATTTAATATACACAAAACCTTCACTAGAGAGTACAATGTATATTAATAGGTTCAACTGGTCGATGACTTATCAACAACTGAAGTCCTTCACCCTTTTAGCGCAGCTGTCACCATATATTAAAAATTCCCTAGAAATTAGGTAAAAATCCACCAGCGATCCAGAGATCTACATCGCTACCAACTTACATGAGAATGGTAAATTTGCCAAGCGATATCTTCAAGTGGTGCTGGTCCGAGGTATGTGTCTACGTTCTCATTGGCAATGAAGAGGTTGAGCTCGATTCTTGTATCGCCATCTGGATTGTGCAGCGGATAAAAGGTAGTCTGCACCGATATGTAGCCTGTTTCTCTCTCATTCAGGTTTTGCTTGACTGACTCAACATTGTCTTCGTGAATACGGAAGGCAATACCAAGTACCTTCTCCTAGCGAATTACAGCGAACAGTCATAGTTTAACAGACGACAGGGAATATTCAATAGTACTGTGCTTGAAGTAACAGTCAGTATGCTCGAAAATCACTGTTTCCATGACACGCATTTGGAGTTGTGTGCTCATGTTGAGTTATTGTGCGATAAGTGTTTCAATGAACATTCACATATCAGGGATTTGTTAAAAATAAGATTTCTACACCAAAGTTTATAGCGGCGCCTTCGGAACTGATTAAATTGAAAGGAGAACGACTGAAGTGTGAAAAATGTTTAAAATGGAATAGCTTGGACGGCATTTTCTTGCAAAAACATTCGCAAGTGCTGTTTTCATTTTTCGAAAGCATAAAACATTCAGAAACGATTTCCAAATAATAAAACTCGCTTGACTTGCAGGTTTTAGCCGTTTCCATCCTGCAGATAACGACAAACTTGCAGATTAACCGCACCACCATGGAAACATAGTGAATGTTCATACAAAATAGATTGTAGGTCAAACAGTGGTTGTTCATACAAAATAAATTGTAGGTCAAACAGTGGTTGTTCATACAAAATAGATTGTAGGTCAAACACTGATCACCCAGTGAGCAGACGAAACTCGAAGGTTGATATGTACTAATCCCCTGTATTCAAACATGTTGGCGGTATAAGCTATAAACTTATTTCATAATACGAGGAGGCTATCGTCTGCACAAACAGATACGGGAGTTTTCATATAACCTTTCAAGTTACGGATGCACCTGTTCAACGATATATGGCGAATAGGTAACATCGCAGTGGGAATTGGTTGATGTGTTCCAATCAGAAGTCGATTTCAAACAACCTTTTTCAAGGCTAAAGATTTGAGTCTATAAATCAAGTACGGATAAAACCCTCGGATAAAAACCTCGACAAATTTGATTGGGTTGCTAAGAGACCAAACAAATGGCATATTTAAATACAAGCCCTAATCAGGTTTTATTACTGCAGCGAAGAAACAAAAAAACACACTTGAGTTATGCCAGAAACGATGTCGACACCAAAAGCTGTTGAATGACAGGTGCGATATGGCTAGTTCATATCTCCGTGTTACACGCCATTACATTAATCCACTTAGCAGGTGGAGCTATGGGTATAAACTCATAACTACATACATGTAGGTCAACCTACGTTCCCTTCTACATGTAGATGCTTTATGTGAAATTTCTAAACTTCGCTAATACCTGCGCTGATTGTATATTGGTCAATTTATTAGAGCTCAAAGAAATTTGTAGCGATTCCATTTTATTATTCAATTACCAAAACAGTGGTCTGCATAGCTCCCTTCCCTTTGTGAACTCTATATAATGAAAATCAACTTCGTAAAAAAGAGATAAACTCAGACTAACCTCTCTGTCTTCAGATTCAAAGACGGACACAACTCTGCCAGGCTGCAAAATAAAAATATAGAAACCGAATTATGCACCGACGCCAGGCCCAGAGGGTATGCATGAAAGGAAACCTAAATATGGCACATATTCCATACATATCATGTGCTCAGCAGCATAATAATGTAATAAGAAGGTCCTCATCCAAGAGCTAACAGCTGGGACCACAGGCTATTACGCGGACTAACTGCTGAGCCTCGCTCCGGTGATCTAAGCCATCAAAGTAGATGAAAGCACGACATTTGAAGTGACGCAAATCATGGATAAAGCTGCCATAAATTAGGGTGTCCCCTCTCGAGCTGTCACTACATAGAAGTGAAGTTAAGCCACTAACACCTAAGTTTTAACTTGATGGAAACTTAAAACTTTCCATAGACAAAACTGATATTGCAATCTCAGTTTAAAGAATCAACCACAACTCACAAAAAATCTGTCTAGACTAGCAATCTAGAGATTTAATCTGGCTGAAAATATTTTTTGCGATACTAAAAAAAAGGGATTTTTAAAAGAGGATTCTTTCAAAGTACGACAACAGATGATTTTTAGCTTCAACTTCTTTAGAGAAACGAGAAAGTTAAGATTGTATGATGTCAATTTACATTTACAATGTCAAAGAAAATTTTCAGTTTTGCCAGTAATTTATGTACGGCAGTGTTACACAAACTCTTCATTTAAATTGGCACATTGAATATAAATTTAAACAAAATTTTAGTAGATTTTATCAGAATGTATCGGTTTTTTCTCTATTCATGTTTGATTGTTTTTGATGTTTGAGGTGATTGGATGTTTCAAGATTAGAATTGACAAAACTTGATCGCAGTTAAAATGCTCGGAAGGAAAATACATGCGGAATGACATCAATAGCTGCTATCATTGTTATAGTTGATATTGGCTATTGCGTTCAAGTTGCAGCATTATGTGTCTCTATTATGTCGGTTTCTTTACATTTATAGATCTCATAATTCCACTTTCACTTGATCTGAACATTTTAACCGCGATCAAGATTTGATCTTCATCTCAATCTTGAAACACCCCAGCAGTCAGATCACCTCAAACATCAAAAACAATTGCAAATTATAGAAGAATACTGATATTTTCTGATAAAATCAACTGAAATTTTGTGAGTTCATCTTTAACGCTGACAGAAAGAAACTGACCATGTTGGGTAAATGTAACAAAGGTTAATCTGCACTAACCCTGCCTGGTTCTCCTCTGTGATCTTCACTCCCTTGCCAAAACCTTCTCTTGAAGCCTTTCACGTACCCCGGAATTGCTTCCTCATATGGAAAGCCTTGCTTCCACAAAAGTGAACCGTAGCCAAACACATACATGCTGAGGCTGAGATGGAAATCAGACACCTAATCTAATTCCTGTATTTGTTCCTTGAGCAACTGGTTTTGATTGCTGCTACAAATAAATAAATTGCATTTCACGAGATTCCCAATTCTAAATGGAGAAAATAAACCGTAGCTTAATGTAAAGAAATCAAACACTCGAGATCACTAACAAGGTCACTGACAGTATTTGCATTGCATAGCGTCAACTGCACTTATTAGATATAAAGGTTTCCAACCACTAACTTATATATTATTCAGCATTCCAGTGACTCTTTGTAGCAGGTTATGCCAACATAAGAAATTCAATCCGTAGACCAACACACTTTTTCACCGACATTTCTTTTTGGTCAAGGCGCTAGCTGCTAAATATAGCTGTTTTAGTTTGACAATCACATTAAAGGAATGAAAGTCTCAAGGTTTGCAACTTGTTCTGCAAACATACAAAAGGCCTAAGCAATGACTCGCGTCCCTGGTGCGAATGAAAAACTTTGGTTACTGGGTTGAGATTGCTCCACTGGCTGATATATGTCATGATGACTAATAGAACTTCGAAAAAGGATGTGAAATTAATGTCTATTTTATTTTAGACATTTCAGATTTGGAATGTTGACTTGAAAAATTAAGTTCACAAAATAGTACAAAGTACATAAACTGAGCGTTTTCTCCTCATCATCGACTCCCAAGTTTATTTTAAACAGGTTAGGCAAACCACCGACCAGCAAGCTTTTGAAAGAGCTAGTAACCATAACCAATTTGAAAGACATACAAATTAATGACATAAAATATAAAAAGGTTTTTCCAAGGATGTCTAAACCAGCAGTTCTTAAAGTCCTAACAGTAAGGTGCGTTAGTAAAAGGGGCTCTGTGAGTGTAGTCCATCTTATTTAATTTACTTATATCATTACCATATGTATAATTTTCCATTTACAGTGGATTTGATGAGCCTACTAAAAACACATACGACTTTTATATCACTAAAAAGTTAGGAACCACTGGTTTAAGCCCTTTATAGACTTCTACCAGGCCAGTGCGATTCACACCTTATTTATAAGCAGATAAAAACGACTCGTTTCATTTTACCGAGTTGACCACAAATCGGAATTCTGATGTCTACCTCTCAACTTTTGTGAATTCTTCTTAGACTGCGAAATAATAACACTAGTTAAGGCCTTCATCTTTCAGGCCGTTTTAATATTATTGTAGTTAAGGCCAAATTTATACCCATATATCTAGACGCCATAAGTATCATCGTTGAGCTCGCTTAAAAACACTTAGAATAGCAGAACGTTTTGTAGGGTACTTACTATTAAATAGTTGCGAGCGGACAGGTTAAAATTTTTTTATTAACGATTGTTAAATGATTACAAAGCAAGCCAATCAACTATCTTTCTTACCTTTAGTTAAATTTACAACTTTTTTTAACCTAGTACTACCAAACTAGCTAATATGTTGAGAGATAGATTCGTAAGCTTCCATACAATCATTCTCCTAAACGGCACTGTCACATATTTAGTAAAATCGATTCCAGCTCAAGATCAGCCATTGCAACCCTTGCCAACAGAACGCAACGTCTATTCAGTAATTATAGCCCAAGTTATCTTATCGATAATTTACGCATTAAATCCTAAAATACGTAAAAACACTGAATGTTTTCAGTGTTTTATCCCAGACTAGGTATACCATAATAAACATGGAAAAGACAATCGTTTCCACGCCATCATCATATATAGTTATTACTGTCTATAATCATAGAGACAGAGCAACTTGAAAGACAAGAGCGGGCAAATTCAAATAGAGTATAAAATATCTATCCATTTATGCTTTATTAATTTTTAATAGCACCAACTGTTTATCTGTCGAATAAACCTTGTCAAAGTTAAAACTCTCGTTTCCCATACTGCAAACGAACATTAGCAAAATGCTAATTGTCAAAAAACTGCTAAATTTATACTTAGCTCATACAATGAGCATTTAACCAATCAAACTATGCATCTTTTTCATATTCTAATTATAAATAAACTTACATGCTGAAAATACTGCTAACTTTATTTAAGTAACTCACCTTGTAAGTAGTGTATGTCGTACCATATAAGTTTTAGCTGAGTTTGATGTAGCCTGAATGATACGTATGAGCCTGAATGATAACGGTGATCGCCGACATGGGACTTTATATCCGAGCAAAACACCTACCGAAAGAAACGTATATATTATGCTCAACAATAAATTTTACTTAAAGCAATTAAAATATAAGTTTAAACAATTTTTAAAGATTTTCTTTAATTTTGTTAGTTTTTGTGTAAGAAAATTTAACATTGTCAAATTAAAGCAATTTAAATACAATTGCGTACATCAACGCTTTCTATGTAGGTCGAAGATGATGAAATGTTGCGTTACCTCCAGCTTGCCCTTAGCGTTTGCTGAGAAATTGGAAACACTGGAGAAGGCAAGCGGCTGATGAGAGAGGAATGGACAATCACAAGTGCTTAGGGATGGAAAAGCTATCCCTTCTTTATTCCTGTTCGAAGGAAATTATTTCTTACTTTTGTATTTACAAGAGGTTATCTAATATTGCTTAAGTAAGGAACAATACAGCGGGGTGTGGTACCTTTGACAATACAGAATTTGAGTAAAAATTTTTTAGCTAGCACATTGTGTTCTATTGCACCTCTATTGTATGCATGAAAATAAACTATAATTTGAGTACTAAAGACTACCATGATAAGTGGTATTTTACATTTACAGACGAAATATATGCCTTAGGAGTGTATAAGGCTAGACGATGTGTATTATGTATTTAATGTATTTAATGTAAGTAATGCTATTGAACTTTAGCAAAAAATAGTGTAAAGCAAGCTAATTTCAAACTATTTCTGATCAGACCTTTGATTTTATACTAGTAAAACCAATTACCAAATATTTTAGTAATTTTCTTTTATATTCATATTACTTTATTGGCAATAATTTTATTTCAATTATAAATGTCTTCAGATTATGCCATACAACCATACAACAATAATAAAACAGAAAAAAGGGCAAAAGTTAGCCACTAAAATCGAACAAACATTTTGACAAATAGCGTGCAAAATACACTCTCTGTTAGAGAACGGATATTAGGTAGAAGATTGTTAAAACAGCTAGTAATGATATTTTTAAAATAATTGTTCGTAATTGTATGATATTTGTTCATACCATATAAGTTGAGATGAGTTGAAAACCTGTAATTGTCATATAAAAACAACACAAACCATGAAAGCTCTTGAAACCTTTAATTGAAGTAATATAAACATTTAGCGTAGGCAGAGTAAGAAGATGCAAAGATTTAGAAAGATCATTCGTTGGAATAATATGTGCAGGAATGTGATATAGATTTGCAATTAGTCGAAACGCTCTATTTTACAACAAAAACAAATCATTTGTAATATATCTTGGAGCTAGATTATAATAAATGTGTATACCATAAATAATATGGCAAAATATAAATTGATAATAAAATGTACTGGCAGATTGTGAGTTTATGTATGTCATGCAAAACTGGAGCAGAGTCAATTTTACCACTTTCAAATAGGATCGGAACCTCACTGAACACAATGGAGCCCTTGTTCCCTAGCAACTACGATTATGTGCACCACAAACTCACAAAAGAGTAAAACAAATCAGTTGGTTGGTAACCTGAACACACTGTTGGCATTCAAAAGCAAAAGCAAAAACAAAAGTCTGACATGCCAAGCAGCTATGAGGTGGGTAGAAATCGCTGAGAAATGAACATACCATATCTTAGTTTTCCTCATTTGATGGCATGGTATCAAGAATAAGTTGTACAATGTATGATTTGTGCTGTCAGAACTTTGCATGGCTATTCACAATATTGGGAAATAATCTGTGGGAAGAAGTGCGTATACAGAACTCAAGGCTAGCAGCATGAATGTAGGAAATGACTCGCATGATGCCATACATACATGTAACGGAAAACTCATAAATGTCAATAAGAAAAAATTAAGGTGTGTTGTAGACTGGCCATCTTTATGCTGTCTTTGTGGATACAGGAAGTCGTCGACTTATGACCTATGCAACATACATCTAACCGACTTTACGACCACGTTTGTGGGAAGGTCAGGCAGCTCAGTGCGAGGCATAGCAAAAGCCGTTCTTCGCTATTTTCATTAAACTTTTTCGTTATTTTTTTTTATTATATACATTAATAAGCAATACACGCTGCTCGTCATGGCGAGTTCAGCGTTATCCATTATGGTAAAAACGGATTCCCAAACAGATAAATGGTAAAATCTTAGTCAAAAGTTTAAAGTGTACTAAAATACATACCTACTGACACTCCCTTCACGTATGTGTTTAGTAAGCTAAATTCATTTATTTTAGATTAGAATATACAGAATTGACTTACGATCTGCCAGTCGGAACCAAACACGGTTGTAAGTCAACGAACGACTTACTGCACTTTCCTACCTGCCAAAACTTTACCAAGAAGTCGATACACTCTCTAGAGATTAGTTGAGGAAATACCAAATGTCTAAACCTGTAAACATTGAGACATCATATTTTAAAATACGATATAAAGATTGCCAAGAGTTGATTCCGTGAAGCACATTTAAAAAAAAAATTAATTTGATCCTCTGGAAATCTTTAACATACTTGTAAGGTTGCTAAGAGTGCGCGCGTTCCATCAAGCCACTCTGACGGGTTTCAATGGAAAAATTCCTAAGGTACCAGACGGTTAAGGGTTAAGTTAATGGAGCGCATGACAGCCGCTTCAATCAAGTAAAGTACTTGATGACCCATCTTCACCTTGATCACAGATTCAGTCATAAACTCATAATAACTGTTTCAATGTAGACATGAATGTCTTTGTCTGCAAATTCCAAAATATGACAGCGTGTGCAATATTGCCCTCATTGAACTCATGTGGACACAACTCTTGTGTGGGTATAACTGGGAGATCACAATGTTGTGGTGCATTTGAGTTTCCTGTGCTAGTCACTGTGTCCATTTTAAGAAACCTGCCATGAGCTTAAACAGATAGTCCAACCTTTGCCTAAACATATCAATTTCCTAACATACAGTATAAGGTTGTTAGGAGATACAGTATAAGATTGATCTACTATCCGAAGTGAAAACGTGCCAAAGTGAGTTCAAATTTCAAGGTCAGTTGGAGTGGTCTAAACTGTAAACACCGTAAGTACAGTGGTGAGTGTAACTATTTAAAATAAACACGCTATTTGTTTTGGTCTTAATTTTATTTCACCGGCCACTGCTGACAAGTTAAATTCGTTATTAATTTATAGTTTTTCAAGTAGGCTTATTTATGAGATGAATTATGGAAGTATGTACATCAGTGAAAAGCTAAGAGCGTTCCGCACTAAAATATTAATAATTAAATACCAACTGACATTTGCTTTTTCAGCATGGTTTTGGTGTGACATTGTGGTATTTTCATATTAGGGCCAAAAACCCAATAAAAACTAGTGTAACTTTATATTCATCAACAAAATTGGTGTTTGAACATATATACATGTGTATTCTAGCTGTCCTTCCCGGGGTTGCCCGAATATTAAAAATCAGCTTATAAACACTGAGAAGTAATGAGAGTTGTCTGCCACTTGCTATTAGCCTGGCAGATTGCCAATGGAAAATATTAATAAGTTAACTAAGGACAATCACTTAGCAATCACCCTGATGCAAAGCCGTTGGGTGTTACAAATTGTGTCCAGTTACAGCAATTAAAATCTACCCTAGGACACTTATATTTCGCTAGTATTTAGTTTCGTGAGTAGCACACAGAGTAAAATTTCGCTGCAACTTAATTTCGTGGCTCTGATGAGTGCGAAAATATAGTGGTGTGAAAATAAATGCAGTGGAAAAAACATTACATTCCTCAGGTCCAGTTCACTAATAAGAAAAAAATTCAATTTGGGAATAGTTCGTATTTGTAAACCACAGGTTGAAATGTGTGGGTGAGATCGACAATTCAATTTGATCACTTGCTGCCATTTGTTTCTTAGACTATCAATGACGTGTAGGTCCCTCCCGCCGTGACTTTCACACTCGAATCCCAAGAAGAAGAAAATAGATAGGTAACAACCAACTTCACAACCAAAACTGTATAACCCTTACGCTGCCATAAACGCATTTATGCGTTTTCTAGGGGCTACTGACATAAACGCATTTTCTGACTTTCTCAGCAATTGTCTGGTAACCTGATTTTATTATTTGTTGGCCACATAACCCACGGTCTTTAAGTGTTTTATGAAATTGACTGTGTTGTCCGAAGATTTCTCTATAAAATCAGCCTAAAACAACGAAGCAATTTTAAACTTTTGTTTGATAATTTCTAATCTAAAAACGAACATTTTTCTGCGAGTTCATTAACTACCCCGCGCGAGTCATAAAACAGGTAATTAGTTGTTGATGACATAATAGCCAGTTTAGATTTTCGTGATTATACAGATAATTAAAGTAGAACTTGAAAAATACTGTATACATATCATGAAGCAATATCGGCAATTTCGGTAAAATGGCTGACACTAGGCCGGTAACGAATTTGTACATGATTGGCAGTGAAAGAGATAATGTGGTTGGACCTGATGAGGGTTGATATTGTTTTTGGAAGGTAATAAAATTCATCACTGCAATAATTATTCTTCAATTTTACGACTTCACCTACCAGACTTTCATCCTCATCAGTTACAAATTCGGTGACTAAACTGATATTACTTTGCCATGCTGCTCAGTTGGTGTATTAGCTATAATGAGTTCACCAGAAATTTCCCATTTATCCTAACCACAGACGAAAGTTGCCTGCATTTCTAATATTACGATTTTATTGTGGATATCAATGAACAAAGCTATTTAACTTCGCGTTTTCGCTCGTTCGTTATGATAGTTTAGTTTCGCTCATTAAATTTTCGCGAGAGGATAACACCGCGAAAACGCGAAAGTTAGATGCCGCGAATACATAAGTGTCCTAGGGTAGTAATAAAAAATCAACCCAACACTGGGTTTGATCTCAAGACCTCTAGATCTAGGTACGGTGATCTTAATCATTACACTACATGGAATAAAACAAATACATTGAGTAAATAGTCACTACATTGGTTGAGATACTCATCCTTGAAGAGTTGGGGTTGTTGAGTACTCTTTGGGTTATTAAGTAGCACTGTTGACTGTTACACGTAATAATTGTTAAACTGGCTCAAAACGTGAGTATTGTTTTAGTAAATATCTAGCTTTTCAAGTAAATCACTATAAAATTCATTAGGTAAGTATTCTATTACCCGGACAATGCCAAGATAACAGTGTTAACAACTAGTTAACATTCTATGCTAGTGTAACTATATGTATATGCAAACAAGTTGACAGTCCTTGGAGTATTAGTGTCATCTTCACATATATTTAGCCAGACCTTATTGTCAATCACAGCTTCACAGCTTCCTACCATGCTGACTACCAAATTTTTTACCATGCTGAAAAGCAACTCCAAAGGTGCCAAGAAACACCAGGATTGTATGATGAAGTTTATCAACCTTCTGTTTGTTCTTGTTTTGTCTTTGGTAATCAGTTGACCTGTTTTACACCAAATGATTCTCCAATGGGTTAAAATCTGGAGACTGAATGGGCGGACTAATCTTACTTGGTAATCTTCTATTCATGTTTTGAGTTTTGTAGCCGTAGTGCAAGGTGCATTGTTGTGCTGACGCAACCATGGTCCGGGATCAGTTCTCTTGCAGGCGGAGTCAGAGATGGGCACTCGAGTCAACACGCTGGCTTGATTCCCACTTGAATTGATTCTCTGGTATCTTTCACTTACTGTGGAGTTGAATTGGCTCAGCCATCCTAGTAAAATTGAATTGAATCAGTTCTTCACTGCTCTCATAGATGAATTGAATCGGTTTTCTTTTTTCAATAAGTAAAAAGACTGGTGTTCCCTCTATTATTACTATCCCAGTAGCTCTATGATTTTTACTGCGTACGAAAGCCATCTTGGACACTGACATCCATATTAAACCAATCTGTTAATCGATGCACACTGAAGTGGAAACATGAGTGCGGTTCTGTGTTGCTCGACGCACTCTTTTTCATATGACCTCATTCACTGCGTATATTTTATTAGTGCATAATATATACAGTATTAATATATATAAATAAATGTATACATAAATATATTTGTGTAGTAACAATGGAAGCATTAACTTTTCCGATACATCGCAATATATAGTTGAAATCAGCTATTGCGTTCAAGTTAAAGCATTACTCGTCTTTATACCGTCGTCTTCTTTGCAATTACAGACGTCATACTAGCGCTCTCACTTTCATCATGCTTTCAACAATACGAAGTCTGGCCGGCCACTTGCCAGAAAGCACCCGCCAAACCAGAAAAGTTGTTGGGCGCTTAATGGTGGGAAGTATGCATTTAAGATGAGGCCTCTCACCAGGCATCTGTCTCACATAAAAATCAAAATTATCACTGAACCCTACTTCTCACCACTGCTGAGGTGTCCAATCCAGGTGCTCCTTAGCCCATGCTAATCTTGCTCTGACGCTTGTTGACGACATCGGATTCAGAATATAAAATCTTTATTTAGGTTTTATTTCTTTTTACAAGCGTCAACTCGTACTTGTAGAACAAACAACGACAGATTTGGAACTACCATTCACCATACATGACAAAGAATATGAAAATTATCGGGTGGTTTCATAATTATGATCATAATGTATAGTTTTCGTAGTGATGATAGTTGTACACATCTATCAATATGAAAGTATTCATCACACAGCCTACACTTCCGTTGGTGTGTTGCTTATGTAGAATCATAACAGAAACCATTTTTTATTATTATCACTGTAGTTTTTTTGACCTCAGTTATTTAACATTTTTACATAAATTTGTCTAATATAGTAGTTCAAGCTCATGATATCTTTATGAACTAAAAAACGGAATAAATGAATCACATTGTAACTTTATAAGAATATTCCTTTTTAATAAGACTGTTTTAATGTACAATGTAAATATTGGAACAAAGTAACTTTATATGTTGATATTCGTCTGCATACCCATAAAATGATCAAACTTTAAATTTTTGTGAGAAGCTAGTCCCTCATTCCTAAAGAATACTTCTCTGAACAAATAACAATCTCTATCAATATACCTGATTTGGACCATCAAGTGACATTGGAAAGGTTGGGAAGTGCTTCCTACAATCACTAATCAAAGTATTATTGTCTAATTGCCAACAGCAAAAGTATTTTAGTTCTAATATTGTCCTTTTGTCAACATTCCATTAACAGGGTCACCAGGTGCTAAGCAGTAGTGTCTAGACAGAAGATAATATGAGCAATATATTGTAATGATGATCTGCATAACTAAGTTGCACTTACTTGGCAGGCAGTTTTATTTTGCTATTTGCCATTTTGAAAAGATTTAGTTTTGACAGCTGCTGCTCGGCAGATCGACGCGATTGGCTCTGGTATGTTTGATTCATAGTGAAGTGCAGCAAATGCCCTAGCGATAGTTGCTAAGTGTGATTGAGTTCGCTTCATGATCAGTCTTGAGCACCATAGACATCTAAGTTAGGCATGTCGTATAGTTGTGTCCAATAGAGGTAAATTATACTTAATTATTTCTGATATCATGTCCCACTTTCTGCAATGTGTTTGATTAGCTCATTGAAAAGAACCAAATATGCAGTTCATCTGAATAATCTTCTTTCACAATAGAACTGTGCCGAAGCGTATCTCCAAATAATTAAACTGACCGATTAATGTTTCATAGAACTAATCAAAGGCCCTGATATTGTCCCCTTCATGAATGATGGTATTTGTTTCTCCGCTTTAATAGTTTTTATAAGTTTTCAGTAAGGTTAAATAAAATTATGTGAAATTACGCTACCCGCGACAAAATTTAGCAAGTGGCCAAAAGCATCTAAGCGACTCCTAGATTTTGTCTTGCGCATAAGAATAAGAAAACCATGACACATCTAATGCGCATTCCTTTGTAGAATACCTGTTAGCCTTAGTGACAATTGTAACATAAATATTTATTCTAGTAAACATATATGCTAAATCAAAGACTATAGTGATATTGACACTTATCATACAATCGTACCTTATGCAGCCAAGACTTGCTGGAACCAAGAGTGAGAATGCAATTGAAGACTTTTTAGAATAGATAATTTGACAACACATAAACATAAAAATACCAACATATATATAAAATGCCATGAAACTATTAGTGCTAAAGATGTCTGTGTTTTAGTCATGCAGACGAACACCTGCTCAACCCTATTGCAGATATACAGGGAATATATATATAGATATATAGACATAACAATATGCATGAAGAAATCTAAAATACATCCACTAAACCAAAAGTCAATTCACGGTAAGTGTTATTTTATGTCGAGACATGTACGGCTGTATTTTTTCAAAATGGAAAGATTTAAGTTTGAAAGTGAGGAGAGAGATGAGTGGGTTTAGGTAGCCAGTAAAGATGTGTCGAGGTGCATTATACTTTAGCTAGCTGTTAACTCGCAGCGGAACCTGGTGGTATTGCAGCACCTCCGTCGTCAGGAGCTATCGACCCACCGTTGGGCTGCTGTAACATTCAATGTAATATTTTATATGTAATATGTTATATATAACATAATATATAACAATATACAGCAATGTAATATACAACACAAGTGTTTAGCTGGTGGTATGGTGATTCACAAGCTTCTTACAACATTACAAAAATCTATAAATTAGTTTTTCAAAACGGAATTTCTACCCAATGAGATGCATAATTCAAAAGCACTTTTTAATGAAAATAGGTCACTTGAAAAATAAACCATTATAACAATAACATTCCAAAAATCTCTTACAATATTGCAAAGATCCAAAAATTACAGATTAAATTAAAATTCTTTTAACAGAATTTTTACTCAAAGGGTTGCATGATTTGAAAATAGTTTTTTATGAAAATATGGTCACTTGAAAGATAACCATTATAAAAAACATTCTACACATCTCTTAGAATAACATAAAAGTCCATGAACTAGTTTTTTAAACAGAATTGCTAACCAAAGGGATGCATGATTCAAAGGTGATGTTTTTATGGAAATAGGTTAACTTGAAGGATAACGATCATCGGAAAAGTTGATTACAAATGAATTTATAGACAAATATCTTGATATTTGATGTGCCATTAATTACAATCAAAACTTGAGACAATTGTTAGTAAGCTAGTTAAAATTGACTATTTGAAAGAGCAAACAACTCAACAAATCAAACAACATCTCATTTGGAAGTTTTCTGGTATTCTAATTTTTATTACACTCAAGCCTGGTATTTTCGACCATACCTGATAGCAATATGCGAAGGAAACAAAGTCAGATACACACTGCTCGTTGCTATCCATGACCCAGACACACAAGCGCAAAATAGACCGAAAGCTAGATGAAAATTTGCGAGTAGGAACATTCTCAAGGAGAGTCAACGCACTAGAGAATGCTCTAGTTTAAAAGATCATTTAATTGGACGAATTAAGCGCATAAAATTTAATGCCATCTTCCACGGTACATACATTGGTCGTTTATGAATTAAAGATGAACTTGGACGAGTTTTTTGTGTAGATTTTATCAAAAAGTATCAGCATTTTTCTATCACTTTGCAATTGTTTTTGATGTTTGAGGTGATCTGACTGGAAGGATGTTTTATGATTAAAATTGATAAAACTTGACCGCGATTGAAACGTTCAGTTGCAGCGGTAAAATTGAAGCGATTCATACATAAGCAGCAAGAGTGCAAGCATTAAGAACCCGCCTCGCAAATCGATCAAACCGAGAATGCAGCGAACTAATAAGCTCCATGGCCTTACCATCAGTTATCCTCGGTGTACTTGACAGTCAAAAGAGTTTCATGAATTCTAAAAGGGTGCAGCGTCTGATTGTTATGTTCACCTATAGTATTCATTACCTTCCAACGCTTAAATATTGGTTGTTGTCTTCCATGCTATAAATCGTAATGTTTTACCAGTGCGATATAACTCAGACTATTTTTTAGTTAGTACAATATCCGGATTAGCAAACAACCTGATTAATTGTGAGACAATCTGATCATAAAGTATCTCCGAACCTAACAAACGTTAATCAGTATATTAAACAAGCATGCGAAGGTAACCACTACAATTGTTGCGGACATGGAATCTCTAGCAACCGCTTGGGACTGCAAGAGTGACTGTCTGAGACACCAGGTCGAGTCAGCACATGTAGGAACAAGCCTGAACTGGACCCCAAATTGAAAGCTGACTCCACATACCAAAGAAATGCACCCTTCACGTATCTATCTCGGCCGTGTATCAAAATGAACACAGGTCAATTTTAGTAGAGATAAAACTGATGTATATGTGATGCTTGAAACATAACGAATATAATTTTAATCTATATATATATAAATCTAAAAATGTGTTCGTTATTTTGTACTTTGGTTTGTCCAGCTATAGCTATTAAAATATTGAAATAAAGAATCCGTATTCCAGAAGATTTAGCTCGAAACCTCTCGTTCGCAGGGCAACTCTCTTACCAATTACGCTACGCGAGATTGATGGATTCATTGGGCGATATATGTCGCCATCTGTTTGAAATTACGCTACTGCTCTCCGTTACTGCTCTCTACGTACTTTTATGCTTGCTCTTAGGGCTATCATTAGTAAGAGATGAAGAAAACTAGCTTACTCAAATTAGCCATTGGTAATGTGCCAGGTAAATGGCAAATGGCAGGCCGCTACATTACCTGCCATTGTTTTATAATACCCGTGCAATGCCGGACATTCCGCTAGTCCTATTACATGTATATTCACCAATACCCGTGGCAATAACTGTGCACAGTTACAGCATTTTTCAATCATGTCAAGTGGTGCAGTTGGTAAAGTTCAGGTTTACCAAGGTTCAAGCAGTGAGTTTGAATCCCTTAAAAGGCATCTTCTTTTTCTAACCTTCAAGCGCTGGTTCGGACAGACACAGTTCTTGCTATGGTAAAGATTTCCAACTCAAGCTGACTTTCTTTACAATTCACAGAAACAATTATTTATTAATGAACGAATATATTCTACTGTAACAGATGTTTGAAAGCCGTGAAGGTAATTTGGAACTGTATATAAAACCAATAAAATTATTCTACCGGGCAGCAAGGTGGTCGAGGGGTGCAGGTAGTTGTGTGCCTGGCTGCTAAGCAAAATATACGAGTTTGATAACCATGTGAAGCGTTGTTTTTTCCAAACCTCTAGGCTTGGCTTTGGACGGACAGATGGATGGACAGAAGGACGGACACAACGAATCTTATTATAATGATTAAACGAGTTAAAATCTAATTTTTGTACAAGTTTTTTATTTGAGCAACAATACAGCAACAAAAATATTACTTATATCACAATTTGTCGATGACTAATATCAGATAATGAAAATACTGACGATAGGCCTACTTCAATAATGGTTATTAAAATAACCAACAATAAAAAGATTCAACATGAACATCACGACCTTTGCTCGACGGAGGCCGATTCTCCACTCCTCAATCTACTTGTCAACACGACGACGCATCATTTAGTAGTGTCGGAGTTTGCAGCCACAGCAAATATCTACATTACACGTTGGCTATGCATTTCATTGATACATGTAACCAGGCCTTCACACCAGACACAAACACTTAGATAACCCAACCACTGCGAGACAAGCAACCAACAAGCCACATGGATTAGTAGATACTGCTACTCGTTAGAGACAGACACCCTGAACCGACTGAGCACATCGAAGGTCAAACGTACGTGGTAGCTACGGTGCTGCCATACAAACATCAGACATTTTAAGATGCTACACGAATGAATTCACAAAACAAACGGATGAAATGCTTTGACAAGACATGCTACCATCAGATGAAGTTATATGGGAACGAAAACAGACCAAGAAAATTTAATTACGATGAATGTAATATCAAATACTGTAAGCTTTGATGACTTTGAGCAACAATATTGATGCTATTTTTTCACTAGTTTTACTAGAAAATGTTTAAACAAGAAACGTGATAATGTAATACAGTAATATTTCATTTCCCAGTTTAACAGGTCCGACAAACCAGCGAAAAGTAAAAATCTGTAAAATAGAATCTAAGCTCACAAAATTGTAAGCGTGTTGTTTGTTTTCGTAGGTTCGATCATAGAGTTATCTTCCCCTAGAGTGATAGCGCGCCACCATATTGCTATGTCGCCATGGAAGCATGGCAGCCATCTTGTTTTTTTTGCACTCTGGACAAATTACTCAATACAAATATATATGCAATGACGTCTTCATATGATTGTCACTAAATTGTCAAGTAAAAGCTTTGTTGAAAATGAAGACCTCTGAAGAAATATAAACCTAGGCCTTTTATTAGGTTCAATAGATGAATTTTAGGGTTGAGGTGTTTAAGAGAAATGATCTCTCCCACTGAGGGATCTCACTGGGCCAGAAAAAAAGAAAGATTTATAGTTTCATGTATTTTAGTTTTTTTATCCTGTTTTGATTTATTTTCTTCAACTTCTAATGAATAATTATTACCTCTCGATCTACTGAAGCCGCAAAAGTTGAACCATGAAGTAGCGAAGGATTACTATAGTCAAACATAAGAGCATGGGAAGTATATTCTATGTACGCAATTACAGGAAACTGTCAACATTTGCTATATGAAGTTTCTGTAGTTGCGACACCAAAATAAAACGCTTTTCTTCACACCATTTACTAAATAAACCCTGAATAAAAATGAAATTTGAATTCGCAATATGAGTGACTTTTTAGCTGCCAACTGATGGACTGATCGTAGCCTCCATTCCAAAGGTCTAACGTACTTTAATAGAGAGTAATATTAGTTTAATTAAAAGGTCAAGGTTATCTCAATATGAGCAGCTGACATGTTGTCGTTGAAATAATGCTATTTTAACCAAGTAGTTGCACAATTTCACAAAAGTGACTGCTACAGAAGGTTTGTGAAGTCTTCAACAATCTTTTGGTTATTCGTACAATTGATCAACTTCTAATGATTCAGCTGTTTGCTATTTAAAAAGTTCCGTTATTCTAATATGACTAGTAGAATATTTATACTGAGATATTTATACTATATATATATACTGACAGTATTTTTTGATCAGTGCAATTATATATAGATGATGCGTTTTATTGAAGACTAGCATACAGGCGGTCCTGTGCACCGTGAGAGATCGTCAGGTGTAACATCTATCTGCACAGTTATTTGGAAATTAGAGAAGGCGGTGGATTGGTACAGATGATAGTGTCTGTCTACCAAGATGAACATAGCGAGTTCGAACCGTGCACGATGCAATCTTTTTTTTTAACAACCTTTAACTGTAGCTACGGACAGACAGACAGACAAAGCTTGTACTATAGTGAAGATTGCAAAATCATTGTCTAGCAAAATGAAGAAACATTTGCTATTTATTATTCAAATATCAAATGAACCAATCAAATCAAGCACCTAAAAATTCGTCTTTAGTGTGTGCTTGACTCATATAAAACTATAACAAGGGTTCATACTGCGCAGAGGTTTTTAAATTTGATTGTAATTCTATTAGTAGCTGAGCTAATATGTTGTAATGATTGCTTTTTCATTTGATTTTTTTGTGTTATTACAGCCATCCCATTAGTGTAATAGATAGTCCGACGGGTTGACAAAAGAGAGAGAATAAGTAACCATGCAATTGTTCAGAAATACTTAAAGACGATCGATTGGTGCAAGTGTTACAGCATCGGTCTACCAATCTAAATGTCACGAGGTAGAGTATCATCGAAAGATATATTTTATCTTAACCTTGACCCTTGATACAAATAGACGACGAACAACTAGTACCGCGTTTTTAAGGTAAAAATATTATATTGTTTTGCTTTATTGTAGACGTATAAAACAGTTGATATTAGTTTTCATTTGCAGAATAAACTTTGCTGTCTAGAAAAAATAAACAGATCATTGTAAATGATGTCTAAAATGTACTTAACTTATTGTACATGTAAAATTACCGCAACCATGAACCATAAAACAAGGTTGTCGATGCAAACCAATAATGCTGCAGTTATGGTACAGGCAGCAAATTAAAAAGTCGCGTCTAGTTTATTTTTGTATGGCCAAAAGGGTGAGTTTGGAAATGTCTTGGAATGGATTAGGCAATTTACATGTAATCACTGTTCGTGTAACATAAAATCCCCATAATGTAATCATTCCTGGAATGGATTATTTACATTGTAGGAGCGCCTATTGTATATATATATATATATATAAATATATATACATATAAATTGAGTGTCTACTGTGTACAAAACTGACTCCAAGAAACGTTAACTAGGTGTGAGCTTTATTCAAACTAAAATCAGAGTAATTGTTTTTGCATAATACAACAAAACCTCTTAAATCCTCTCCTCATTTCTGCAGAGTACACATTTCCAGCACATTCCTGAGAGTAATTAAACTTTCTCATGATTGACTGATATGGTATTTAGTAAATACTAATACAATTTTCACTCGCTTTTGAAGGTTAACAAGGACCGGCATCCCCAGCGATAAGTGAAAATCTTCGAAATGGAAATGATGTAACTTTTTAAACTATATATATGAGCCAGATATTAACACCAGAACATTTGAACTGCTTTTTAAACACATTCTATTTATTTCCTATATAATAAATAGATAAATTGAAGTTATCTTGATTGAATTTCAATTTATATTTCAACTTCAGTCCTAGTATTTTAAGCCAGAGAATGCACTTATGTAGTACAGGCATAGTTTTAACTTCATCTGGTCTGAATATTCATACTTGTGATTAACTGGGTTCGTTGTGAGAAGCAAGTCACATGTTTGTAAATGTGTTTTATGTATGTATATTTATGTATTTCCATTTTTTTTATTAATTTTTTTGTTTCTTATTTTTTTCATGAGCATTTTCAACCGCGAAGTACTAGAACCAGGAAAGGTGAGTCGTAAAGTAGCGAAAGATTGCTGCAGTGTACATGCAGACATGTATGGCACCACCATTCATGACTAATGAATCATTGGATGGAGGGGCGCAACCCTAAATTCTTTTGTTTCTAGGGTTGGCTGAATGGCTCGAAGACTTACCGGGGGGTAATAGGGGTTGTTGGGCTGAGGGTAGTAGTTAGGTCCGACTGTTGTTGCTTCGTTTTGACCACCACCCAAACTGAAAAAGAAGCAGCATATTGCTAGTCTGTTTAGCGCTAGTTGGTAAAAGACGGTGCGACAGACTGTATATAAAAGGCTACACCGGGTTAAAAGGTATGGCAGCCAATAGATATGTTGATGGAAAATCATCAATCTTAGACAGAATTTATGTCTAACATCAGCAGAATACTTTAGCAATATCACATGCTTGAGTTAATATTTTAAATACATGATGTGACATCATACAACATTTTTGGCTCCCAAACCCACTAAGATGGCCAATGCAGCCTCTATAAAGGCAGCATCAGGCGTTATCTGACTGCTAAAATCTCTCAACGGATGTTTTCACAACAGAAACGACTATCACAAATCTGGTAATTTTATTTTTAAAATAGTATTCGCAAAATTTTTGGACTAAATCCAAGGAGTCCGTTCTCTCTTTGCAAAAAGCTGCAATACACAAATGAGCTCATATTTTTTGGTGACCATGATGTTCATCTATAAGCATTTAAAATGTTAACCATAAAAATTTTTTGAATTTTCTTTCTTCCAGAAAAAAATTTAATCTATATTGAGACTGATTAAAACACAATGAGATTTATAACTGACAGCAAGGCTGAGATAGAACGACAGCGCGTATGCAGACGCAACTAAGCCTCACATTTAGGGCACAAGATGTTTTAGTATTTTATAAGCAAAGTAAGTTGAACCGAGTCGTGCAATGAATCAAGTCAAAACATTAAAATAATTCAACAACACAAGAAGAAACTGCCAGCGCTGATTACAAGGTACGTTGATGAAAACATCCACTGAAAATGTTTGTAACAACGAGAGATACTTCATCTTATTATGAAAAGAAACTACAAAATAATCGGACAGCCTAGTTAACAGCGTAATCATGAGACACCAAGCATTTAGACTAAAATCTAACATAGTGCAAAAATACGGGCTGCTCCATAGTTGCATTCACACTACATGAGCTATTAGTTTAACACTACATGTCACAGGTGTTCGGTGTTACACTTGCAATGAATATGATATGAATATGATTTATTCCGATGTTTTCATGTATTTATAGATGTAGATACATGTTAATGATGTTCAAATTACCAATTTTTTTCAAAGTTTCAATCAATCTAAACTTTTTATAAATGGTGTATTTACTTACGGTTTCAATGACTACAGCTTTAGACTGTAAGACCTATATAAGTGTAGCCCTTGAACAGCATTATAAGTGGAAATAAACAATCTTTTTGAAAAGAGGTTCAAATTACTTTATTCGAAACATATATTTCCATGCTACTTCTTGCATTCACAATGAGCTGACTCATCTTATTTCAAACCACATGCCTACTACTGTCAAATTAGAAGTGATGTGAACACTGATATCAAATATGCCGCTTGTTCCATTAAAATTAAAAAGCTCGGCAACCATAACTTAAATTTTGAGAATTTTCACAAAATCAAATTAAGACGATTCTCACAGAGCATGAATGCAACTTGCCCTGGCTTCTACTACGTTACTTCTAATTAAAACTTCACAGACTTATGGAGCACTTGACATCAAGAGATACTGCAAATCATTGATCATACTAGTCCAACAAAAAGCCACTGATTTGTATCATCGGATGCGTCAAAATACCATGAACAAGTCTTGCAATTGCACATTCCTGGTGTTTTTTATAAAAAGCAATTGAAAAGTCATTTCTGCTCGCTTTTACTGTGATAAAGGCGCAAGAAATAAGTATTTGCACAATTATTCGGAAGTATTGTGAGGCAGTCGATTAGCGGAGATTATAGATTGTTGGTCTCCTATGCTGAATGTCACGAATTTGAGTCCCATACAATTCAACATTTTATCCTAACTTCTAACCCTAGTTGAGAACAAACAGACAGACTCCATTCGTATTACAGTTAAGATCTACATGGTCAACTACATGATCATCGTGCGCCAGTGTTAAAACCTTAAAATATACGCCAAATAAAACGAAAGCAATGCGCGAATACAGACTGTAGATTAGCTCTATGGCGAGCATAAAATCTACTTGAAGCTTGTGTAGCCATAACAATCCGTCATTTTTTTACGTCATCAAGCCGTTTGCACACGCGCTCGTCATGAAAAAGCCGCCATATTTGTAGAAAACGATCGTCATTCTCTTATTTAATAGTATATTTTGATGTTGTTTTGATACTATAATAAAAAACTGCAAACAAAAGCATCGTTTTAAAAAATTCATGGCAGAAGCTTTGTGTTTTTAACGATAAAAGTTGTCTACAAAGATGGCCGACAATGATAGAATGGCGTCACGAAAAAAAGAAAGATAAAAGATAATTTTTGCTCTCAAATGATCAGTCGGTCATATTTAATAAAACAGGATTCTCGTCAAAACAAAGAGATCGTAGAGCTGGTCCGAATCTGATTCATTTTATGACTGCAGGTGAGTAAACCAGTGTTAGATGTTGGACTAGTATGAATACACTAGCTAACAATGTACTGCTTATCTCTTCTCGGAGTACCGTTTATCAAAGTGGGCAAAACACACATAAAACCATTTACGGTTAGATATAAATGTGATGCAAATGATAAAATGTAACTGTGAGAAACAACAGCTATACTGATATAACGTGTCGACTTACTAGCCAGTCCTGTAAGAGAAAAAGTAATTATATTAAGGTGACAATAACACTCAAGGAGTTAGTTTACGGATATATACACATGTAGCTATGTCCATTCACTCATAAGTGAGTGTGTGTATTTGTTTACAAGTGATCACGGAGCATTTGTTTACAAATGACAAAATAACGAGCTAAAAGTGACCATGCGCGTTTGTTTACAGGTAACCATGTGCATTGTTTACAGGTGACAAATTGTCACACGAAAAGTGACCATGCGCAATTGCTTACAGGTGACCATGTGCAATTGTTTATAAGTGACAGTGCGCATTTATTTACAAATGACAAAGTATCGGACTAAAAGTGACCATGTGCAATTGTTTATAAGTGACAGTGAGCATTTGTTTACAAATGACAAAGTATCAGACTAAAAGTGACCATGTGCAATTGTTTACTTAAACCATGCGCCTTTGTTTACATGATATCATGTGCATTTGTTTGCAAGTGAAAGCGCGTAGTGGGTTACAATTGGCCATATGCAGTTGCTTAAAGTGAACATGTGCTTTTGTTTGCAAAAAAGCATGTGGGTTTCTTACAATTGACCATGCAATATTGACTTTTTACAGCTAAAAATTTACTCAGGATAAACGAAACTACAATTTCTGTTGTAAAGATTAGCAATCAACAACATTCGCTCATTAGAGGGTTTTGATGAAATTTCAGACAACGTGATGAAAGTCAGTTTGATAAAACTCAATGCTAATTAAAGCTTTGCTAAAGACAGGAAGCTTTAAACAAATAATTGTGCCAAAAATATTCTTGCAAGTTAGAGCAATCTATGTCTATGTCTATGGAGTATGAGTTGAAACAAACTGATAATTGAGCCAACTTAAAAACGTGTTATGGAACTAAGACTACACAATGATAACATCACCACGTACTTCTGGGCTATCCAAACTGCAAAAGAAAGTCAATGAGAAATAAATGAACAATTTTAGTTAGAGTTGTCGCCCCATGAAACTGCCAAAAAGGAGACAACTCTGATATGAATCATTATCATATGATCGAATGAATCACTGGAGCTTTTAACCTGTTAGCTATTGGCTTAAGCGATTCATTCAACCAGATCATAAGGAGGAAGCGGTCCTTTAAGGCAAAATATCAATCAATTCGTCTCGCACCCCTCAAACACCAACAGTTTGTGTGTAGCGTAGGACATTGTTAGACGCGCTACAAATTGGAAAACTGCACACCTAACAAGCTAAGAATTTAAGTTTTCGATAAGATGCAATAAAAATTGACTTAACCAAGTTTATTATGTGCGCCCATGCCAAAACATGTCTCTGTATTTTCCTCGACAAACCTTTCAATTTATTCCACTGATGAAATGCACTTGGTACCAACTTGACAAAAATGAGAAATTCCGTGAAATCAAACGAGAGGAAGGATATGCCGCTAGCAGTAACCAATAATGGACTGCGCTGACACACAGGAAGTGATGAGGAGTACAATGATCCGCATATGCTGCTTTAAACACATTTTACAATTTCTATCAATCTTCCTTTAGAATATCGATATGCCTGACTCAATGCGAGAACTGAAGACAGAGAAGACACGCTTTGACATGTTTAAAGCAGCGTACGGTGTATCCTGGCCAAGAGGGATTCACTTACCGACAATAATAATAATGATGGCGAGTATGATGGCTATAATGATGAGCCACATCTAAAGCAGAAGAGATAGTAAAATCATAGATACAAGCAACAACATAGAGCGGTGACATGAAACTACCAACGGTTTACTACAACGAATAGGACGAGCTAGAAAGGGGGTTTACCAACTACGTAGGCAAATAATATGGTCCTAGAATGGTGTAAAACACTACAGGCAACTTATAATGTGCTGAAGAAACAACACTGATAGAGCAATCCTGAGCATCAAATGTGATTTTGGAGTTGTCTGTTCAATATGTGAAACAACGCCACTATTCTGATGCATAGGACGACACTGTGAGCCCGCAACTCATTTGGTGACTCAGTCTATGCGCAGTACTAGCCTGAGTACCAATATGAGTCGTGGACAAGCTTACGAGGCAGTGACTCACCTCCGAGAACTACAAGAACTAGGGCTATAACCACCCCTAGTATTATCATCATCTGCATAAGGGATAAGATAGCTAAAGTTGTGACATAAAATATAGCGACAACTATAGCAATTACAGGCATTAGATAAATAGCTCTGCAAGTTACAACCTTGTCAGAGTTACATAGTGAATGGTGCGCTCTGCAAGCAATTAAAGGTTTTATGCCATAGTTGATCTGTTTATATATTAAATAGCATTGTTAGAGAAGATCCTACTCGCTATGGTTGTAAAGTTTCAGCTCAAACGAATGATCACAGGCTAAGTCGATCAAAAAAACACAAAACCAGATATATGTCTTTTGAGAAACTACAGAAACTTTGAGAAATACAACTAAGTGTATATTTTTAACCCATCCCACATTATGTCATGGAAGAACGCAGAGTACAGCTACAGTACTTGGACGTCCTCCTTTACTGACTAAAGCATCGTGTCACACACTACTGACTAGGAGACACCAGGCAGTTACAGAAACAGTTATAATAATTATTAGTAAATAGCTACTTAATGAATTACTTTACTTTTGAATAGGTTGGTATATGGGCCACAAGCATTACGGTGTCACAAACTAGTAAAATACCATAACCAAAGCCGTAATGCCCGCCTCTTGCAATAACAAGAACAAGAAACTACAACTATAAATAATTGCTTACTCAACAGCTAGCAAACGATCCGATATTTCAGTTGTCATGTGAAATGTAAAGAACTCGAGCTAATCTACTCTTTGCTCCTTGATTGCATAACAATTATTTAGGACTAGTTAAAAATAGAGTAGCTTTTCTCAATAGTTCCTACAAAGTGTTGTTTCATTAAATTAGTTAGCCTGTGATCATTTGTTCTACAAGGTGTTGTTTTATCAAATTAGTTAGCCTGTGATCATTCGTTCTACAAGGTGTTGTTTTATCAAATTAGTTAGCCTGTGATCATTTGTTCTACAAAGTGTTGTTTTATCAAATTAGTTAGCCTGTGATCATTCGTTTACGCTGCAACTTCACATACACAGCAAGAAAAATCTGCTTTTTAATGACAGTATTTCTGATTATTTATAAACAGATGAAAAAAGACCTACAGCCTAGAAATCATTGACGAATGCATCAGTTTTAAACAATATAAATAACTTGAGCTCTTCTCCTTTTGCTCATATAGCTAACGGCCATCCCTAGAACAACTGGCGGCTTGTTAATGCCAGCTGTTGCCATGCCGACCAGCCTCAAGCATGCAAAGGGATGGATAAGTTTGTCACATATTCAAAGGTATTGCATATGTCACAAACTATCCTTTAGCCAGTGAGTTTGAAAAACACATGAGTAGTGCGGCAACATCACTGAAGTTACCTACTCATAACGAGTGACTAAAGGCTAGGATGGTCGATACTATACTCAAATACCGTTCTCTAGCTTAATGTCTGAATCACACAGTATTAATAGCAACCATCGACTTTCTGAAATGGAAATCCTCCGACACATTTTAAAATTGCGTGATTCCAGAAAAAATGCTGGCATGTTTACTACACATTTCATAAAATGAAGACAGCAATAATACACAACATAATATGATAACATCTACACCTCCGTTTTATTAGTTCTAATTATGATAAATTAATTATAATATTGCATATAATTAATTATATTGCATTATAATAATTATAATATTGCATAGCTCACAATTCCGTTCAAAGTTTGCTGACTGACATGTTCAGTCACTATGTTTACATGACGTGGCTAATCATCACCTTTGTCTCAGCCGCAAGATGGAAACGGAGAAAATGCGGAAGTAAAGCTAGTTTTGTTACTGGCAAATTTTTACCAAATGTTTCATGCAGTAAAATGCCATGCAAGCTATTCCATTTTAAACATTTTCCACAGTTCAGTCGTTCTTATTTTGATTTGAACAGTTTGAAATGCGACTCTATGACCTCTAGCGTAGAATTCCGCATTTTTTTAACAAAACGTCTGCATTATTCCACAACCTGCGAATGTCCGTTGAAAAACTTATCACACAGTAACTCAACGTGTGCACAACTCCAAATGCGCAGCACCCGTATCATAGAAACATAGTGATAGTTTAAGATTGTAATGGCATACAATATAATCTATAATACCTACATAGCAAGCATAGACTATATGGACGCAACTCAAATTTTATCTAAAAATTTGAAAGAGTAACTAAAATAGAGGCATCTGGAGACGTACCTTGCAATTCTTCCACCAGAACTTACGCTTCAGTTTGCCAGCGCTGGCTTCAAACTGAGAAGCACCTGCCTGAAGGTGATCTAGAAAGGCAGAATTTATTTATTAAATTTCTATTTATTATAAATAGATCTAAAGGAAATACCATATACATTTTGTGTATACATGTATGTATAAAATTTTGGCAAAGATAAATGCTCAAATAAACAGATTGCTAAAGTATGTAACTGAGGCATTAGGAACTTACGTAGATTTTCAATACTTTCCAACTTTAAAAGCGATGTCAAAAGTCACTTGCTAAACCTAAATTTACCAAGACCAGCCCGCTTTTCTAATTTTAATGAGATGGTGGATGTTGTCTTTATTGCCAAGTTATGCCAACTTCTGTGTGTCCAAGGCCTTGACTAGCTACAGTGCGTGTCAGCCTCATCAATCTTGCTTACGTAAAAAATAAAGCTTTAACTTTTTGTCATTTAAGTAATATTGTAACTGTATTTATTTTTTGCTTAATGTTATCTATTTTTACTAATTGATGACATAGAACACACTCATGCGCACACTGCATTACCAAGCCAACTCAGCAAAAGTGTAATCCACACTTGCGCATGTAAAATGAACTCTAAGGGTAACATTAGATAGACGTGTATGTCACATTCTTTGAAACTGTAAGCCATTGCAGTATCAGCACATTCTGAAACAAACAGAAAAAAGAGGGTAGCTCAATTTACTTACCTGCCCTTTGGTCAAGCTCAGACAACTTTTGGTCTCTCTCAAGAACCTTGTCCACATTGACCCTCATTATGTCCACAACCTGTAGGCGGTGTACAGCCAATCAGAGGACGCAATGTGCAATGTAGAGCCAATCAGATAGTGCAGTGCACAGCATACAGCCAATCAGATGGCCTGGTACTTAGTAGGCAGTACACAGCCAATCAGATGGCCTGGTAGCAGGTGTACAGCTAATGATATGGCATGGTGGGCAGTGTAAAGCCAATCGTATGGCGCTAAGCGCAGTGAACGACTAATCATATTTCGCAGTGCACAAAGTACAGCCAATCAGATGGCACGGTGCGAAGTGTACAGCCAATCAAATAATGCAGTAAGCAGTATACGGACAATGATATGGCGCGGTGCGCATGCAATCTATAGCTCAGATTGACTAGTGAAGTGCACAATATGACCGCAGAGTGAGAATATAACAAGCATTTAAACTGACTTTGAATAAGTTCTGCCAGAATTACAACCATTCTTTTGGAAAAACAAAAAGTAGCTTTACCAAGGACCTTTTTATGATTTTTTTTTCTTTTTCCTTTAAATTACAGTGATTATTCATCCATGTAAGTCATACCCTGATCACTGCCTACCAACTGGACTCTGCACCTCAATTAGCCAAGTTATTATGCATATGGAGCCTTCAATGGTTTTTAACGGTGTGCTTTTTTAGTAATTGTTTTACTAGATGAGAATATAAAGTTCAATTCAATAGGTTTTACCTTTAAACTGTCAATGTTTTATTGATGGTTTTGTTTTATTGCTTTACTCGATGAGAATATATAATTCAACGTGTCTGTATTCCACAATGAAACTTTAAGCAGTAAAGTTAGCTTTTCCCACAATTCTTGGCTATACCATCTAATTGTCGGCAAATACGTACATCATAGCTATCTACTTTTGTTTGCAAAATATCATGTCAATTTGAGATCTTTGCTCTTACATATTATATAAATACTAATTCACTCAGTGGTGACTCAGCAAGTGAAAATAAACCCTTCAATGCACTTTGAATAAAGGTACGGCCACACGTGCCGATTTTTTTCGTTGGTTCCGACCGAAATCACGAAATGAACGAAAAACACCGAATTATTCGGCCAAAATTTACAGAACTGTCGGAGCTGCACATGCACACTGAAATCGTCAACAAAACGTTTTTAAATGGCTAAACAAATTATTAACGAGCGCGACTTAAGCAGCTTTTGCAATTGGTATAGTACAGGACACGCATTACGACACACATTAAAAGTACCAGTGCAAATCAACATAGTACATACGATGTACTGCTTAGATTGCGCTATTGTTGGTTTTTTATCGTCCGGGCACTATGGCTACGAATCGTTTCTTTTTTAATAAAAACATATTTTATTAAACAGCAAAAGTTCCGTTGTAGATAGCTGTCATATTTAGCGCAATCAAGTCAATTGCATCGTATTTACAATGGCGAATTGCGTTAGTATTTTTCTTGCATGTCGCGTTATGTGCTTCAGACATTATAAATTGCGAAAGCTGCTAGAATCGTGATCGCTAATAATTTGTTTAGCCAATTAAAAACGTTTCGTCGACGATTTTGGTGTGCATGCACAGCTCTGACAATTCTGTGAATTTTGACAAAATAATTTTGTGTTTTTCGCTCATTTCGTGATTTCGGTCAAAACCAACGAAAAAATTAACACGTGCGGCCGTACCTCTAGGTTCGTCAAAGAGTTGCTTTGATCAATATATGCAGTCAATCTAGTGCTCACAATAACTCTTACTAATTGAATTATCACAGATGTTATTCTTGGTTTCCTAACTAAAATATGATAAAATCTACAACGCATATTTGATCTATGAACTATTATAGCTTGGTGGTCATACTGTGACCATCTGTTGACCAATAATCATTATCTTGGTAGATGCACCATCACCCCACGGTTTTGCCGACGCGCAATCTTTTTTATAGAAAGTTAGAAATTTAAAATGGAGGCAGGAATCTCTGAATCATAGTGAACTTTTAGGTCTCCTTTGTTTCATGTAAATTTCTTAAACATTGCTAATGTTTGTGAACTTTGATAATGTCATGGTGTGTGTATACAACCTGGTGTAGCCATGCTGTTTACATGTGCACCTGTATGCAAGGCAAATCTTGAATATGTCAAAAACTCTGTGAAGCAGGTGCAAAGAAAACTAATTTAATGAAAAGTTCTTCTGTACAAAAGACCAGCTGCATGAAAATGCACGCTAATAAAAACAAAAATGTCAGCAGCCAATAGAAGATGTCAACTAAAGATGTCCAACGACCAATAGAATGCTTGAACTTAGGTTTTATGATGCTCTATTGATCGCATACCTCATTGACTTGAGCCTGCGTCTGCTGCAGCCTCTTCCCGGCTGCCTGCTGCTGCATCGCCTTTGGGTCTGGCTGAGGAGGGGGCACTCCGGACCTGTTTAAAACATTTACGACTAATCGCTATGAATTCAACCTTGGCAGAAAACATAAATGGCTGACACAAACCCTTCAAATTAGAAGCTATAGCAAAAAAGTATAAAAAAAAACAGAAAATAGACCACTACGAGTTGCTAAGTAACATACCGTGGTGTACGAATAAATTGGACTCGTTTGCTGAAAAATTAAAATTCTCAATTATAACATTGTTACTCATCGTGAATTTGGAAAATAGCCATAAATTATATATTAAATTAATCTATATATTGTACTGAATTTAAATATACAAACAACCAGCTGTAAAATTATGATTTTGAATGATTACGTAGGCTAAATTCTGAATATCTAATTTTTTTAATGGGTGAAGATAACAATCTGTACAGATATGATCACATCTCATACATTTTTTGCTTATGCCAAGTCATTTATTGTACATGACCTGAAAAAAGAAAAATATATGGGGTGTGATATATAATTTATGGTTATTGACTAAATTCACGAGAAGCAATGTTGTAAATGAGAATCTTAGTTTTCCAACAAAAGGGTCCAGTTTATTTCACAAACCAGTTTTACTATAATTGAGACTTTAAAGTCAAATAAAATTTGACTGACACTGATGAAATGAAAAAAACAAGCAAATAAGCTGCTAGAATAGAGTGCGGAGGAGCTAGAAGTGTCTAGTAAGAGCTAGCAAAAGAAGACAACTGCTGGTATGACCTTTGACCCCAAAATATGTATTTAGAAACCAATCAACCTTTGTACCAACGCTTAGTGAATTCCAAAAGAAACATTCTATTTTACAGTTTCGTGACTAAAGGTAAAGCATGATGTCTGAACATTGACAAATGTCTAAAGGTACTGCTGGAAGTGCCGAAATCTTCAGAAGTTTCGGTCAAAATTACAAAATATACATGAAAAACACAAAATTATTCGGCCGCAACTTACGGAATCATCAAAGCTGTGCACGCGCACTAAAAATGTCGACGAAACGCTTTTAATTGGCTGAGCGCAGATTTTAGCAGATTTCGCATATGGTAGAGTCCAAGACACATACTTTTACACACGAGAAAAAAACCAAAGCAATTCAACATAGTAAATACAATGCTACTGATTAAAAAGAGGTGCTATATCTAGCGCAATCTAATCAGTTGCACCATATCCCCTATGTTGAATTATATGCGTCTCGAACTATACCAATTGCGAAAACTGCGCTCACTAACAATTTGTTTAGCCAATTAAAAGCGTTTCGTCGACGATTTCAGTGTGCATGCACAGCTTTGATAATTATGTGAGTTTCAGCCAAATATTTTCGTGTTTTTTGTGGTTTCGGCCATAACATGCAAAATTTTTGGGATGTGTGATCATACCTTTACGTAAGACATTTTGTACACTGTAACCCCTACCAAAAGTAAATAAGCAAAAGGATAGGAGGCAGTAAAGGTGATTGCAAATTAAAAAGCAAATAATATAACCCTAATAACACCAAGCATTAGAAAAATAAATGGCAAGTGAAGGTCAGGTAAAGGAAGGGCTACTGAAACTAGGCACCCCAGGCTAAATACAACACACAAGCTAACCCATCAGCTCCGTGTCCTTGCTCTGCATCTGCCCTAAAATTACCAGGTGATATGCGTGCACAAAAACAGAAAACGATTTCTTCCTAGTGATATCAATATTAGTACAAGGAATATAGCAAAAAAAGTGAAATACTTTTCCCCAAATACTAAATGAAGGTTCATATTTACACAGACTAGAGTACAAAAGACTCTCTTTATCAACTAAATTTCTCTTTACACTATAGTACTTACAGACTCTCCGTATCAACTAAATCGCTCTATAAACTAGAGGACATACGGATTCTCTATTTCAACTATATAGATCTGTCAATAAACTGGAATATCTACAGACTCTCCATATCAACTATATGTATCTCTCTATAAACTAGAGTACTTACAGACTCTCTATATCAACCATATGTATCTCTCTATAAACTAGAGTACTTACAGATTCTCTATATCAACTATAGCTCTCTATAAACTAGATGACTTAAAGACCCTATATCAACTATCTCTCTCTATAAACTAGAAGACATACAAGCACTACAGCAACTATCTCTCTCTCTAAACTAGAGGACATGCAAGCACTACAGCAACTATCTCTCTCTATAAACTAGTGGACATACAAGCACTATATCAACTATCTCTCTCTATAAACTAGTGGACACACAAGCACTATATCAACTATCTCTCTCTATAAACTAGAGGACATACAAGCACTATATCAACTATCTCTCTCTACAAACAGAGGACATACAAGCACTATATCAACTATCTCTCTCTATAAACTAGTGGACACACAAGCACTATATCAACTATCTCTCTCTATAAACTAGAGGACATACAAGCACTATATCAACTATCTCTCTCTACAAACTAGAGGACATACAAGCACTATATCAACTATCTCTCTCTACAAACTAGAGGACATACAAGCACTATATCAACTATCTCTCTCTATAAACTAGAGGACATACAAGCACTATATCAACTATCTCTCTATAAACTAGAGGACATACAAGCACTATATCAACTATCTCTCTCTACAAACTAGAGGACATACAAGCACTATATCAACTATCTCTCTCTACAAACAGAGGACATACAAGCACTATATCAACTATCTCTCTCTATAAACTAGAGGACATACAAGCACTATATCAACTATCTCTCTCTCTAAACTAGAGGACATACAAGCACTATATCAACTATCTCTCTCTATAAACTAGAGGACATACAAGCACTATATCAACTATCTCTCTCTACAAACTAGAGGACATACAAGCACTATATCAACTATCTCTCTCTACAAACAGAGGACATACAAGCACTATATCAACTATCTCTCTCTATAAACTAGAGGACATACAAGCACTATATCAACTATCTCTCTCTACAAACAGAGGACATACAAGCACTATATCAACTATCTCTCTCTACAAACAGAGGACATACAAGCACTATATCAACTATCTCTCTCTACAAACAGAGGACATACAAGCACTATATCAACTATCTCTCTCTATAAACTAGTGGACACACAAGCACTATATCAACTATCTCTCTCTATAAACTAGAGGACATACAAGCACTATATCAACTATCTCTCTCTACAAACTAGAGGACATACAAGCACTATATCAACTATCTCTCTCTACAAACTAGAGGACATACAAGCACTATATCAACTATCTCTCTCTATAAACTAGAGGACATACAAGCACTATATCAACTATCTCTCTCTATAAACTAGAGGACATACAAGCACTATATCAACTATCTCTCTCTACAAACTAGAGGACATACAAGCACTATATCAACTATCTCTCTCTACAAACAGAGGACATACAAGCACTATATCAACTATCTCTCTCTATAAACTAGAGGACATACAAGCACTATATCAACTATCTCTCTCTCTAAACTAGAGGACATACAAGCACTATATCAACTATCTCTCTCTATAAACTAGAGGACATACAAGCACTATATCAACTATCTCTCTCTACAAACTAGAGGACATACAAGCACTATATCAACTATCTCTCTCTACAAACAGAGGACATACAAGCACTATATCAACTATCTCTCTCTATAAACTAGAGGACATACAAGCACTATATCAACTATCTCTCTCTACAAACAGAGGACATACAAGCACTATATCAACTATCTCTCTCTACAAACAGAGGACATACAAGCACTATATCAACTATCTCTCTCTACAAACTAGAGGACATACAAGCACTATATCAACTATCTCTCTCTACAAACAGAGGACATACAAGCACTATATCAACTATCTCTCTCTACAAACAGAGGACATACAAGCACTATATCAACTATCTCTCTCTATAAACTAGTGGACATACAAGCACTATATCAACTATCTCTCTCTACAAACTAGAGGACATACAAGCACTATATCAACTATCTCTCTCTACAAACAGAGGACATACAAGCACTATATCAACTATCTCTCTCTACAAACAGAGGACATACAAGCACTATATCAACTATCTCTCTCTATAAACTAGAGGACATACAAGCACTATATCAACTATCTCTCTCTACAAACAGAGGACATACAAGCACTATATCAACTATCTCTCTCTACAAACAGAGGACATACAAGCACTATATCAACTATCTCTCTCTCTAAACTAGAGGACATACAAGCACTATATCAACTATCTCTCTCTATAAACTAGAGGACATACAAGCACTATATCAACTATCTCTCTCTATAAACTAGAGGACATACAAGCACTATATCAACTATCTCTCTCTACAAACAGAGGACATACAAGCACTATATCAACTATCTCTCTCTATAAACTAGAGGACATACAAGCACTATATCAACTATCTCTCTCTACAAACAGAGGACATACAAGCACTATATCAACTATCTCTCTCTACAAACAGAGGACATACAAGCACTATATCAACTATCTCTCTCTATAAACTAGAGGACATACAAGCACTATATCAACTATCTCTCTCTACAAACAGAGGACATACAAGCACTATATCAACTATCTCTCTCTACAAACAGAGGACATACAAGCACTATATCAACTACCTCTCTCTACAAACTAGAGTTTTTACAAACTATAATAGTTATTACAGACTCTTTATTTCAACTATGTCTGCATCAACTACGATCGTTAAAGAGTTTCTACACCAAATACATCTTTATAATTTCGATGAATGATAACAGCAAAGTGCAACATTAAAATCATTTCAAAGAAATTGTCTGCTTTTGAAAGAAAAAAGAAGAGGATTTTAACATCTATATGAAACAACTTTTGTCTCCAATGATTTAGGACAACATATAAGTTTTGTTCTCTACTTAACTTGACCTCTAGTTTACTAAATGGCATACGCAAACACCACTAATTCCGACATGCATTGGATATGTCTGTAAAAGTGGAGACGATGCCATATATGCAACTCGAATAAGAATATCAAGTTTGAATGAAGCAATGAAAAACAAAATGATAACAGTGACCAGCGATCTAATTTGCAAAATTTCAAAATATTGCCAGCTACGGTTTGCAACAGAAGCAACAAAAAGAATAATAAGATATGAATAAAATACTCTGTTTTAGCATCTTGTTCGACAATCACAACACGATAGTTGGTTACTCGACTATCGTCTGCATAAATATATGCAATGTTCACGAAAAGCATTAGGATATATAGAACCCGCATAACTGTTAGTGGCCTGTCTTGACAAACTGTTGTTTTTGCGGAGTTGCCCCCGGCGAGCAAAACAACAGCTTGTTACACGACGCACTGCACCTGATGCATCAGCTGCACTGAAAGGGAGTTGTTCTCTCCCGTCTATGCGGCTTGGCTGCGATGTTACTTCGGTCGCTCCAATGGTAGGCATGACGGATTTTGCGCAAAACTTTATGTAGAAAAAAATAAGAGAAAGACGTTTAACCAGAGACCAGATTCTGCGGTGAACTTTAATAAAACTCAAGATGAAAATAAATTGAAAATAAAATCAATAAGAGCAAATAAAACTGACTGGTACAAAAATAGAAATAAAACTGTCTGAGCGCACAAATAACAACATGTTTCGTTACTGTTGTTGCCTAAGTTCTTAAGTTCTACTAAAGTTTACCGCAGAGACTGGTCTCTGGTTAAACGTTTTCATCTTACTTTTTTCCCAAACATAAATGTTTGGGCTAAATCCGCTATGATTATTATTGGAGCGACTGACATAACATCGCAGCCAAGCCGCATAGACGGAAGAGAACAACTCCCTTTCAGTGCAGCTGATGCATCAGGTGCAGTGCGTTTCGTGACAAGCTGTCATTTTGCTCGCCCCGCTCAACAGGGGACAACTCCGCAAAAACAACAATTTGTCAAGACAGGCTAGACTGTTAGTTGACTATCTAACATCACAATTTCACAGGTAAATCTTGTCTGAATGGTGAATACCAAATTTGCTACACATAACCCTACTACTAATAAATACCATATTGCACAAATGTTTTGAACAACACAAAAAAAACAAGCATTATGTAAGGTAAAAAAGGCATAGGAACGTGAACAACTCTGTGATTCTTGTATGACAGAGTAAAAAAAAAGTATACGCAGGCCTAAATTGAAAAATTGACACTGTTTAGGGCACAACCCATGAAATGATAAAACAGCTACTACTACTTTGGAAAAGGCTAACTAAACAAGGAGTCTACCCCTGAAAACCTAAATACTATTGTCAGTAAAAAACACTTAGTGAAATGAAAACTTGCCAATTATTATCTTAGAAAGTGCAAACTATTAACATCTACACAAAGTGTTAAGTTTCGGCGTGATCTAGCTAGCAAAATTCTAATTGTGATTTCTATAACCGTTAATTAACTTTGAAAGTAAGCGAAAAGCTTTGTAAAATCAATGCCCATTAGTTTCAAATCATAAAGAAACATGTGTAATCACTGCAAACAACATTTCTCTGATACAGACATTGGGATCCGCTATCATCTATAAAGTTATGTTTAAGCTTGTTATCAAATTAGATTTCTATTTTAAATAAGAGTGTCAAGACCACATGAATATGATAATTGGTCTTCTTGACCAAATAACAATTGAGGATTCAGTTCACTAGCTAATCAAAAAATAGCGGTGCAAATGTACAACTATAAGCCCCTAGTTATCAAGTTAGGTCTTTATTCTAAATAAAAGCTTCAAGACCTAATAAATTTGATGATTGGTTCTGTTAGATCTTCTTGACCAATAACAACTGGAGATTTAGGTCAGTAGCAAATCAGTAAATAGCAGAGCATTGGTTCGGTCGAATCTTCTTGACCAATAACAACTGGAGATTTAGGCCATTAGCAAATCAGTAAATAGCAGAGCATTGGTTCTGTTAGATCTTCTTGACCAATAACAACTGGAGATTTAGGCCATTAGCAAATCAGTAAATAGCAGAGCATTGGTTGTGTTAGATCTTTTTGACCAATAACAACTGGAGATTTAGGCCAGTAGCAAATCAGTAAATAGCAGAGCATTGGTTCTGTTAGATCTTCTTGACCAATAACAATTGGGGATTTAGGCCAGTAGCAAATCAGTAAATAGCAGAGCATTGGTTCTGTTAGATCTTCTTGACCAATAACTGGAGATTTAGGGCAGTAGCAACTCAGTAAATAGCAGAGCAAATGTACATAAACTATAATAAGCCTCTTAATGATATGAACTAAAAGTAAAGCTCCTGGGATCAATTGATGAGAGCAGACCATTGGCTAAAATTATCAGCTCATTAGTTTCTGCATTTGGCTTTATTGATTTTAAGTCCCCACTCATGCATGTCATTGAAAGCGTGAGTGCATTCAGGTTGACAGCTCAAACAAACAACTCTTCTCTGACTGTCTTAACAAACATTTGCCATCTAATTTAGCAAACAATGCGGCAATTGTACATCGCAATTGGTAAAATCAATACAACCCGTATGTGGGTCATCTCAAGGCATGCTGGATAGCTAGTTACAAACTTTATTAATAGAATTAATAGGTGCAAAAAAATATACTAATACTAGAAATTCCACTGTCATACAGCCCACGACCAAAGAGATATTGGAAAAAAAGAAAGGGTACTGATGGTTGAGAAATGCAATATTAGCAGTCAAATGGCACGCAGTGCAATAGGATAACTGCAATGGTAGCTGTAATGTACTGGGTGTGGGTGTTATTATATACAACAAATAGCAATAATGAAAGGAAAAGATTATATGTTTATATCTCTCCCCCTGCAGTAAGAGAAATGCAATATTGGCCAAAATTAGAAGTAAAATGCACTAATATTATTAGAATAACCAATATTATTAATATAGTAATAATATAAAACCAATACACAATTTTGTTTACATTTAAAAACGTCATAGTTTTTATAATCTCATAAGCATAATCTCATAATCTTAAAATCTCATAAGAATCATTAGAAAAAAATATCATCGTCATTTCCTTTACTTACACTGTGTTGTACATCAGTTAGAATACCAAAGTACTCAAGAGTCTAAAATGTCAGTTACTTTGAAATCGGCAAAAATGAAACGATTTCAGTACTCCTACGTTAATTACAGAAACCTTCGACAATGCTATAGACTGGTGAAATGTGCACGTTATTTTTTCATGAAATGTGCACGACTTTATCGTTCTATTCTCTGTCGTTCTATTCTCTGTCCCTCGGCGTTTCAATTTCCGGTCTTGACTTTCATTAAACCAAGCTTTTCAAGCGTTTTGTGGCGATTTTCGTCCAAATTAATCTGTCTATTTGTCTATAATCCGATCAGATGGGTAAGTTTTAAGATAATGCCGATGGTTTACAAAGACTTGGTAACATATTTAAATAGGCTTAAATGTGTTTTGTATCGTTATTATACTTTAACGACTCTACAAAACGATGGTGAAATTTGTTGATGAAATTTCTAGACAAGGGTTCGTCTCATTGTTGATGATTAATTTTCGTAAGTTGTGTGCACATGCATTTATCATAAAAACTCTCATACTTCGCTTCCGCTTGTTTGTTCGTAGGAAAATAACTTTTATTAGATGTTAAATTGCACTTACAGGTAAGGAACAAATTCCAAAAAATCAAGTCTGGATCTGTGAAATTTCAACTAACATTTGCATTAAATTTTTTTCAAATAAGATTTTTTTAATATCTGCAATGGTGTGGTATCATTGAAAAAATGGAACTCTATCCCTTTAAGTGAGAAAAGAATGATGAAAATGTCAAAAAACAATGCAATACCAACTACGGACCAGTTTCAATCTACAGTTTTGGTTAGCAACTACGGCTACGTAAACTATGCCAACAAAGAGGACTAGGATAGCCAAACTATAGTAGCGATTAACATTCCAGAATTTTTTCTAAATGATCAAACCTTTTTATTATTTAGACTAATTACTGATTGAAAGATGCTGATAGTTGAGCTTTCCAACTTTTACTATTCTGTTCCATGCAGCAATAGAGCTACGACGTGCCACAATGCCAACCCTTATACACTATCTCTACGCTAGTTGTTATCAAGTACAAAGGTGCTGCTGATTCATAATGAACACAATATTGACATTATCTGATATATTACATCATCATGACATGAGTCAGGCTTTTACATGCACCACTCACTCTCTTCAACGGACGTTCTTACAAACTTCCACAAAAGAATTTGCTTTGTGCGGGCTTCAAATCTCAGTTTAACCTAACGTATAATCACTCAACATTGAATCGAGCAGCCTTACTGCTCACCATGTAGAAGTAAACATACCAAAAATATTTTCAATTGGTCCTATCTGTTTTAAAGAACAAGTTTGTTCGCAAAGTTTGATATTTGAGAATCTTATTATTTTAGTTCAGTCTTTACAAGAAAGCTTTAAAAAACTGAGTAACTCAAAAATCATTTAAAAAGACAAAAACCAGTCACAAAACTTTCTGAATCCCAAAAAACTTGTAATAATCAGGAAGCATATTTTTTAATTAAATAAAGTATTACTTTCAGAAGACGGTGAAAACACCATGCTAAGAAGAAACGAAGCAACTATAGCGTGAGATCTACCTTTCGTTAGTACTTTAGCAAGAAATCTACTGCTGAATTATTCGTCCCTCATAGATAAAACACATTCCATACATTTGTTTAAACAATAAACACTTAATTTGTACATGTCTTAAAAATGACTGGTAAGATCAATTTTATTTCCAATTACATTAAAAAAAGGGAATCAAAACAAAACTAAACATGTTATAATATATTTCCATACATATATTCTAGCGATACACACTTTGTATGTCTTCTATGAATGACACAAATAGATCATCTACTGATCCAATAAGTCATCAAGCATATTGTTTTACTAAATAGCGTATTACTTTTCAAGACAGCAAAAACACCATGTTAAAAAGAAACTTAGTAATATCTATGCTGATGGATTTTTATTAATATATTGAGAAAGTATTTAGGAAGGCTAATATTAATTCTAGTAACTAAACTTTCATTCAAGCTTCTAAAAATAACGCAGCCTTGAATACTGTAGAGGCTTATCTAGTTATTCCAAAGCTTCACTTTCAAATCGAGGCTGACAAAGCGAGGCTTTTGCAGAACAATGCTGCATTAAATAAACAAAATTACATGGTCTGCCAATCAACTTATCCATCCACTATGCAAAAAACCAATATGGTTGATATTTAAATTGTTTTGTAATTTTTATGTGTAGACCCTATACCAATAATCATGAAGCATTAATCATTGTCTCATGTATATACATGTATATACATACATGTAGGCCTACATGATACAATGATTAGTGCAATGTAATTTACATTACATTAGCTTAAGTTTTTTAAAAATATATCATCATTTATATATCGCAATTTAGTTTAATTAGCAAGCATAGTAAGTAAAAATGATGTTCAATCTCATATTCCAAAACCATATGTGGTTTGCAGTCAACAAGCTGAGGTTTGACAACAGTTGTCTAATACTAACGTCGTTGATGACTTGGCCCTTGCGTGTGTTTAGAAAGTTATCTGTGTTAAAAATGTCAAAGTTTATTAAATGCAACAGTTTAAAGTAGAAACATAATTGCGCTAATAAAGCTTCTAGATGATAAACAATATTTACTAGGTGCATTTAATACATAGCGAGTTTTGCAGATTCTATATGGAATTCTAAAGTGATGAGAGTTCTTACATGCTAGTAAACACTGTAAATATAGTATATCATATGAAAATTACTCATTGTCATTTATTAAAACATACTTACATTCTGTGCTAACTTATTTCTGCTATTTGTCGTTAGTTTGGACACCAGATGGCAAACAAGCCATTCACAGAAATCTGAACAAGGATATCAATAATTTTGTAGTACCAAAAGCAGAGATGCAGGTAAATATTAAAATGCCAACACTTATATACCCATCTTATTAACTTTAATGGTGTTTCGATGTCAATTATTTTGTAGATCTATGAAATTTGGTTCATAGCCTTGACACACGCCCATTTCCGGTTGGGGATCAGTTTTCTTTGCACGTCAAATTATCGTTGCTTTGCACAATTACGCACCGCTTCTATTGCTTACATACAGTTCAATCTAGTATGTGCATTATTTTGATGGCTTAAAGATTTTACTGTAATAAAAAAACTGTTGATGACCAGTATTTTATGGTTGGCAGAAATGGCGAAAATAGCCATAAAGTTCTTCAACACTGAGTACGCCTTGTACTTACATGTTAATGCTGTTATTAACTAATCCTATTAAATTCTATAATTTGAACTGAAAAGTTTTGATAATTTTGCTTTGTTTTATAATTGGTTTTTCTTCGTGTTAATTGCAGCCGCCCCGGGTGGGCTTTAGAGTGATGTGTCTACTGAGGCTTGTGTCTGTGGTTTGATTGTCCTTTCCGTTATAAGGTTTGGGAGGTGATAAAATAATTTGTAAAGACAAAGTTACAGACACGATGGTAGGGTTTGTGATGGAGGTATTAAGTCATGTGCTCAATAATAACAACACTGTGAAATGGTATGAGACTAATGGTATTGATGCAGGTCCAAGACAATCAGTGTTTACATACACGATTGTAAGAAAAGTTCGCTTTAGAGTTAGTGTTAATATGGAAAGTAATGGAGCCTGTGCGAGTTGAGTAGTGATTGGAGGATTGTAATGAAAATTTGTTAGATGCTGCTATGTCATGAAATAAGATTTGCTCTTTAGTTTTAAGGCAGTATACTTCCTTATGTCCTTGAGAGTGTCCCAGTTTGATGCTTGCATTAGGTCAGTGATGTGATGAAATTTATGAATGCTATGTGCTCATTGAAATGCTTTATGATTAGTTGATTTGAGTGAGTTTGTATGTTTAGAAAGATATGGTGACCAGATTACACAGCGGTATTGTAGAATTGGTAGACATATTGTTTTGTAGGCTAACGATTTGGTTTCTGAAGAAGTAGATTTAAGAGAACTCATTAAGAGGTATAAGATAGAGTTTGCTTTTGAGACAGTTTTAGTGATGTGTTGGTCAAAACTCAGTTTTGAATCTATTAGAACACCTAGGTATGTGAAGCTTAGGACAGTAGACAGATTTGTACCAGTGTTGGAATAGGTCAAGGAGGAAGAATTTTGTTTGTATATTCTCATAACTTTGCATTTAGAAGTATTAAATTTTATCTGCCAGTCATTGGCCCATTGGATCAGTTTATCTAAATCATCTTGAAGTTATGCTATGTCGTAAGAATCAGCAATAGAACGGTAAAGTAGGGCGTCATTTGCAAAACGTCAGATTTTAGAATTACGTTGAAAAGATGAGAGGAGGTCATTGAGGTCATGAGGTTGCACAACTGTAGAGATTATGAGTTGATTGCTGGCTTCCTGCAATGCGGTGTTTGTTGTTATTTGCTGTTTAGATTATATTTAAGATCTACACCGAAGTGGTGATAAGTTCACATACATACGAATCTCTAAATAGACACACTTGGGACAATGTCGTTTAGCAGCAACTCGGTAGTCTAGCGATAATGAATGTTTACCTATTATCAATCGATTTATCATATTCTCAATCTAATTAATATGAAGCAATAGAATCTTAAATAAAATTGTAGAAGCACTCTTCATTTTTATTTTGTTTAGCAGTTCTTTGTTTTTATGTTCAGGACAAGTTGGCTACCTTTTTCTAGTTTCGGTTGAACAACTCTTATTGAAGTTAACTTAGCTGTGTCATCTTCTCTGTCATGAAAAGTAATTGTCTTACCTTTTTTACATTTTCTGATTTTTAAAGGTGTTTAACTTTAATGAAATTACGACAGCATCAAAAGACTAGAAGCAGCTTTCTGCTTCCTTTCTAATGTATATGTAAATAACAGACCATCAAGCAGAGGAATGTTCGGTAGCCTTCCAATTCCACTCTGGAAGTTTTGTCTCCAAATACTCTTGTATTTTAGAAGAGAATGATTGTGGCTGAAATTCACATTAATGTTGCTGAAAACTAATGCTTTGATATAAAATATGCAGCTCACTTTTCTGTAGACGTATAGCAAAAAGTTACGTCAAATATATATACATAACTCACTAAAACAATTAACAGAGAAACCAAGGAAAGCATGATATACCAGCAATTTGTTGGTTCTTTTAGAGGATAATGTTACAGCGTGATGTCATTTCTTTGTCGAGATATTATGTAGTATATATAATAAATATTATATGTATATTATACTATAACTATTCAATATAACAACTGTTGTAAATCTTTTGACAAGAATTGTAAAACATTCCACACAAAAAGTTCTGAATTTCCTTTCTAAATGGTAAGAGCAAGTTGACTGATCGAATAACCCTGTGATGGAGGGTCGAAATAAGAAGAAAGAAGCAGTTATATATGACAGTTTGTATGTGTCAGTGATCAGACCTAACGTATGTAGTTCTTTCTCACCCAGTCTCACGGGCTCAATATAAATAGAATCTCTCTCTCTCTTTTTATGTACCATGTCTTGTGAGCACGTAGGCGATGATGGTTCTTCTTGGTTCCTATGATCAGGACTTTTCTTGGTAGGTATCAACAGTGGTTTACCATTGAGTTCTGTTGGTTGTTCTTATTGAGACACCATCTCTAGCTAACTGGTCATTGACTCACAGAGGAACTTATTCACCCTTTGTCAGGTTTTTTTGGTCCTGCAGGGTTTCTAGCCACCTTGCTCATCAACGCTGGGGTGCAGGTGGGGGAGTCGGTTTAGTCACTGATGACATGACCAGATTGGGACGGGATCAAATGTGGTTGGATGCCTTTTCTAACACCATCAATGGTGGACTCGAACCACCGACCTACTGATCATAAGTCAGCGCCCTAACCACTGAACTACAGCTGCTACCTATAAATAGAACACAAGACAGTAAAAATGAAATCCAGTTAAATCAGCTTGAGTAACTGCCGATAGTGTTGTTTATAAATCTTTTGTTTCTTTGACAATTTTGTAAAAGAAACAATATTCTACAAAATCCTTGGCTTTTTTCTAGCTATCAATAACCCATCGAAGCAACTGAATATATTTGCATTTATATGCTTTGGTTGCATTTAACGAATTTTGTTGTAGATCATGGGGCAGTAAAGTGGCGCCGGTGTAAATAGAAGGGATGGCGAGGAAAGATGCAGGAGGAAGACATTGTGATGTAAGAGATGAATATAGGAGAAAGATAGGTGGGTCCTTCTTCAAGGAGTACAATGCTAAAATTTTACTATGTAATCTTACCATACCTTTGCTCATGTAATGTCATCGTTTTTGGTTGAGTTCTGAACTGGCATTTAGAACATGGCACTAGCACAACCGGCTAATGTCGAATCTGGTACGATTTTGCAGCTAACAGCCTTCTATTATGAATATAATATACCTTTTGATGCATACGGTTATAGTAATATTCACAGTCCATTTTCGGTGGCGAACGGTGCCGCAGAGTGAAATATCCAAGTGTCTGTAAGAACATTAAATGCCAGTTTATTCATAAGTTTGGAAAGATGCACAAGGTAGAAATTTACAATAATGTATCACTTTTTAAGCAGAATCTTCTCTCCTTTTCAAGAGTGTAGATTTTGTTACATAGTAAAAAGTATGGCTGGTTTAGCGTTTGAAAAAGTTCGTTTTTACGTCAATGACAAAGTTGAACATACCCTATAAACTTTTCATAACTAGCATTAGTAAATTTAGGTATTCTTGCATGCTAGTTTTATGAGCTTGGATCTAAAATCTTGAAACTGTAGCTTGGTTCAATGATTTATGGATCCTAAAATGCCTTGTGATCATGTCAATCTTGATTTTTTTCTAGGCAAGCAAGATTATCTCAAGTCTAAGTCACATTGGAAAAAGACTAAACAGGAAGCAGAGCTAAAACGCTCCGGCCACCAGTACAAGGTAATGTGCCTGGCCTATGTCATTATCCCTTTCTATGTATTGAAACTACAAGAATGACAGCGTGGCACAGGTATTAAAAAACAGCTTATATACAGTGGCAGGTAATGTAGTTGCCACTGGTTATATTGACTAATTAGCCAATGGCAAAATTAGCAAATTGGCTAATTTGAGTAACTTAAGCTAGTGACTTAGAGCTTAACTGCCACGAACAGCTTTTATTGTTTGTTCAATAGGTAAATCAGACACGCTGATTCCGATTTTGTACTCAAAATAAAGATTGGTCCACTAACTTTCAAAGTCATTTTTGTTTTCGAAGGCTTTTTTACAGCGATTCAATACTGGTGTTGCAAACGACACAATCGACACAACAAGCTTTGCCCATAAATATGTGACATAGCCTAGTTTTTTAGGGACGGAAGTTGGAGATGTTTAGACCGAATTAGACTTATAGAGATGGGTGTCTTAAAACCCATTATTCTCTAAATTCAGCATTCAAAATAATCTCAGTTTTTTCTGAAAGCTATTCAACGTTGCTTGTAGCTTATTACAGGATGTTTAATAGGCTGAACGCCGAGAGAAATGAGCTCAAAAAAGTGCGATTTTATCACAAGCTAGTTTTGTTATCATAATATACATAATATAATAAGAGCTTACTAAGAGTTTATTATAATAAGAGCCGTAAAGCCAGCTTGGCTAATCGTTAAGTTACGTGTCATAATCTCTCACATCATAATCCCTCATGCAATCATGATTCAAGCAAGCGCTTTAAGCGGGCATATTTTAACCGATGTAACTAGTATGACCACAATTATTCTATTGTATGGCAATGTAGCCGCTTTCTCTAGTAGATGAACATCTGAATGCAGACACGGAGGTTCCAAGTTTAATTCCAGTGCGGATTATTCGCTCTTAAATTTTTATCGCAATAGCTAGGCATATGGACGACCAACGACAAACCCTGTGATTTATATATGTAATGTGGGCACTGAATTCACAGAATCCGTCACTTGTTTTTTACGTCATCAAGCCGTTTGCACATGTGCTCGTTCATGAAAAAGCCGTCATATTTGTAGAAAACGATCGTTTTTTTTTCATTTAATAGTACTTTTTTATGTTGTTTTAATACTATAATAAAAAATTGCAAACAAAAGCATCGTTTTCGAAAATTCATTGCAAAAGCTTTGTGTTTCTATTAATAAAATTGTCTATAAAGATGGCCGTCAACGATAAAATGACATTACGAAAAAACGAAAGATTGACTTCTGACTTCTCCCAAAACTTGAAGGATTTTGTAATTTCTGTCAAATCTTAAAAATCTCAGCTAGAGTCTTGAGACTGTTTTGTTTCTGACTGAATAATTTATCGGTAGGAATAAGCATCGAGAGATTAATGAGTTAAGGAATGAAAAATTTCGGTTACAGCAGTTGACTGGTTCCACGGCTAGATAAGATGGTTGACTGATATAAACATCAGGTGATAGTTGGCTTCCTACCCGTTATAACATGTATGACAATTATTTTATCTATATCCATATGTATATATGGTAGTTCACTCACCTACTCCTGTTTATGCTATATGTGTTACCTGTAGATGATATGTGTGTTACCTGTAGTTGATATGTGTGTTACCTGTACATAGCATGTGTGTTACCTGTAGATAATGTGTGTTACCTGTACATAATATACAGTCAAACATGGATAACCCGAACTTCAAGGGACCGAGCAAAAGTGTTCGAATTATCAGAGCGTTCAAGTTATCAGAGCACTGTCACAAGTCCATATATTTACTTATTTATTAGTAGATACATGTACATATACAAACTATAATATAAATCAAAATCACAAATGGCTTGTTTCAAATTAAATGCTAATGTAAAGTTTAAAACGTTTTCATGAAAAAGTATAGAGATTTTTCTATCACTTGAGATTGGTTTGTTGTTTGAGGTGATGTTATTGCCAGGACGTTTTTCAGATTGACATTGGCAAAACTTGATCGGCAAAATTGCTCAAAAGAAAAGACATTTTTTTCTTTTGGGGTTTTACCCACGATCAATTTTGCCGTTTTTTCTTGAAGTTTATGCAGATTACCTTACTTTACCTGGGATTCGTTAAGAGCAACACTCCGAGGCAGTTTAATTAGAATTTTACGAGGTTCTACGGTACATTCTATATCACTCACGCTTTTTTAATAGATACTTATTGAATGTACACACGTATTTTGTGTTTAGGTCAAACGATGAATAGTTTTTTGTAGCTCAGACAACGTATACGTTTAATTACACCAATTTTAAGAAGTTTTAAACATTCAACATTCCGACGTTGATTCAACACGGAATCAACGTCGGAAAACTATTCATCACGGGCTAGCCGGGTCACGCACTCAAGGATTTTCGCCACGCACATACAAAACACCATGCGATTTTTGTTTTGTATGTGCGTGGCGAAAATCCTTGCGCGCGTGACCCGGCTAGCCCGTGCTATTCACCGTATCGCAGTATAAATCAATTTTCACCAAACTTTTAGAAAAGTCGTTGACAAAAATATTTTGCCGATGGTGGTAATAACGACGCTTATGAATTACGAAAAGATGAAGTTTACCTTTATGGCTTTGAATAAAGTGATTTTCTAAAGCGATAACAACCGTTTCGGTAGCCGTTGGGCAAAAAAACAGTTCGAATTAACAGTGTTGAGTTCGAGTTATCTATAGCAATTTATCATTACGTGGGAACGGACCAAAGGAAATGTTCGAATTAACCATGTGTTCGAGCTATCCGTGGACGAGTTATCCATGTTTGACTGTATGTGCTACCAGTACATGATATATTTGTTACCTTTACATGATATATGTGTTACCTTTAGATTATATGTGTCTTACCTGTACATGATATATGTGTTATCTGTACATGATATGTACACTACCTCCAAAACACACAGTACAAATCATAGAAGCATGTATTTAGCAATCTATGTAATACTTGAACAATCATGGATTGAATAAATACTTTGTTTCCTGTTGAAGTTGCAGTTGCTATATATGTATGTAGGATAATAGTGAACTACCAAGTTTATCACAATGTTCTATATACTATTCTTTGTAAACAGTCACTTTATTTAACAATACAGTGGACACTGGGTTACGACGTACGTGTTTTTCGGTTTTTTTTTCGCTTTATGATGTGGAACACGACGTCTTTTCGTCTCCTCGTTACGGCATTTTTTTCGCCATACGACATCAAAATGTCTCTCGAAATTCAAATGTAGCGGTCAGTGTGCTGAATACGTCGGCGTCGGAGTAATAAAGACGCCGATATGCTATTCGCTGAAATCCCTCCCACAACGCCTGAAACATAATTATGTGATGCTCGCTCTCTGTCAGCTCAGCATTCTTCGAGTCTCGTGAATGCTAAGTAAAACGAAAATTAGTTAAAAGTAAGCGGAAATGAAAATTTAATTTGCATTTTAGATTCCTTCAAAACTTAAATTCATTATATGTATATAATTATATAACTACATATATAACTTTAATTTGTTAGCCATGGGTATTAAGGTTGATAACGACGTTAAAGGAAGAAGTAAGAATCATAACTATAAGCAGATCAAAACCACTAAATACACTAAAGGTTACTGTAGGTAACTATAGTTACTAAGGTTAATATACTATTTTGTTACTAATTTTCAATATGTATTGTATGTATATAAAAATTTGATGTTTTTTACTAGGGGTGTTTGCATTAGATAATGACTATGGGTTTCTCTACACCTCTATATGACATTTTTGCCTTATGATGCCAACAACAAAACGAATGTGATATGGATTTGTCAATGGACAATGTCATACCATTGCAGGAAATGATGTTGGTGATTGGAACAGTGGCAGCTGTAGTGGCAGCTATCTACGCTTTGTTTTATTCAATGAGTAAATAAGTTCAATTCTATCACCATTATAAACAACTCACAGACCTGGAATCGTCTTTCCCTTGAAGAGTTGCAGTGGAAGTCTTGCTTGTCAACTATGAATAGATGTCATTGTTCTTTTGTCATTTTTTTTAATTTAAGTATTAATTTTTAGTTTTTCATTTCTTTGATATTTTTTTTGTCTTATGTTATGACAACGGGTGAATCTTTCTGCTCATAGAACAAATAACTACTGCATAGCTATTGTTTGAACTGTAATAATGAAGCAATGAATGAGAAGGAAATGGCACACACTTCTTTGGCTAGAGTGGTTCAACATATCTCTATTTCTATGTTTAGTTCTAGACGTAGACATAGCAATCAAAGTGATATTCTGCTAGATTATAGTATTTTTATTGTATTAATCATTTTCTTCAAACCATCCTGTATGACTTGATCACATCATGCCTTTTTCGCACTTAGCATGTATCTCTTTATGTCATCATCATATTCCGACCAAATGATCAATGCAAAGAATACAATTATGCAGGAATTGACTGTTGAATATAATTATGCAAGAATTGACTATTGAGCACTGTTTGTTGCTGTTTTATAAGATTAGTGCAAATTGTTTCTGAATTAGCAACAATTTACATATCTAGTTGGTTTTTATCAGGAAAATACATGCTCTAATATAATGAACTAGATCAGTTGATGCTAGAGTGGTACTTGTTCACGCAAATAAAATGAGTTTATGAAAATTTTCATATTTTTGTCATTAAGTAAGTTAAGTTCATACATTTCTAACTGCGCAAATAGTTCATATTGGGCAGATAGACCTACCGAACCAGAGCTGTGTCTAAATTGGTGGTGATTTAAATATTTGAAACATTCTCCTTTGTAGGGTTTTGACACAGCTTTTATTTGATTTGGACGAATACCTAGTGATATGGGATTCCATTTAAGAAATATAGTGATTTAGGATTTGGATTTGATGAACAAATCAAATTATTAACAGTTTTTATTGTTATTATTATGTAAATTATTCTATGTAATTAAATTACATAGAATAATTTACATTTACAATTTGCATTTTTATGGTGGATAATTTATAAGTCGTTAAAAGGAAGTAAATGTTATCCCTGCTGATCTCTTGGGAAATTAACATCAAAAGCACTTATTAATGTCATGCTAGTTTTAAAACACCCGCTTTAATGTTAAGTAGTGGGCTCTGGCAATGATACTTCTAGGTGACAAGCACATTGGAAGATGGCAAATAGTAATGGTAGAAAAGTTAGGTATCTGAATTTAACCGTTGGATGTTTCGATAATTTGTACATTTTGGTTTTTCATTAATTTCTTAAAGTTTCCTATCCCTGCAACATCTGTAATAATAGAAAAAAATGTTTGATTGCGAATTCATGTGTGTTAGGCAAAGTTCTCTATTAAATTGATTTTTTTTTAAATCGTTAGTTCTGAAAGGTAATGGCAGCCAGGAAGTAATAAAATGAAAGTTTGAAATATTTTCTCTATGCTAATGTATTCAGTAATATTATCCGATCTATAGAAAAGCTGATTCGCTTTTTAAATGTTTCTGTATTCAAAATTTGTCAAATATTTCCAAATCATTTATAAAGTGGTTTGGTATAAATTTGATTTGCGCACATCAGGTGAATGATTTGATTTGCTAGGTATCAGTTGACAAAAAGGCAATTTGGTTTCAATCAAATTAGTTTCTAGTTTATTTGATTTCAAACAAAAGGAAGTGATTTGGCTACAACTCTAGATCAAACACTGGTTCACCATATGGCACAATTTTAATAAAATACATAGCATATGACTGGTATTGTATTCTCTCAGATACTTGTATTTGTTAGTATACTGAACTGAGTGCACACTGTAATGATAAAAAGATATCTCACGTATATAATCTGAGACTTGATAGCAATTTGGCTTTAATAGCAAAAGAGCATGAATTTCATAAACTTTTTCATAACTTTCACTAACTTCATAAAAGCATGTTAAAAAGCTCTATAGCAGAATGTAGAAAATTTACATGTTTATGTAGTTGTTTGTGTCATTGTAATGTCCTAACAGTTAGCCACGTTTGGAGCCGGAGTTGTTTTCTCCTTTAAACACAACATCACAATTCGCCTTTGCGTTACGTTGACGTGACGTGTAAAAAAGCCCGCAAAGCTATGCAGGAATTTGTGCAAATAAATTTTAGCGAGGGTGTTTATAATGTTTCACATGATTTCAAAAATTATAGGCTGTATCCATAGATCTTATCTATTCAATATTTATTAGGTAATGTTTGCTTTGCCGTGATGAAGACTTAAGTCTTAAAGTTTATGATTTAAAAATATATTTTATTAGTTCAAGCTTTTCTGCTAATATTGACAGTGCTCTTATTACTTTACAAAGTACTAAATGGCGAAGGGAAAATCGACGGTTTGCAAGTTGTTTGCCATATTAATCATTATCATACATATGAATTGCTGCATAGCCAATCAATTATTATGTTCTTGAACATTAAATTTTACGCATAATTTTTGTCTTCAAATTGTGTGACTGTACCATAGTTGCACTGTAGACGCATTGTTGTATTTTACAGGTACAATCATGACAATTCTCTATAGTATATTTATTCTACTAGCTGTATGCCTTGTGGTTTACCACAACGCAATAGACTGTGGATTTGTTTTTGACGATGTGTCAGCAATAACAGACAACAAAGATCTAAGGCCAGAAGTGCCCTTGCTGGATCTGTTCTACCATGATTTCTGGGGTACACCGATGAGTGAGGTTTGTGTGGTAATTGCTATCATTTGGTCTGACGACTAAATGATGAATCACATATGATAGTTCTGTGGGAATATTTGTACTCCATAGTTAAGCAATCTAGAAAAAATTCAATTTGAGGCTCTACAATCTTTTACTAGTTACTACTAGAAATTTTTACTTTTATCGCTTTATTCTTGAGTAAGACCTTGAGATATATTGAGATACAGAAAGTTAGAAACAATAACAATTAGTATGGAAAATTCAGCCAGAAAATCTTCAATCAAATATAAGTATAAAATTAGTTTAAAGATTAGTACTTTCGGTTAGTTAGTACTTAGATTAGTACTTTCGGCTAATGTCAGTTTCAAGGATGCGATTTTTCTCTCAGCATGCTGTACTTTTGAACTACTGCCTGATGAGATAATAGACTGCCATTGATCTGATACTATTGACCTTTGACTATATACCTTTGATCTGCCATTTGCATAGTGCAAATGTAAATATATTGCTCAACAGTCGTAATAACATAAATTATAGAACCATCTTCCTTTTGTAATGCTCCCAATGCACTAAACACAACTAGATGAAGGTTGCATTAACATAAAAGGTTTAGCATGGTAGGTATGACATAGTAATTAAAAGTTGCCAATGTTATTTAAAACTTATTTGGAATGGATTAGTTGGCTATGCCATGAGGCATTTGTAAACATTTGATGTATTTATTGGATTGGTTATAAATATTGGGTATAAATATTATGACATACGGTTATATAAACTTTTATAATAACTATTAATTATTATCTTCATCCGAAACAGTTTCTGATAATCAAAGAGATTTGCTCTGAATATTTGAGCAGGAGAACAGCCACAAGTCATACCGACCTCTGACTGTGCTAACCTTTAGGTTTAACTATTGGTTGGCCGGACTTGAGCCTCAAGGATACCACCTCTTCAACGTCATCTTACACTCTTTAGTCACAGTTCAGTTTTACTTGTGAGTAGATTACATGGAATTTTGGATTTAAGCAGAGTCACAATAATATGGCTCTCTGCAATAGTCAGTACAAGCTTTGTACACTAGTCAGTAGTTAGGAGTACAAACTCTGTACGCTAGTCAGTAGTTAGGAGTACAAACTCTGTACACTAGTCAGTAGTTAGGAATACAAGCTCTGTATACTAGTCAGTAGTTAGGAGTACAAGCTCTGTATACTAGTCAGTAGTTAGGAGTACAAGCTCTGTACACTAGTCAGTAGTTAGGATTACAAGCTCTGTACACTAGTCAGTAGTTAGGAGTATAAGCTCTGTACACTAGTCAATAGTAAGGAGTACAAGCTCTGTGCGCTAGTCAGTAGTTAGGAGTATAAGCTCTGTACACTGGTTAGGAGTACAAACTCTTCTGTACACTAGTCAGTGTTTAGGAGTACAAACTCTGTACGCTAGTCAGTAGTTAGGAGTGCAAACTCTGTACACTAGTCAGTAGTTAGGAATACAAGCTCTGTATACTAGTCAGTAGTTAGGAGTACAAGCTCTGTATACTAGTCAGTAGTTAGGAGTACAAGCTCTGTACACTAGTCAGTAGTTAGGATTACAAGCTCTGTACACTAGTCAGTAGTTAGGAGTACAAGCTCTGTACACTACTCAGTAGTTAGGCGTACAAGTTCTGTACACTAGTCAGTTGTTAAGATAAGAACTATTCATGCACTGTACAGAACAGGTGCAGGTGTATTGTGTGTTGTAGCAGTAAGAGTTACTTATTTATGAAGCCCATTTATTTATGAATCACACCAGCTTAACTACTTGTAGGCTTTGCAGACATACTATACAGTTTACTGGTTGGGTTAGCCTTGGATCTTCACTTCTGTTTGCGGTGCATCCAGTTCACACTGAAGCAGTGAGTGGAGTGGTTGGTAGAGCTGAGCTGCTGTCTGCTTCACTTTCCTTGCTGTTCTTTTGGATATACGTGAACCGCGTGAGACATAAACCACACCTAGGTATGTGTTGTGTTTATGTTTTCTGATTCATGAAGTAACTGACACTTATCTTCAGGCTATGATCTAAAAAGTCTGTCGGCCGCTTATAAATAGAATTTGAATGCAGTAGATGTCCCTTTAAAGGTTGACTTGCAACAAAATTCACATTACAGTTATTTGGTATCAAAAGATTCACTATGTCTTACTCTGTTGTATTGTAAGTGCCAAATCTGTGGAAATGTGATTACAAGCTCTTAACAGCTCAAAAACGAAAAGCCGCCGTAGATTGGAATCTCTTTATTTCGATGACGTAACCACGAAATTTGGTTATCGTCTTGTCACGTATGTTCTCACGTGAATTGAAAGGTCAATAAAAAGCTCAATATAAAACTTATCGTAGTACTAGTTTATGACAAACACTTTGGGTTTTACCGAAGACCCCGTATCAAATATAGATGCTCGCTACTTTACAGTTTTGTTTCGGCATTATTCAATCGTCATGTCGTAATCTGATCATGTGACCCAATACTTCGCAAATAATTTTTGCAGCACTTTTCGATTATCACAGGTGACCAACAGGCTCGTCATGATTATCAGACAATGATATGTACTCTTTCGAGCTAAGGTTAAAAAGTTTAATGATTTATTACGGTAACTTATAAGATATCAGTGCTAAAAGTGACAGCATTACAATGACGATAAAACAGACGCGTAAGAACAATAGACATAGTTTTATTGAATGCATGAAGTATATTTGTGAAAATATTTCGACGAATAAGGTTGCAAGAAAGTGTAAACAGAAACCATCTCTCACAACTACATCACATTTGAGCCGTTTTGGAACGGGGATCCAAACTACGGCGGTCTCGTGTCTCTGCGATTAACTGTTCGTTTTTAAGCTTTTAAGAGCTTGTAATCGCCTTTCCACATATTTTGCACCTACAACACAACAGAGTAAGACATGGTGAATCTTTTCACCATGTCTTACTCTGTTGTCTTACTCTCTTTCATATCAAATAACTGTAATGTGAATGTTGTTGCAAGTCAACCTTTAGCATAACCTTCTTTTACGTAAATTCCACTTAATGCAAAAAGTTTATGTAAAGTTTTTGCATCGTATTACATAAGAAATTAAGTTTAATGTAAAGCAACGAGTCAGAGCAAGTTCTCAAATTGGATTTGAATAACGAGAGTACCGCAGTCAGCCTTAAAATAGCCAATTCTCTCCCAAGTGAGGCAAGAGAGAAAGCATTGTATAAGAGTATTTATTCTCTATTATATATACACTAGTATATGTAATAGAGGTATCTCTATTACATATACTAGTACCCAAATCGTCTAGTGTGCCATGAGAGATCGTCATGTGTGCCAATACAGCACAGAGAATAACTATCTGTACAATTATTCATGAATACCTAAAGACGATCAATTAGTGCGGGTCAATTAGACAATCAATTAGCGCGGGTCAATTAGACGATCAATTAGAGTGTCGGTCTACAAAGCTGAATGTCACGAGTCTCGCTGACAGAGATAACATTTAATCCTGGCTTCAGACGAATTGGCAAACAGACACCGCTCTTATTATAGTAAATATTTATCTTTGCTTGACTTTATTTTAGACATACAATTTTTTCGTTGAGGCATGGACTGATTGAATGTGAATTGATTTAAATTGACACGAGAAGTGTGCACCTTCCTTAACTTAACGTTAAATTACCGTAATCTGGTACCCTAAACAAAGTGAAAGGGATAAGAAAGATGAGAAAAGTTGTTAACTTAAGCCAATAATACTCCAGTCACTGTCCAGTCATTAAATTAAAAGTTATGTTTAAGTTTTGCCTTGTTGAAGGGCCAAAGGGTATCTTTGGAAAAATCTTGGGATGAATTCAGCAATTCACGTGTATTTTGCTGTTCGTATAACATAAAATCTCTATATTATAAACATTCTTGGATCAGATTATTTACGTTGTAGAAGCGTTTACTGTACTGGTTTTTTATTCACTCAAAATAAAAGACAAGGTTTTGGAGTTGTTTGCACGTTCAGATTTTATAATTTCACCCATAGATCGACATCAAATCTTTTTGGTCGGAATATGAAGTGGACAACCTCATTCGCTTCACAGAAATGTTTTCCAACTTTTCACTTTCGCTGCTAAAATTTTAGTCAAGTGATCATGAACATGTTTAAATGAGACTCATTTGGTGTTTTTGTGACAGCAAAATAATTCATTGACTCTTAATTCAGCCATGTGGAGATAATTTAACAGGGGCTTTCCTGAGCAAACACAAGCTCAAAACTGTGTTACTGATAGACCAACAGCACCATAGTCTTCACTAGAGTACGAGCTGTGTTCATCCATCTCTCTATAGCCACAATTAGAGGTTAGGAAAAATATTTACATCATGCGAGATTAGCACTCGTGACATTTAGCTTGGTAGACTGACACAATAACACCTGCACCAATTGACCACTCTCCGGCAGTCTAGAATAACTGTGCAGATCTGCAGTCTGCAGGTAATTATAGTCTGTACTTTATCAACACACCTCATGATCTCACAGCGCACCAGACTAATAATAAGGATTAATTCAAGTAATTAATTTAATAAATTAGTAAGAAAATATACTTAGAATTTATTGATTAAGAAGTTGTTAATGGCTATTTACAATTTTTGAAGTTAGCTTTTCAGTTTTCGTTAAATTGCTGTTGCATGGAATGTTATGTGTTAATCTATTGGTTGTTATTGTAGCTTTTATCCAATGGTATGAGTCCGCTTGCTTTTCCTTTATTCATCTCTTTTTTATGCTTGTACATGATTTAGCTAATTTTAGATGTTCAAAAACTTATGTTTAATCAAATTCTAAACCTGCATCTGATAGATGTACTGGATGCGCTCTCTACATAAACCCATCTATGAGTGACACAAGTATAATTATATTTTTAGAAGTTGACCATTCTGCCACAATTAGATTAAATTCCGTTTGATGCTTCAAGGAAGATAATATATTTTAGTGCATCCCAAATGTGCATATGCATGCTTTTGCTACGACTAAAAGCTCTTTGCAAAGCTGATATTTGTTGAATACAATTTTACTAGCTGTTTTTGTTTACTAAAAATCTTGTTGTAGTTATAGAGGCAGCATTACCCTGAGTATCTGTTAGGCTGTGTTTTTTAAATATTGAAAATATATAAAAATATGTCATGAAACGGCCAGGTTTTCTTTTTAAAAACATCTGTTAAAATGTAGTTTTCACTTCAGATGTTCTATCTCGATTAGCTCTATTATTTAAAAGGTATTCTGTATGTTAACAGTATTAACGGTGTTAGCATACAAAATATCGGTTATAAATAGGGACCAATCATAAAGAATTATCAGTCATACTCAGTTGGTCTCTGATGTTCAGATAAGGCAAACATGAAATTGTTGGGTTCACTTCAAGTGTTCGGAAGGAATTTGAAGAGCTCGAAAATTTTTTATTTAGCTTGACTACTTTGCAGCATTAATAAAAAGCTTGTCTAATTATTATTTTGGTGTCCGTGTTGAACATTGCTTTCTGTGACCCCGAGCTATTAGCCTTAGCTTTTATCTGCTGGTGATAACCAAATTATATAGTTATGGAATAGTCAAGTTTCCTACAATTTTTTTCTACAAACAGTCATTCAAGTGTTATATGGTAATTACATGTCAACTAGGGACAAATAACACGCTATATGTTCATAAATCTCTAGATTGAGTTGATATATAATTTGGTAGAATCACATTGTGACATTGCATAACCTTCTGAGACAGCTGCACATATTATAGTAAATATATGTTTGTAGATAACTCTATTTCAGTTACATTTATATTTATGGATCACAGGCTTCAGTTCACATTAGCAGATTTGCAATGTAACATTTGTTTAGCCAGGGCATGCTTATGTGCTGTATATATATACTTTTTATGGTAAGATAGACAACTCATTTGTCTGAAGAGGTCAGATAATGAATTTCCCCTGTATGAATAATCCCGTGAACATTGAGTACGTTGTCTTGTCAGCGCTGTAGGCGGAAACTGTGTCTGTTTATAAGAGTACTGTAATAGCTCTTTGTTCTTAGTTGGACATGTCTGAGTCCAGTGGTAAGGGAACCTTGATGTCTGGACACATGCCCAGTTGTTTGTTGAGAGTAGTGCTGCACGATAACACGATATAATTCGATATGACGATATGTTTCAGTGGATGATTTTATATTTGGTCAGTTTTCATGTCGATATGAATATCGAAGCCGATATTTTATCGAAATATCGGCTTTTTTATTTTGCAAGTATGGAGTTGTCTATTCTCTTTATTTTAACGAGGTGACAACTCCTGCTTTTCAACCGATATTAGCCAAAATCCTCTCATATCGTTAATGTTAAAGTCTAACACTATATGTCGAAAGAAGACAACTCCAATGTTCGACATTTTTCGATATTCGATAGATTTTGAGACCAAATAATCGAATGTACATGCAAAGATATCGTGCAGCACTAGTTGAGAGCCATTTAAGGTTTGATTTCATTTTTATCGCCACCTTTTTTATCGCCTCCGGTGACCTTTTTTTGGGAATTGAACCCCAACCTGTTGTTTGCAGGTCACTATGGAATATTCCATAGAAATGTCACCATAGAAATGCTAACAGCTATTTAACATTACAATTTCTGGTAGCAATGAGTAGACGAACCTTTCATTGTTGTCATATCCACTTGCTGCCAGACCACAACATATTCACATGCTGCAGGTTTGCCTTGCGCAGTGTTTCTGTTGGCTCTGCTCGTATGTGCAACGCTTAGCAAGGAACAGGGCATTACTATAGCTGGAGTTGTCTTACTCTATGACTGCTTTGTAATGCAGCAGGTAAGTTGTCACACTCATTCTGTGGTGAGATTCTTAGAGAAACAGCTTAAATCAAATGCATGGGCTTCACATTAACAAGGGATTTGAAATCATATGAAAAAACTCTCACAGTCGCTGTCTAGAATAAATCTTCAAATATTAATGATCAGAGATCCTTTCAATAACCCTGTTAATAATAATAATAATGCTTGTGTTGTTAGGAGGTAGAAGTTGTTTCAATATCTCTATGATAATTGCTTTTCTACACAAATCTTTACTATAATGGGAGCTGTCTGTCGTTCGTCTGTTTGAAGCCCAATATGCATGTTAAAAAGGATTTTTTCTAATGGAATTTGAGCTCATGACTTTAGGCTTAGTAGACCAACACTACCATCTGCTTCAAACATTCGCTTTTCATGGTTTTATAATTACTAATACCGTGGCAGTTTGGTACACTGTGATAGATCATCATGTGTAACAGCTATACATATACGTATTCCTCAATATAGTATGGCTGAGGAATAGGGCAGTTGGTAGTGTGCATGGCTGCCATGCTGAGTATCCGCGAGTTCGATTTCTGTGCGAGGCGTTTCTTCCCAACCTCTAAGTGTAGCTTTGGATGGACAAACAGACACAGCTCTTATTATAGTAAAGATTGCGCATACAGTTATTCTCTGTGCTTTATTGGCACACCTGACATTCTCATGGAACTCGGGACTGTCAGGGTACTTGTATATATAAAACCTTCTGTGAATCTCTGTCTGGATACATCTACTAGTTATTGTCGTGGCAAAACTGTCGCCTATCAGCTTTCACATTGAAAACTTCTTATGTTGTTTTAGATATGCACTGCAACATATTTGTAGCAATTTAATTATACTTCTTAAGGTGTGATTTTCGCCGGTTAACATAATATTGCACGTGACAGTAGTTCAACCTGCTCTTGTTTATTGTATATTTATACCTAATTAAGTTATATTGATAATTAAGTTAAAGAGAAACTTGATGCCTGGATTTTACATAACCTGTCTCTGTCTTACTCGGCACTGCTATAGGTTCTCCTGGAGAAAAACAAGTTTATTGCACCAGTCAGTTGAATATTAGAGTATCTGAATACACTGAACCGATTACACTTATTCTCTCAGTTTAGTTAGTGATAACTTTTTTTGTTTTGAATACCCTTCCATTTTAATCAGAGTTCTGCTCTATCCCTTACTTACTTTCTAACTTACTTACCCTACTCCACTACTAGTATCTTACTTTTTCTGTTTCTAGTATTAGTGACAGAATCCTGTATTCTCATGCTAACCTAAGTAATGTACATGTACATGTAAACACAGACATGCCTTGTCATCGCAAGTATATAGCCATACTGTGAATGCTTGTTCATGCGTTTCATAGTTCATAGCATTTCGGCTCACATTTATGAAGTCACTTTTTCACTGATATTTGAAATTGATTTCAGGTGTAATAGATTTGCTTAAGTGTTTACCGAAAAATATACTATGTTTCAGAGTTTTGTTTTTATGTTATTTTCACAGTTCCAGAATAACCAGTCAGATGTTTTAAAATCTTTTGTTTTCATGTTTTTGTAGTTTTTACTGGTGTATAATACAAATTTGTTGCTATGATGCCCTTCAGGATGCTTTCTCAGCGATAGCAGAGAATTTTACATAAAATCCTTAAATTGAACAATAAATGAATAAGATTAGTAGTTATTCTCTCCTGTAACATGATGAACCTATTGAATGTAGGCAATTTTATAGTCGCATACAAGATACTTTTTCGCCCTTTTGTATACTTTTTGGCTACTTTATTTTTCTAAAAATGGCAAATACACCTACAAGAACTCTGATTATAAGAAAAAGTATACCAAAAAACTACACGCATGTGTATACTTACCTCTAAATGCCTCTTAAACTGTTTTTTTTATCTCGGTTTACAATATCCATTGAATCGGTCTGGTGCAATAATGTGGCATTGGAAAGTACTACAAGAAGCATTGTGTAGTACCTAATAGTAGTAATTTGGAAACATCACCATTTAAATATTGGAAGGTGTTGGAATATTTTGACATTTTTGGCAGGTACTCATCAGTTGGTTCAAATCTGCATTTTCATGGTCCTTCTTGTAGCTGAAGATGAGAACCTTATACAATCTGATACAAAACCGCTCTTTATCAACACAGATTACTGCATTGATGTACAGGTGCATGGCCCTCGTACTTATGTGCATCATTACATTGGGTCTCAGGCTATATATTATGGGGGCACAACTACCTGCTTTCACAACGTGAGTCATGTTTTCAGTAGCGAGTTTCCTTGTTTATGGGAAGGTTAAAGGGGTGCTTTTGTATCATATTTACAGTTTATTCAGATGGTTTCTGCAGCTTTTTTATCTTGTCATTCTATTTTTTTATTTATCTATATAGAATTCATAAAACTTGGTTGTATTTGCATGAAAAATTGTCAAACTGCTTGATTGCTAATGCGATTCAGTTGTTTATCTTGTAACTTGTAAACTTCTCCTGTAGAAATTTTTCTGCATTTTTCACATTTTTCACATATTTCGTTAGTTACATTCATCAATCAGAGTATCTCTCACATGTTGTACAGTCTGGTCAATAATAACAATAATAATATAACACTATTTAGTTTCTGTTCATGCTTTTCAACATCGCAAATTGATCATTTGAGTGTGTAATAACGACAAACATCAGTTTCGCCCAAACAGTTGGAAACTTGAGTTTCATGATTTCCAAAAATATCCAGATGATTCACGATATTGCTATATAAAATAACTTACCGGTATAAGTTTTTGTTAATATTTTTTGTATATTTCAACTTTAAGAGAATCCATTTTCTGTTTGTGATAATCAGAAACATTTATTTCATGAACACTGTGTACGTAGAAGGTCATGGAATAAGCTTATCATAAGGCTAGAAGGCCCATGTGTTTTAGTTTGAAAATTGTCAGGTGTGAGATGAATCGCCGTTACTTAATTATGTCATTTATACGATTGACGATATCTTTTTAAATGATGGCCATTTTCAAATCATCTATGATACTTTAAAAATCGCCACCAAACATATAAAACACTATATTGTGAAGCTTTATTATAAACAGGCAACTGTATTTCAATATAGAGTCATTCAGCACTCTGCCTGTCAGTGACAAAGATATAGCTATTGGAAATGTGAATATTTGTGACATGAAAAAGTCTGATTTTTAAGCTTTATATTCTGGACACAAATACGTACTGCGGTTATCCAGTTATGAACATTTCCAGCTGGCAACCAGAATTTGGTCAGGTCAAGGGAGGCAACTCTTAATGGCAGAATGTTTAAAGACTGGCTCCAATTAATTTCTAAGAAAATCTTGTGTCAAGTTTTCAATAACTCTGGAATTAGGGCAAATATCTCATGGAATAATCTTATTTCGCTGTTAAGCACTTTTGATGGTTTGATAATCCCTTTTTGATGGTTTAATAATCCATTTTTGATTGTTTGATAATCCCTTTTGATAATCCCTTCTGCAGGTTTGATAATCCAGCTAGCAACCAATCATCCCCCTACAGACAGCTAACGTATAACTACCTCACGGTGTGGAATTCCTTCCTGCTAGTCTGTCCAGCTTATCTCTGTTGCGATTGGACAATGGGCACATTGCCCGTTATAAACTCCTTTCTTGACAATAGGAATCTCTACACTCTCTTGCTATACTGTCTTGTCTGCAAAGGTCTCTACTACTCCTTCAACACCCGATCTGTATTCAGTGACCAGATTCTTACGGTATGTCATTGGTAGTATTACTTACAGCATTCGGTTGCTATAGTTACCGTGTTCTCTTTTGTGTCATCTGTTATTACCCGTAGTTAAGTGCATACTAGCAGTGAGCTCGGCGATGCCTAGAATTTCTTTCATCATCATTCAAATATCCAGCAGGCTGGTTAGAGGTTGGTTCTCAGGAACTAGATGAAGTTTTGAAACCGAATATTTTAACTACCTAGCGGAAGGCTGGAGTATATGCGTGTGAAGTATGAATGAAACCGGCCCAAAATGTGAAAATGCATTGCTTTTTCACATTTTGTGGCATAGTTAGTTTGTGAAAGGGCATAGAGTTTACGTCGACAAACAGACAGACATTACACAGTTGACTTGAGTAATGTAGATAAAGTTCACATGTGGGGTTCAACATCCGTAGTATAGTTTTGCAAAAACAGAAAGATGTCCATAAAAAGTTCCAGCATTACTGTCACAATTGTGACAAGTCATAAATCAATAAATATCAACAACACTTCATACTATCGCAAGATTTATTGCTACTAAATTCATGGTTACCTTGGTAAATATTCAACCGCTATTCTTTTGGCAATGTTGTGAAACAAATTAGCAAACCAAATCATGAATGCTTCACGTGATTATTCTGTTTTCTGTCTATCTTTTCTGGCAAGAACGAGAATAAGCTTTAATCTGCAACGAAATTTCATTTCTCTTGTAAAAAAAGTACATAAATAATGTAAACCCGTGAAGACTGTTTTGTTTGATATTAACGTTTGCTCTGAACCATTAGCATTTCTTTCTTAAAATGTTATTAAATCATATACAAAAATGTTCGGGCCAAGAGCAGACAACTACAATGTTATTAGATTTCAAAATTATCAATAAAAGCTTATTTCAGTTCAGGTATTTGAAAATATACTGTGGAATCCATTAAAAGTCATACATCATTTTTAGGTTACGTGACACATTGTTTGGTTGTCTACTCACTAAGATTCTGATTATTTCTTCCAACAATTTGTAAATTTTCTTCTAGCAAATTAGTATCAGCCATCTTATAAAGGCTGTTATTCTTATACAGTATTTTTTTCAAGAATTATCTAGAAGCTACCCCTAGAATTTTGAAACACAAGATTTTAGTTCTCCTACAATGAGTAATATATGTGCATAGGGGAGACAATTTCAATGATGTTATTCTGATTGTTGCTGGCACATGCTCTGTGTTCACTTACTTTATGCTTACAGTGGTTGGATTAGTGCGAAAGTTCTTGTAGTCTTGGCAGCAGTTCTTCCATGCATTTACAAATTGCAGGGCATCGTCTTTATAATCATACCTTTCCTACCTGCAAGCAACCTGTTCTTCCCTGTCGGGTTTGTCATCGCCGAGCGGGTGCTCTACATTCCTAGTATTGGTTATTGCATCATCATCACTGCCGTGTTCACATACCTTTATGATCGAGTACAAACAAGGTCTACCAGGTAAGCTCAACAGTTGCAGTGACATACGTGTAAGTGCATCTTGTGAGTGATGTTAATGCAGCATTTTCTTTCAAGTCCAATGTTTTAGTGAGGTATACAAAATTATCACAAACCCATGTTCATTGTTGATTGAGATATTTTATCATATCTCAGCTTAGCTCTAGATGCATACGTCTATGCATTGTTTTAAAGCTTAAAGTTTAATTTTTTCATTAAATTAAATAAAAATCTTTTGTTCTTTGACTACAAGGAGTTACAAACTAAACTGAACTCTAATCTCAAAATTCAGAGTAAACTCGTCAACCATTGCATTTCTTGGAAAGTCTTGTTGTGCTATGAGGGATGCGGACATGAGGAATTTACCAAAAAAATCACAAATATCTCAAAACAAAGAGCTGGCTATAAATTTGTGCCCAAACTTCTGTGAAGTCATTTTAAAGGTTTTTTGCAGCATGAGACATCTCAATCTTGTCAGAACCTGTCCCCCTGTATAAACCTGTCAACCTGTATGAACCTCTCAACCTGTATGAACCTGTCAATCTTGTCAGAACCCGTCAACCTGTATGAACCTGTCAACCTGTATGAACCTGTCAATCTTGTCAGAACCCGTCAACCTGTATGAACCTGTCAACCTGTATGAACCTCTCAACCTGTATAAACCTGTCAACCTGTATGAACCTGTTAATCTGTATGAACTTGTCAACCTGTCATGTTTTGATTTGAACTGCTCACAAATTCTGGATAAAATTGATATATTTATCAATTTTATCAATTATCTTATTTAGTCCTGATGATTTTTAGCACAGTAATCTTAAATAAAACATAACATAAGTCGTATTGTTTAGGGTTTTGCCATAATTCCGCACACCACTGTGTTCATTGCTTTTCATAGATGCAAGCTAATCTTGCTCAGTAAGGTATGACATTTTTTATATAAGTAAGGTTAACCTTAGCAGTATATTCATTTGTCAAGGTTATGCTATAAATTAGGATTAAAGTACATGTATAATAAATGCTGTTATTCAGTTTACGCTGTCATTTCATTTTTTCTATATACAGTTGAGAAGTTAACCTGTTCAGAGATTTTGTTTAAATTTAAAAAATACCAAATGTTAGAGCAAGTAATATTATAAGGTGTATAATATGACGAGATAGTGCTGTCATTCTGACAAGTGCTGCCTTTATATGCTATATATAGTGCTGCCATTTTGTCCAATAAGCCGGGCAGCACTTATCCACCATTTACACCTATCTCTTACTTATTATCTTTAGAACCATTCCTTATCCGATTCAGGTGTCTGTTAGAGGAATATTGATGTAATATTGCGTATGTACCGTAACCTCTATGGTTGTGTTTTTGGTTGGAGGTACTTGCTGGTTGGAAGCACGCTACTACTCATCCTCGCTGGAGCCGGCAGAACTCTGGTTAGAAATCAAGACTGGAGGAGTGAATACTCTTTATTTAGTTCAGCTCTCAGGTAAGGTAGGCAGCCCTAGTTCAACTGTACCAAGGGAGGGGGGCACCACTCCCCCACTAATTTTTCATAATTAAATGAGAAACTAATGAAAGGTCACCAATTGCTAGAGCTTCATTTAATTATGTCTTCAGAAGCAGCTTGCCTCCTCAATATCATAATGAGAAACTCAAATATGAGGGTTTTAGTGATATGTCATATCTTTTGCTTAGGCTCCATGGTTACAGTGTATTATTCTTCACTTGATAGCATACTTACTTTTAGTGAAATATTCCATTATTTTATCTCATGGATACATCAGACAAACTATCTTATTTCCTTGTGCTGTCATCAAATTTTTGATAAAATCTATGAAACTCTCAAATGAAAAGAGAAAACTTCATTATGCTCACCTACATACATTTAATATTAAGATATCTGATAGCAGCTGGATACACATGGTTTTTTTTCACACATAAACTAAATAGTAACTTTCGCTTATCATTAAAACTATCCAAAACCATTCAATTCTCATTATTTTTGAGTGTAGCTTGTCTGGTGGTTGGTTTACTGCACATTACTAATTGTGTAATTGCTGTAAAAGATATTAGGTGATATTAGCTGGGTGTGGCATCAAATCATTCTAAATCTATTTATTTGAACAGCCGCTGCGTTTTAGATATAATTATTTCAGAGCTTTTTATCCATCGAGCGCTTTAATCATAGAGTGCTATAGTCATATAGTGCTCAGATCATAGAGTGATTTAATCATAGAGTGCTATAGTCATATAGTGCTCAATCATAGAGTGATTTGATCATACATCACGTTGATTAAATAGTCTTTTAATCCTAGAATGCCCTGATCATAAAGTTCTCTAACCATAGCGTGTTGTAACCATAGAGGGCTCTATCCATAAAGTTCTCGAATCATAGAGTGCTCATTAAATCAATCAGTGTTCAGCTTTATGATTCTTTTTGCTGAGCTCCCATTTGGATCCTAGAAGCATGTATGATGTGATCACCCAGTTTCGGTCAGCGCAATTTGAAATTACCTACTTTGGCACTTTTTTAATTTCACTTAGCCTGCAGGACTATTTGTATTAATTCGTTAAACGTAACTGCACCAAATGTTTTGATGGTAGACTTAGAGGTGGAGTTTTCTTATTCTTCCTAAATTGTCAGCAATAGCCATTTTATCTGGTCTCAGACTACAATCATCTATTTGAAGGAGCCCTGTCAAATCTTTTTGTAAAAGATTTCATGGAATTCTGTTAGTTTTGGTTAGATTCTTTGTTGTAGGTTTACGCAGGAGAATGCAAAGGTATGGAACAATGTAGGGCATGCCTTGGAAGCGGAGGGTAACTACACGGCAGCGCTTAGCTATTTCAGCAATGCTGCCAGGTGAGTTGATTTAGTCTTGATTTACTTGATTTAGACTAAAAAGTCTACCCATTGATTAACTTGAAAAGAGCTGACAAGGTCAGCCATAGGAATTCTGTGTCTAGTGTGACATGGCAGACAAAGTTTTGATGACTCCAAAATTTGTGATACCATCATCTATGATTTTTAACCACAGACACCTTCTGAGAAATTGTTATTTAACCTCCAACCTAAGCTCAAAGATGAACGTACACAAAATTGTAGCAGATTTTATCGGAAAGTATCAATATTTTTTCTATCACCCGATATTGTTTTTGATGTTTGAGGTTATTTGACTGCCAAGATATTTCAAGATTAAAATCAATAAAGCTTATTCGATTAAAGTGCTGAAAGCAAAATACATGAGAAATGACGTCACTAGTTGTTATCATTGCTATAGTTGATATCAGCTATTATGTTCAAGTTGAAGTGTTATGCGTCTCTATTATGTTGGCCCCTTTGCAACTATAGACATTATAATAGCGCTTTTGCTAGATCTCAGTGTTTTAACTGCGAATAAGTTTTATTGATTTTAATCTTGAAACATCCTGGCAATCAGATCACCTCAAACATAAAAAACAATCGTAAATGACAGATAAATACCGATCCTCTCTGAGAAAGCCTACTAACATTTTGCGTAAGTCCATCGTTAACAAGGTAGTGGTCAACATGAAAGGTTGTTAGCATTTTATGTTTTAATCTGGATTCACTGCCTCTGCCAGACATGTAGTTGATGAAATGCGGATTGTCTGACGATGGTTAAAGTTGATCCCCGTCTGTCAGCGACTGTCCCAAATGGTCAGTGGGGCTGCCATCTGGCATAGTTATTAATTTATGCACATTTTTTAGATATGGTTGTAGTCTGTGTATTGATCAGGATAAATTTTTAAATATTTTTTATTCTCAATCTTCTGTGTTACTTATTCTTATAATAACATAAATCTTTTTCAGCATTTTTTTTCAAAAGTTCATGATCACCAATGCTATAATTTTACAAAAAATTAACCAAATTTTTCCATAGTTTTTTCTCTTTGATTTGCTGATGCGAGTGCAAAGCATCCAGTGAGACATTGAGGGCGACATAGAGTGTTACGCACGTTGCAGCATAACGTATTTCATGCCGTAGTGTGATGTAAGGTATGACTCATAATAGCACAAAGCGTGACATAAGGTGTCAAAGTCTCGGAGATCATATGCTGGTAGGGTACAGCCAGATGACATCGGATCACATATTAATGTGGGACGAACCTTAAAACAGTTGGGAGACAACTCAAGGGCGGAGCTTGCTCTCAACAAAGCTTTGAGTCTCCTCCCACCAACCAAGAAAGGCAAGTAAATGGCTATTAACCTAAAATGCTCTATTTTTGTTTTTGTCCCATTAACAAAGTTGGCAGAAGTGTCAACAATAACTAGTTAAATGACAAGTATGTTAATAGCTTAAAAAGCAGCAAATTTAGGTGTTGGAAGTTTTTCTTCAAACTAGGATGCTGGCAGTCTAGTGAGAGATCATCATGTGTAACAACTGTGTGCACAATTATTCTTCTGCTCAGCCAGCTAGTTGAGTGGCGCAGTTGATGGTTTGTCTGGCTGCAAAATGCAACATCTGAGTTCAATTCCAGTGTGAGGCAATTTTTTTTATAATGCTCCTATAGTGGCGTCGTACACACGGACTGACACGGCTCTTGTTATAGTAAAGAATGCAGATTTTACTATGTTATCGACCAATTTGGAAATATTTGCAGGTGTCAACCATAAAATAGATTGGATCACTGGCTATTGGTCACTCGTTAGTATTATATTGTTTCCTAATACACTGATACAATTGATATTAAGAAATAAGAGATATAATTATTAGTTTGTCAGAGCAGATTTTCTTCGCAATCATCAGATTGTTCTATGCGAGTCGTTCCAACTGAAATGCTCCCAGTTGGCATCATAGCCATCCGTGACATAGATATTTCTTATTTTATCTCAGTGTGCTTATAATAAATATATTATGAGAGATTATCCGCTGTGCATAATAAATGTTAAAGTATTTTGTCTTCAGTTGGCGTATAGTCATTAGAGATGAAACATGAAATGCCAGTAGAGTACTAAGATTTCTTTCACTAAACACATCTTTTCTAATAGATCAAATCCGTTAGAAATTGTTTCTATGAAATTTATACACTATTCAATAAGAGAAATACAGCTCTGAGAATTAAGAGTGGCATTGATTGATCATTGGCAGCAAACGATATTTGTACGATAAAAAGAGGAATTTGTTAACTCAAGTGTTAAAAAAGGGAAGACAACTACAGTCTTTGAACATAGAAAAACATGCATATTCACGTTTATACCGGGTTACTATTAAAACTAAATGAGTGACTTAAACACTGTCTATTTGCTGGGTGACAATTAGGTGAAGGTTTGAAACCTCTAGCTATAAAAAAATAAGCTCAGGTGGAAACTAAGCAAACAAATTATTAAACATAATATAAATAAATATTAAGCAAGCAATTTTTGTCATTTCATCAGTCTACCTGATCAGTATGGTTGGAGTAGTAATATACTTGGAGAGTGGCTGCATGCAGCGCGGTATGTACTTCGGAGTAGTTAGCATATTTGCATTTGACTCATTTAAAACCATGCCGACCATAACTTCCATTGCTATGGAGATTGAGTGTTTTATGGCACATATTACATCGCTAGGCAACCAGAATTTCTTATGCAATCTGATGCTATACATCGGGTAGAGGTAAAACTTGTCTCCTTCTCTGGAGGTGGTGAAAGTTGTTGCATCATTCTGGTTCACCGTCTCGCGCAAAATGTGACTGGGTTCTAATATATCATATAAGTGAATCTGTATAAGTAGGTATATATCATCGTATCATATCATCTATCGTATAAATGTCACTGCAAGTTTCAATGTTTTCCTCAGCATTGAATTATCTATCTAAAACAATTCAGCTCTGCTGTGTAAATTATTTTTGCAATGAACAATTGGGTTGAAATTTATAATATTATAAAAAAATTTTGTTGAATTTTTTAAAATAATTTTCTTAGACTGTTCTGTATCTTTTACCACTGATTCATAACTTTAGAAATTGTTTTTTCTAAAATTCTGATAAACATAAAATTTAGTTACATCAGGGCTTTTCGGTTAGGGGTGCTCACACCCCTAAGGGGTGTGCTACTGTTCGCAGCGGGAGGGGGGCAAGAATCGATCGTGATAACGAAGAAAGTATATTTGGCGTCACAAAAATTTGCCTATTTTCATCTCTTTTATATATTAAAACTGAATATTATGATGCCATCGATCCTGAAAATAATTTGCGTAAGTTACTTAGCCACAAGGAACCAGGTTTTCATCAGTATTTAGCAGAGAAAGGGCAGGAAAAAGTAGAAGATCATAAAGTGAGTTGTATTTATATGTTGCCGCTGTGTAAAAGCATAAGGCTCGTCTTAGAATGGCCTCCCAGTAACATATTATTTTTATACATTCCGATTATATATATATTTGTTTTTTATTATGTTATGAGCCTTTTTTGTTTCATTCAAAACAGGGGGTTCAAGATTGCCCTCGTCAGTCGTAGGGACTTCAGGCATGAAGAGGAACAGGGAAGCATTGATTTACATGGCGCATGTCAAAAAGATCTCACAATTTTCCCCGTAATAAAATTGTTGAAATATTTGATATTCTGCCAACATTGACAGATTGGCACCTAGGGACTAGTGCTTGCATTGCAGCCACTTGGTGCCCACTCTAATATTCAGATTATTGAAGGGTGGACTTGACTACAACTCTTTAAAGTTTGTTTTCCATGTGTTGCTATGCCAACAAATAATAGTCTTTGAAGCAACTACCCATTTTGTGGGCTATGAGAAAGCCAGCTAGATTACTGCTAGTCTTGGTATTACAGTGGCACCTCTGCGCTTGACCGCCTTATTCAAACAATTCAGAGCTCAACCAAATAATTCAATCAAAAATGTATCTGATTTTAAACTAATTGTTTCTGATGCGAACTATCCAAGTCGTGCTGGCAAACGCGAGTAGAACCAAAAGCTCTCCTTGGCCATTTCTCGATCATTCAGTAAACGTATTGACTACGTTTCTTTGACTCGCATTGTTAGTGGAGTAAGTTTTTTAGTTCGTTTGAGTTTTTTTGCCAATTTTTTAATTTTGCGTGTGTTGTTTCATCCCTTAATAATGGCTACAAAAACTAATAAAAACAAATTAAAATAATTACCATTGTTTATTATGGGAATGCGGGTTTCAATTTTTGAACAATCGGCGCTCAACCACCATATCCTAATGAATTATGATCGAACACCGCGGTACGACTGTATTATATGTATACAGTTGGTCATCAGGAGGGACAGGAGGTGATAAATACAGAATACTATAAATCCATGGTCGCACACAGTGAACATACCTTGACTCGTGTGTGTGTTTAAATATCACATTATAAGGCTACGAAATACACTGTTTTTCTATAAAACGGTACACACTATATTGCTGTATGCTTGGGTTAATAACACAATACTTCAGTGATCATCTGTAATAACAATGTTTACACTATCACAAACCCATTTGTGTTTGCATCATAGTTCACACTATTACAAACACATCCGTGTTTTACATCAGCGAACAGCGACCCCTTCAACAACCACCGTCCCCGGCAACGTTTTCATATTATACAATAATGAGAACGATGAAATACTATCACGAAAACGATGAAATGCTTCATGCGGTCAAAAAAGGAAAATATAGACCAAGCAATCCGCGTCGGCCAATCATCATCGCCGGAGTGATGCACATTACACATGCTGTCATTGATTCTGCACTGGGTTCTAATGTCAGCGCTTAGCTCTCCTCTGTACTTAAGCAGCTCAGATGTATGTAAATAGTGTTTGGTTTCTTTTATAGTCGCCTAAATTTTAAGAGAGACAGTTTGTCAAACCTCTGGGCATAATCAAAACCTGATAATCGTTATCATCAAAGCTTATGACTCGCTCGAAGACTCAAACTCGTTCTCTTCACACTGCGGCATTAGTCAGGGCTATAGTTACTAGTACACTTGGCAGCCCATGCAACGTGAGAGATCATCATGAGTATGTCCATAATTATATCGTGAAGTGGCAATGTAGCCAAGTGCTGTAGTGGTTAAAGCGCCGGTATGCTAAATGGAATGTTTGAGTTCAAATCCTGTGATAGGCAATTTTTTTCTTAATGCTATTAGCATGGCTTCGAACAGTTGGACATGACTCTTATTATAGTAACTATTCTTGGGGAAAGTAAAGATTCGCGTAGCAAGTAGCCAAGCTTGAAGAGGATTGAATTTCAGCATTTTAATCCTCGATCATAGTGCATAAATCATAAATCATCACAAAAAAAATAATTTACGGATGAACAGTCCTCCTCACTTGAAGACGAACTTACACAAAATTTCAGTAGATTTTGACAGTAAGTATAACATGTTTTTATCGTTTGCGATTGTTGTTAATGTTTGAAGTGATCTGACTCCCAGGTTGTTTCGAGACTAAAGTTGACAAAAACTTGATCTCAGTTAAAACACTCAATTCAAGCGAAAGTGTGATTATGACATCTATAGTTGCACTTTGGCAAAGAGAACGACAGAGTCAAACACATCAAAAACCATTGCAAATAATGGAAAAATACTGATAAAATCTACTAGACATTCGTCTAAGTTCGCCTTAAAGGTTCTTAAACACTGTTTTATAACAGGGATCGTTGACCCACATTCCTACAGTAAACATTTACATAATTTTTTTATGATTTTTTGTTTCAAGCAAAGCAGTTACTTGCTCCTCTTCACACTTGATTAGGCAATCCCTAACAGCACATGTCTGTTTGTTTTTTAGGAGTTGAACTTTTGTCCAAATTTCTAGCTCAGATGAAACATTTCCTTGTGTTGAAATACAGCTTGAGATACCTTCTACCTTTAGGGCTGATGTTTTTTCAACGGTTTTGGCACCAAGTCTAGTATGCTGGTGATTGTTAGAAATAACGTTTTTTTATTGCTCGTAGCTCATTCGCTAATTCGCAGTTGCATGTTATAGTATCATCTGAAATGACTAGCCTTCTATTGTGATACTTTTACTACTAAAATAATAGAATAATTGAATATGGCTTTGAACAGTAATATATAATCAGTACAGATATTATTGAAAATTGAATTCTCGCATGCATAAATGTGAAGAAAATCATCTTGACATTTGCTCATCATCTGTGCTGCCTTTTACCTGCACAAACAAGCAGCGAAATCTCTTCTCATCTGCAAGCGTACAGTTTAGCAAATTCCGAAGTTTACACATGGCAGTCATGTTCTAAAATAATCTTTTTTTCATAGCAGTATTTGCATGAGCGTGTATGTTTCACAACGTTGAGTGGTTTTCATACAAATAAATTTGCCCTTGGAGTTTTTTTAAAGCATTTGCAGGGTCTAATTTTTACTCACACTCTCTGGGAAGATGCAAACTCACATTACCATACTCTCCCTTATTTACACCTATTCCAATCTACCGTTCCCCCTCCACCTTCTCTCTACTGTCTCTCCACTCCCTTTTTTTCACTTCCCTTCACTTTTCTCCTCTTTTCTCTCCCTCCACCCCTCTACCACTCCCACCCCTCTACCACTTCCACCCCTCTACCACTCCCACCCCTCTACCACTTCCACCCCTCTACCACTCCCACCCCTCTACCACTCCCACCCCTCTACCACTCCCACCCCTCTACCACTCCCACCCCTCTACCACTCCCACCCCTCTACCACTCCCACCCCTCTACCACTTCCACCCCTCTACCACTTCCACCCCTCTACCACTCCCACCTCTCTACCTCCTCCCCTCTCAACTTCCTCTATATGTATACTAGTTGAGTACCTGACATTGCCCGAGTACTAACAAAAAGTCTTCGCGCGGAAAACCTTTTTCATTTAACATATAACAACAGTTACTATTCTAACTTTCAAACTTAATATCATGAGAAAAGTGTTTTCTGCAGCTTAAATAAATTTAGAGAAAAAATAAAACAACTGTAAAGGTGTTTAAATGTAACAGTGAAATGATTAGCAAGTAGTGGCTAAATAAAGTCTATTTTGGTACGATTACAATGAAGAGTTATTTGGTATACAATTATATGATTTTAATTTGTTTTAGCGTTGGCATCGTAAGGCGAAAATGTCGTATAGAGTCGTATAGAAACCATAGTAATTATATAATGCAAACATCCCTGGTAAAAATCATCAAAATTTTATGTATGTAGGCCTGCTGTACATATTAAAGATTAGTAACATAATAATAATATGATAACTTTGTTAACTATAGTTACCTACAATAACTTTAGTGTATTAAGTGGTTATGATCTTCAAGAAAACGTAGCGTTACAATGTACTGTGTGCAGTCTGTACCATGAAGAGCTCTAACTTTGGAGACAGGTGTGTAACGTAAACGTGGAATTTAACTTAAATGATTTCAGCTGACTAAAAACATACTCAAAGCTAAGTTTTAGTATGTATTTCACTAAGCTAAATTTCAACTTTGTCATACACTAAAATTTTATCACTTCCCGGTTTCGTTTTTGCCATAACCAATAACGCTGAACTGAGCAACAAGCGAGCATCATATTTTTTTCAGGCATTGTGGGAGGGATTTTGGCAAATAACATATCAGCATTTTTTGTTATTTTCTAGTAATCTGTACACCGACTGCCAAATTCTAATTTTGAAAGAATTTTTTTTGTTATTTTATAGCGGAAAAAAGTCGGAAAAAATTTTGTCTTTTCGTGACGACAAAAAACATTGTTTTCCATATAGAAAGGTGAAAATTCTTAACCTGAGGGCATCGTAACCTGAGGCCGCTCTGTATTAATTAACAAATAATTAATTATTAATTTGGCGCGTGCCATTGCAACAAGTTTATGCAAATGTTATATGGTAAGAGTGATGGGTGTGGTAAGAACGGCTTAACCTCGAGGCTAGCCTTGTTAGTAGACTTACGATTTGAATGTCGCAAGTTAAAATCCACTACAGAGGCGATTTTTTGTTGCTAAAACTTTATTGCTATGACTGGACAGATGGATGACAGACAGACTGACTGACAAACACTGAGATTTATAGATACAGTCTATAGTTATATTGGCAGGTGAGTCATACATGGCGAGGATTGCTCCAACACATCTCAATGTCTTCATAACCCTCGGCAGTCTTATTTCTCAGAATGAGTCTCGGCTGCTTGAAGCGGAGAATTTGTATAAAAAGGCAATAAGCATGCGACCCGAATTTGTACAGGTGAGATTTTCAGGAGCTTCTCTTGAGGGCTTTTATACAAAAAATTGGAGTCGTACAAAATGTATACATTGCATCGGCCCGATATGCAAAATTCTGGAAACTTTTACATAATTTGATTTATATTAAAACTGGTTCTGGATTTGCTTTCCTTAACTCGTCTTAAATGGAGAATGCAATCAGATACTGCCTATTACCCATTTTTACTGCTGCCTTCGCATTATCTCACATAATGTTTATAGTGAAAATGTTAAAAATCGAATTAAAATTTTCATATTTCTCATGCAGTTAACTTTAAAACATTGTCGTTTTTGAAATATTTAAACATTTGAGATTAAAGCACACCAAAAAACCAACTAGTATTAAATTATACTATTAATATTATAGTATTAATCAAATACGTATAAATGATATAATTTTGCTCATGTTCATAGGCACTGTCACGTCATAGGCTATTATATACTGTTAGAATAAGTTAACCTGTAATGCTGTTAACCTTCTTCAAACAACTTTCCGCAGTTCTTGAAGCAAAGAAACCGGCGTAGTAGCAATGTTTTAGTGCATAGCATTAAGTTTCTATAGGCTATTTTGTTTTCAAATACTTTTGAAATTCAAATTAATTTCTTTTTATGCTGTATTTCGGATTTGATTCCAAAACAACAAAAACAGTCAATGCGCTAATCAATTTGATCTTTTGTCAGCTAGAGCTCCAGTTTAGAGAACTGGATCGTAAGAGATAACGTTCATCTCCACTAATTGGCTAGCATTAATCCTTGGATTGCCCAGGGTTCCTTTCCTCATCAATCAGATAGCCTGTAATACTCGTGTAGATTGTCATGCAAACTGACACCGCTTTCATGACGACGATCAATGAATGAGTTCACTGAGAGAATTGTCCTTAATGCACGTGATTAATCTTGTCCTTAATTTTAATTTAGGATTAATCTTGATAAAGATTAATCAAGATTAAGATTAATTTTGAATAATCTTGTCGCGTGATTAACCCTTGTCCTTGATTCTTGAGTATCTGATCAGACGTCTTCTTAAGTGGCTGGTTCTCACGAACCAGATGTAGTTTTGGTTTTTTTAATACTAGCCAACATTCGTAACCCTATACGCCCTTAATGAACAGGCATATATGAACTATGGGGATATATTGATGAGGACGGGCCGTAAGGATGAAGCGAAGAGGCTATATATATCAGCTCTTCGGTATGACAACTTCAACCCAGACATCTATTATAATCTCGGAGTTGTGTTCCTTGAATCGAAGAAGCATGAGGAGGCAATGGAGCAGTTTGCGAAGGCTTTGAGTATCAACCCCACGCATGAGGTATCTTGTGAAAATATTCTCATTCAATGTTTCCATGATGCGGTGAGTCCGCAAGTTTGTCATACGCAAGTTGGAATCAGCAAAAGTCCGCAAGTCTAACGAGTTTTATTACTTGCAAATTTTTACTGAATGTTTCATGCTTGCGAAAGATGGAAACAGCTCTTGCAGATGATGCGCAAGAAAATGTCACGTAAACTATTCCATTTTATACATTTTCCACACTTGAGTCGTTCTTATTTCAATTTGAGCAGTTGCGAACATACACCGAACTCTGGCGCAGAATTTATTATCTTTTCTAACAAAGCGCCTCACCTTAATCCGCAATATTCGAATGTCCATTGAAATACTTATCACACGGTAACTCAATGTGCGCACAACTCCAAATCCGCTTCATCTGTTCAATGGAAGCGTAGTGATTCAATAACCAGCTCACATAAAAACAATTATTGTAGAGTGCTATAGTTTGTCCTATCACAGCTATTAGTACCAAATGTTACTGTTGTTATTATTTATCTATTACTACTATTACTACCAATATCTCATCGTATTATCATATTCTATACTTGTACAATCACCAAGTTTCCATACAGTGATAGTGTAGTCAAACCTGGGCGCGCCAGTATAGAAGTGCTACGCTGATCCAACAAGCGAGTTGTGTTTCCGTAAGATGCTATAGTAGAGTAAAAACATAGATTGGAACAGTTCAACAACAAACATTTCTGCATATGAAGCAACGGGAAAGGCAAGACTTCATGTGCAAACACAAGTGTGACATCATTGGTCATTGGTCACTAATGTTGTTTCCATAGCCAAAGATGACGCATCACATGGGTGTGTCGCTGCCAAATAGCGACACTGAGTTATGACAGAATGAGACTGGCGCAGCTGTTTTCATGAAAGTATTACAGCGTCATATGGAGGGTGTGCTTTCATATGGAAACTTAGTACAGAGGATGCTCCTATAACGTGAATTCTAGATAACGTGAAAAAATTTTCAAAGTTTCTGTTTCGTACTACATAAAAATCCTATATAACGTAGTGTCAAGTTAAAGCAAGTTTTCAAATTCGATTTGAATGGTTACATATTTCACCGCGCTGGTGGGAGAAAAAACGGCGTATGTATACATACAACTTCCATGACATATTAGCTTGCTGTGATAGATCATCAAATGTGTTGACGAAACAGAGAATGAATAGCAGCACAGTTGTTCATGAATACTTAAAGGCGATCGATCGGCGCAGGCGTTATAGCGTAGTTCCACCAATCTGAATGTCACGAGTTGGAGTATCGTTGAAAGTGATCTTTTATCCCAACCTTGACTTCTGGATACAGATGACGACAATCAGGTAGACCCCGCTCCTTTTATAATAAAATATATTTTTATTTTGCTTCATTGTAGACGTATAAAATATTTGTAATTAGCTTTACTTTGCATAATATACTTTGCTTTCTAGAAAAAATTTATGGAAAAATGGACATCAAAGATGTGCTGTTCCCATCAACTTATTGTAGAAATAGTTTATCATAGTTTATAAAACCAGTAAAATTGATCAGAAAAAGGAGAAAAGTCATCGATGCAAACCAATAATACTGCAGTTACGGTACAGCCTGCAAATTAATAAGTTGTCTAGTTTTTCCTTTTTTGCATTAGTTTGGAAAAATATTAAAACGGATTAGTCAATTTACATGTATTTTACTGTTCGTATAACATAAAATCCCCATAACGTAAATCTTCCTGGAATGGATTATTTACGTTGCATGAGCGCCTACTGTGTGTCATATCATGTTATTTTGATTTGCGATGACTTTTGAAATTGAATCTCACTAGAATTTGTGTCATGAAAAATGTGACCGCTGCATAAGTCGAGGATTGATTTTTAAGTTTAAAATTTTGGTGTCAAATTTTCAACTTACATGCCAGAATTTACAGTAGTTGACATCAGCTATTGTGTTAAAGTTACAACGTTGCTCGTCTCTATTCTGTCAATCTCTTTGCTACTATTATAATAGACATTGCGCTATATGGAAACTTAGTATATGTGCTCATATAATTATTAGTGTTAACGGGGTTCATGATGTAATAATAAGGGGTTAACTGTTTCGCATCTGAGAATAATAATAATTCCTCCAATCATTAGGCTTGCCGCTTCTTGATTTAATAGAATACTGCAGTCTGGTATTTCACAGCTATTTATAGGAGATGCTAACCTTAGGGCAGAAGCAGACTACCCTAGGACACTTAAGTATTCGCGGCATCTAACTTTCGCGTTTTCGCGGAGTCATCATCACGCGAAAAATTCATGCGCGAAACTAAACTATCATAACGAACTAGCGAAAATTCGAAATTAAATAGCTATGTTCTACACAGGCCTGTATTCACTGGTTGCAAGTTGGGGGGCTAATGTTAGACGACTAGTTATGAACATCTGGGGTGTGGAGAAGGAGGGGGGGGTGCTGTAAGCTCCCAACAGGTTTCTCTTATGTAGGGCCTCAGCCGGGCCTCTCACGTGAAGTTTTAAAAAAATTTTTTGGCAAGTATCAACATTTTTCTATTTTTTGAGATTTGCTTTGTTTTAGCTGATGTGACTGACAAAACGTTTTAAAATTAAAACAGGCAAAACTTGTATGCAGTTAAAAAGCTCAGAAAGAAGACATCTTTTTCTTTTAAGCGTTTTAACAAAGATCATTTTTGCTGATTTTATTTCAAGTTCATTAAGTAGGATATGGGCAAGCAGATGTTTGCTAAAACTTGATATTTTGCAAACCTTTATAAAAGTCGTTAACAAGAATATTTTGCCGCTGATGAAGATAATAATGACGCCTAAGAACTACTAAAAGTTGATGTTTGTATCTATGGCTTCGAATAAAGTGATATTCTACAGCGATAAAAACCTTTCTATAGCCGTTGGACTATGAAATTCCTAAAAAGTTGGGGCGTCTTAGCCGGCCAGCTGTCCAAGGGAATACGGCCCTGTAGTTCATTGATATCCACAACAAAATCGTGATATTAGAAATGCAGATAATTTTGTGTGTGATTGAGCTCATTGGGAAATTTCTAGTAAATTCGTTAATACCCCGAATGAGCAGCATGGCAAAGCAAATTAAGATAACAAGTTTTTTTGGAAAAGCCAAGACAAACGAAGAAGATGATGATATCAGTTTAGTCACCGAATTTGTAACTGATGAGGATGAAAGTCTGGTAGGTGAAGTCATACAATTAAATAATACTTATTGTAGTGATGAATTTTACTGCCAACCAAAAACGATAACAACCCTCACCAGGTCCAACCATGTTATACAGTTCTGGTTGTGATGTTGGTTGTTATCTATTTTCTTTTTTATGAGACATGTACTGTATTTGATTTTTTTTAAATTTGAAATATTGTGAACTCAAAACGTGCCATGGCCATCGCTTGCTATAAATACTTGAGATCTAATATTGGTACATATCGGTCACGACGGAAAGGACCGAGACGTCATTGATAGTCCAAGAAACAAATGGCAGCAAGCGATCACGTTGAATTATCGATTTCTGCCATACATTTATACCTGCGGGTTACAAATACAAACTAGTCGCAAATATAAAAACTTTTTTTACTAGAGGACCGGACCTGAGGAATCTAATTTGTTTGTTCCACTGTATTTATTTTCACATCACTATATTTTCGCACTCATCAGAGCTGCGAAATTAAGTTGCAGCGAAATTTTACTCTGTGTGCTACTCACGAAACTAAATACTAGCGAAATATAAGTGTCCTAGGGTAGAGTAGGAAGAAGAGGCGTTGCGAAACTGTAGTACTAGCCTCAGCCTTGCTACAGGCTGTGTCTGAAGCAGCGAGTTTAGAGATCTGTCAGACATGTGTGACACGTGTCAGACATGTGTGACACGTGTCAGACATGTGTGACACGTGTCAGACATGTGTAACACGTGTCAGACATGTGTGACACGTGTCAGACATGTGTGACACGTGTCAGACATGTGTGACACGTGTCAGACATGTGTGACACGTGTCAGACATGTGTGACAGTGTCAGACATGTGTGACACGTGTCAGACATGTGTGACACGCGTCAGACATGTGTGACACGCGTCAGACATGTGTGACACGCGTCAGACATGTGTGACACGTGTCAGACATGTGTGACACGTGTCAGACATGTGTGACACGTGTCCGTTGTGTTCTGGTCAGACTCGAGAAGAACCATTTGTCTTTGATGTTTATAGAAATTAATCTTTATTATAATTTAAAATAAATAATTAATACATTATTATGAAATAATACTTTTATTATTAATTAAAATTGTTAAAATAACATATTTTTATTAGCATTATACACTAGCAGTAAGCCTAATGATACCCGGGATGTCCTTCATTTTCAATCAGATAGTCAGCAGGTGAGTGTTCAAGTGGCTGGTCCTCTCTCGAACCGAATGGAGTTTTAAAATCGAATATTTTAGCAATCTGGCGAAAGACATGGAACATATGTGACAGGTCATATCATTTTCAATACAAATGAGGTTGGATTACAAAATGGTTTTTAGCTTTATGTAATAGAGCAATTCCTCAGCTTTTCACAACTGTTTTCCGAATTAAAATCGAAGCAATTTAACCCAAGATAGAGCTTTTTATCGAAGGTGATGATCACAAAAACTGAGGAATTTTCAGGAATGTTGGAGATGACTTGACTTCACAAAATTCTAAGCCATATTGACAATTTTCACTTTGGGAGTCCAATGTGCACTATATGAAATGCCTCATTTGTATTGAAAATGATACAACCTGTCACATATGCATGTGAAGTTTGAATCACATGTCGAAAATGAGATCGGCCATAAAATGTGGAAACGCAGTGCTTACGCAGACAGACAATGACAAAATGAGGCTTTTCAATATATACATGTATGTTATAATTTTTAGCATTAATTTCTAATAATTTTATTCATAAAACAGTATTTTAATTGGAATGGTGTTGCATTATTTTAGAACGTGAGAGTTTCTATTACAACTCTAAATACTTATCTCTGAGGTGTTTTGAGTTTTGTTTTAAAATAAATTCTCTAACGATCAGCCAGCCAATCTTAACAAAACTCAGTCAAAAATATCAAGCGCTCCTTACGCACAATACGCGAGTGCTCCCTGCTAGCAACGGGTCTACGCTCACTAATTCACTCACGACCTTTCTCCTCATTTTCCAGTCTGCTTCAGCCTTTTGGAGGCAGCGCGAAGTGGTTGCCTCAAGCATTCCTTATAGCGATCCATTAACTCCTAAAAGTGAAAGTTTTGGTATAGAGTTCACAATTTGTTGCTGGGCCGCGAGTCTGTGTCATGTGACAGTGGGCTTGTGTCATGTGACAGTGGGCTTGTGTCATGTGACGGTGTGTTGTTTCGTGTGACGGTACGTTTGTGTCATATGACAAAGTTTTTGTCATGCGACGGCGTGTTTGTGTCATGCGACAGTGTGTTTGAGTCATGTGGCAGGATGTTTGTGTCACGTGATAATGTTTGTGTCATGTGACAGCATGTTTGTGTCATGTGATAGCATGTTTGTGTCATGCGACAGCATGTTTGTGTCATGCGACAGCATGTTTGTGTCATGCGACAGGGTGTTTGTATCATGTGATTTTGGTTGTTTTACATTTCTCTAGCAATCTCTCTACAACTCAGCTGTGTTAATGCATGAGTCCGGACATCCTGAACTTTATGAGGAAGCCCAGAAACGTCTCAAAAAGCTTATGGACCTTGACCCTGGCAACAGTAAGGTCTATTTTACAGCAGCGCTCCTCGCCACCGATCTCCAAGACTATAATCAGGCTGAACATTGGTTTATCAAGACCCTACAGGTGGGATTTGCGAGTATCTTTATTTGATTTGATGGTATACCAGTAAGAATAGTACACTGGCAGTCTAGTGCGACTTGAGAGCTTGTTAACCGTAATATTTATGTGCACAATTATTTCAAAAACTGGGAATGTGGTCGATATGCACAGATGTTAGAGTTTCATTCTACCAGGCTGAATGATACGAATTTGAATGTGTAGTTTTTACTAGTGCTTGGAGACAGCATCAGGTACGCTAATAAAGCATTTAGAGTAATAATCTGCCCAGTTACTGTTGACTCAGGTGATTGAAAGGTGGTTCAGTGGCTGCAATTTGCACATCGTGAATTTGAATCCTGTGCAAAGCTATCTTTTATTCCAACTGTGGGTTCAGCCACACAAAATGTCTCCTATTTTATTAATACTAGCTGTGCAATGAGAGTTGCCTGCCACTCGCTATTAGCCTGGTACATTGCCAATGGATAATTTGAGTAAGCTTACTAATAAGAGTTACCGCTTATCATGACTGACGTTACGCCATCACTTTGCGTCATGACAGACAGCGGTAGCATATTTGCTCCCATATAGTGACATATATCGCCTAATGAATGCGTCAAGCTTGTGTGGCTGAATTGGTTAGGCATCGGACTGGTGAATCGGAGGGTCCGAGATCGGATCTTCTACGATACGGGTTCGTTATTCCAAGATTTTAATTAATAGATATAGCTGGACATACCGAAGGACAGACGACCAACATTGAAAAAGATATATATATAGATAGATACCAAATCTGTCATTGGTTGTTTTACAACTAATCAATTAATTTTCTTAATTTATTTGGCCTTTTGGTGGATTGTTCACACGACTTCTTTAAATTTGTACACGCTAATACTTTGAAATATCAGTTTAATACGTTCCTGGATTGGAGCACGTATGTCAATTCACCTGTATCTCAAATCAAAGTTTCATGTATAAAATAACTAAATACAAATTAATCCAGTCCCACCCTCTGAAAATGCACATAAAACAGGTTATTACTATATGGAACAACATGTTTTTAAATGTTTTAATTTGCCGCCTACACTTAAAAAGTGACAAATATCTACAGTATGTAGTGGTTATAATTTTTAATCAAATGTAACATTATTGTGTACAGTAGAAACTAACAGCAGTGTGAGAGACTTAATAGGAAAATGTTCGTTACGCTAAACTTTTGTGATGCTAAGTAAAATGACATAAACAGATAAACTTTAAATTTAATTTACATGAATTTAGCTTATTATGCACACACTTAACAGTGTGTTTTAATCTTACACTAAGCTTAATTCTAATTTTTCTTTTGTTTTTCTTCTTCCGGCTTGGCTCTTTCTGCCTCACTTTCACCCTGACTTCTAGCCGACCTTTTTAAACCCTTTTTGATCCGACAAGAAAAACCGAGCGACGCTGTTCTCGTAAGCAGCCATTCCCATACTTGGCCACCTAGCGGCTGCATCGGTAACCACATCTAAATTTGTCTCGTATCTCAAAGCGAATATTGGCTCAGAATTTTCCTCATATCTCAAAGGTTCTCATATGCCAATACACTTGTATCTCAAGGTATTATGGTAATAAAAATTATTTAATGCTAAAATTCTGCCAAGCCTCAGAAGCTGGTGAATTAGTTCTTGACTACACAAGATGTCTAATCATTAAAATCCTAGCCTCTGAACAAGGAGTCAAACTTTAGCTAGTAGGCCCTATACTATAAGCCTGCGGTATATCTAGACCTGCAGTATCATGTCCTGGTGCTCTTTTGTTTATGAGTTTATCTTTAACAGTATGCTGACTGGAAAGTTGAGATCTTTCCTTTACTCTTTTAATTAATAGTTTAGTTTATAATCATTATTTGTTGTCTTAATCAAATCTTTTTATTTTTCTCTGTCTTCGAACCATCTTAAACTGCCTGCCTATTAATCACTATGTTTCCATGGTGCGCAGTACTGCGAAGCAGCCACCTCCGAAGTCGAGGGGATCGTACGTTTCCATGCTGCGCAGTGGTTTTCAGCAAATAACGCAAATTAGCCAGAGAAGAGAAATTGTATATATCGAATCGCCTGATGGAGAAATAGAGTCGATCACGGATACCGAACGTCATAAACAGTCTTTTTATGATTCTGTCGTCATTATACTTTTATTTACAATACACATTCACAAGGTTTTACAAACCTTAACACACTTTTTACATAGTAATGTATTTTTAATAAGTATTTTTAAGTAATATATTATTTAAACGTTTATTTAGGACTTGCCACCTATTTTTCGAAAAATGTTGGCATCGATAACAAAGTCCAGGAAAGTAATCACCTCATCATCCTCGTGAATCCAGACCATAATTAAATTTAGGTGAAAGAAGATCGGAAGAATAGTAAAAAACAAGATTAGCAGGACAACCTTTGTACTAGTTTATGGCCCTCGAAGAATCCGTCTCCACGGCATCAGAGCTATGCGCAGCCACTGCGCAGTCGCTATTTCCTTGCTGCGAATTTGCACTGGCTTCGCACTGATCAGTGCGCAGTGATTTCAGTGCGAAGACGCCGTTTCCATGATTCGGAGATAGCGCAACTCCGAATCACTGCGCATCATGGAAACATAGTGAATATCTCCCTAGCCGGTCTGTCCAGTAGCATTTCTCTTGCCTGTCAGTCCAAAAGCATTTCTCTTGGCTGCCAGTCCAATAGCATGTTCTGAGCTGCCTGTCTAACAACATTTCTCTGTGCCACCGGTCCAATAGCATCATTGTCTGTTTTTGTAATTTGTGTTGTGATTTTTGTGGCTGACAGCTGGTTAGTACATTCCTTCTATCATAGACATAGTCATGAGTGACTCATCGCAAATGTGTTTCTCAGGCCATAATCTTCACACATTCTACCCTTTTCTTCCCATTAGCATGCTCAGTGTATTCTGGGTAAAATCTTACTATCTTACCTGTTTGTTCTATTGCGAATAATGTACAACTAGTGGATCAGGTAACACAACATGTTGGGACGATCAGTGCGTTGTTGAAGAAGAGATGAATTTGTTGCTTTGTTCCCTTTTTCTTGCCTCTGTTTGTTCTTTTGCAGTATATTTATAATTATAAAGCTGGCAGACCGGTACACCATGAGAGATCATCATGCGTAATCATTATGCACACACTCATTTTGTGAAGCTGTTACGTGGTTCTGTGATGCGGTGGGTCGAGCGTTTGGCTGCAAAACTTGAATACTTGATTTTAATTCCCGTACAGGGCAATCTTTTTCCAAACTCTCTCAGCGTGGCTACCCACAGACCCGGCTTTCATTATAGTAAAGACTAGCTAAATGCCTGGTGTTGCACGGGTAATAAAAAATCACCTTATAAACAGTGGCAGGTAATGTAGCTGCCATTGTCGAAGTTGATTAATTAGCCTATGACAAAATTAGCAAATTGGATAATATAAGTAACTTAAGCTAGTAACTTAAGCTTTTCTAATTCTCTACTATAATAAGAGCTGTGAAGCCAGTTTGTAATCGTCACGCGTCATGATCTTTCTTGCAATCAATTATAATCTTCAGGTGTGTTAGTAGTAACCATTAGTCTTTGTGTTTGAAGCACTGGAATTTCAACTGGTTTAATGAGTATGACCATATGAAATTGTATAGTAATAGTATACAGTTATTTCAGTATAGCATTTTTGTATAGCAATGTAGCTGCTTGGATTACTGGATTAGCTCGCCTGTCTGCCAACCTGGAGGTTTCAAGTTCAAATTCAGCGCGAATCGAATTTTTTTCCAAAATATTTATCGCTAAAACTGTAGAAACGAATGACAAACGACCAACAGACAAACGGACAAACACTGAGATTATATTTATATATAAATTTAACAAGAGCTGTCAGCCAATTTAATTTGATCAAATTTGTTTTCCCTTGAATTGGATGATTTGCTATTTTTTCTCGTGTTTTAGATTATCATCTCATACGTAATATCGAAGGCAGGGATTACGTGTTTGTCACAATTTCCATTTCCATAACATTTCCATAATTCATTTTCATATTATTTCCATTTCCATAACATTTCCATAATCTATTTCCATATTATTTCCATTTCCATAACATTTCCATAATTCATTTCCATATGATTTCCATTTCCATAACATTTCCATAATTTATTTCCATATTATTTCCATTTCCATAACATTTCCATAATTTATTTCCATATTATTTCCATTTCCATAACATTTCCATAATTCATTTCCATATTATTTCCATTTCCATAACATTTCCATAATTCATTTCCATATTATTTCCATTTCCATAACATTTCCATAATTCATTTCCATATTATTTCTATTTCCATAATATTTCCATAATTCCTTTCCATATTATTTCTATTTCCATAACATTTCCATAAATCATTTCCATATTTTTTCCATTTCCATAACATTTCCATAATTCATTTCCATATTTTTTCCATTTCCATAACATTTCCATATTTCTAAAATAAAATTTCCATATCGATTTCCATAAAAATTATGGAAATATTTATGTTTATGGAAATGGAAAAGTAAACATTTCCATAATATGTTTAGCGATCCCTGGTGTGTACGTATGTGTGCGCGCTTGCGTGTCAAATGAGCGTGTGTGTGTGTGTGCAATCGTCAACTCTTCCCGAATATGTGATTAATTTATACATAATATGAATATGATATTTGCTTGCTAATATACTTTATTTAGGGTCCAGGCAACATCAAAACTGTATGCTACCATTGCCTATAACTAAGCCAGAGACGATTTGAGATGTTTTGAGAGTTTCTTTCAGACTCCCTTAATAGTTTCTGTAATACCACGGATGTTAGCTGGGTTTGTGTGTTACCATTGTCTATACATGTAGCCGAGCAAGAGACAATTTGAGTTAGTTTCTTCCAGACCCTTTTAATAGTTTCTGTAATACCACTGATGTTAGCTGTTTGTGTATTACCATTGTCTATTCATGTAGCCTAGTCTATACAATATAACTCCCCTCTGTTTATATCTTGGATTACGTGTATGTTACAATTTCCATAATTCAATTCTATGTTATTTCCATTTCCATAAAATTTCCATAATTCATTTCCATAATTTCCATATTATTTCCATTTCCATACCCTTTCCATAATTTATTTCCATATTATTTCCATTTCCATAATATTTCCATAATTCATTTCCATATTATTTCCATTTCCATAATTCATTTCCATATTTTTTTCCATTTCCATAACATTTCCATAATTTATTTCCATATTATTTCCATTTCCATAACATTTCCATAATTCATTTCCATATTTTTTCCATTTCCATAACATTTCCATAATTCATTTCCATATTATTTCCATTTCCATAACATTTCCATATTTCTAAAATAAAATTTCCATATCCATTTCCATAAAATTATGGAAATATTTATGTTTATGGAAATGGATATGGAAAAGTAAACATTTCCATAATATGTTTAGCGATCCCTGATCGAAGGTGTCTTTAGAGGTTTGCTATTTCATGCTTTACGATTGCATCTGCAGTTACGGCTTTGGTTGTAGATTGATCCAAGCTTCAGAGGCGCCCTTTTCAACCTAGCCTTACTGCTGGCCAACGAGCTACAGAGGCCCAAGGAGAGTGTTCCCTACTTGCAAAAAGTTCTCCAGTTGAACCCTAGCCACGTAAAGAGCTACCTCCTCCTTGGTGATGTTGCCTTGAATCACTTGAAGAATATTGATCTCGCTGAGCAGGTATACAGGTTTCCACCCCAGATCACTTTTTATTTTTTGCTAAAAGTTCTGCTTTTATAACTTAGCAGAAATGTTCACTTTGACCATTTATAAAATGAGTCATAAACAAAACATAATAAACAGCTTGTGTACGGAACTAACGTCTTTGAGGTGTGAATGGGTTGCTTTGTGTATATTCGTTGTAACTGAATTTCTTCATGTGTATTACTAAATATCTTCCAACTCAGCAAATCCCAATTTCTGTCATCGCCAAATTCCATACAACTGATGAGAGCAATCTAAGCCTCCTCGTTTTGAATGAAACCGAAAGCTTAAAACATAATGAAAAACAGACATACTCAGAATATTTGAAAATAATATGTTATTGGAAAGGTCATTCTAAAAAGAGTCTAATGTTTTCACACAGCAGCAACATATAAAAACAACTCATTTTATGGTCTTAGACTTTTTTCCTGTCTTTTCTCTGCGATTATCTGATATAAACGTAGTTCCTTGTAGGTGAGTAACTATATACAGAACGTCAGGATTTTTCATTATTCCGACTTGCTGATTGGTTGTGAGCAGCTTTGAAAAAAATCTTAATCCAGGTTTTTTGCGACGACAGTTAGACAATCTTCATCTTTATGAGTGACTCTTACACTTCCGCCAACAACAGCTCCCACCCCCTAATCGGGAAGCCCTAACTTGAGTCCCGTTAGATTTAACAAGAAAAGGAAGGGGTGAATGAAGGGCAGGTCAGACTTGCTATTGAAACATAAGGAACAAGTGAGCGGTCAACCTATTTGAGAACAAAGATAATTGGCTCAAAAGCCAGCCGTTTTCTGAAAACAAAAGTAAAGTAAATGTTTCTGGTATTGTTAAAAAAATCAATGCGTTTTTTAACAATATCTAAAAATTTTATCAATACATAAAAATATTCTAGAAAACTGTCATTTGCTGCAAAGAAGTAATTACCGTAGTATACACTAGATGCTAATATAACATAAGCCTCCTTTTATGTAAATTTCACTTAGCATAGGGAATTTAATGTAAAGTTTTTGTTTTGTATTATGTAATAAATTCTATATTACGTAAAACATAAAGTCTGCAAGTTCTCCAATTCAATTTAAATAACTAGAGTTTCATAGAGGTTTCACTAAAGGTTCCATAAATGTATTACTTTCTCTCTTGCCGCATCTGGGAGAAAACACGATGTATAGAAGCATGTCTATGTATGCTAGTAGCCCATGTAACAAATGAGTGTAGTTATTTACCGAGTCAGAGGAGATTATAGATAGCCAAATTTATTATTTCTAGCTGATTGACTTGTTGAAATCGTAGTAGGAACATAAGCTAATAACAAGCTGAGTAGGTTTTTCGTGATTGTTAACATGTTATGGTTGTTAACATATCATGATTGCTAACATATTATGGATGCTAACATGTTATGTTTGTTAATATATTATAGTTGTTATCATATTATGGTTGTTAACATAACACGATTGCTAACATATTATGGTTGTTAACATATTATGATTGTTAACATATTATGATTGTTAACATATTATGGTTGTTAACTTATGGCTGTAAACATACCATGGTTGCTAACATATTATGGCTGTTAACATATTATGGTTGTTAACATGTTATAGATATTTATTGCTAAGGGTCTTTTGAGCCAATTTGTGTTGAAAAATTGTCTACCAATGAATTTTTTATAGTTTTTATCTTCAATAAAACTATTCCAAATTAGTTGTTTATTTATGCAAACCTATAGCAATTAATAATAATCCTGATATCGGCAGCAGTTGAATTATTCAAAGCTTAAAATTTTCATTCGTTGAAAGATTCCTCTGTAGGTTGGCCAAGCAGCAAATGAGGAGCTATTTCCTCTTCACAGCAAAACTTGTCCATTTCTACTCTCTTGTGATACGCTTTACTCACAAAAGATATTGTATTAAAAGAGCCGTTCTATTATTTTATTGATTATTTATTTTATTTATTATTTTCTGATGGGTTCATTAGCTATGTTTGGGAAGAAGTAGTGAGTTCAACAGAGAGAAGTCCATCCCTAATCTTCTCTGTTGACTTGGAATATCGTAATGCTGTTTCATCCACTATATAAAACACCCCTCTATGACTCATCAATATTGCTAGAATATATATATATATTATATAATATATATTATATAATATTGTATATAATATTATATATAATTAGATATTATATATATAGTATATATTATATAGTATATATTATATAATATTATATATAATTATATATATTATATATAGTATATATATATTATATAATATATATATTATGTAATATTGTATATAATATTATATATATAATTAGATATTATATATAATATATATTATACAATATATATATATTATATAATATTATATATAATATATATAATTATATATTATATATATAGTATATATATATATTGTTCAAATATGGAATGACCGATAAAGCTGGGGAATTTACTGATTTAAGACAGTCTTCATGTCTAAAGAGAGGGTCCCCTCTCTTACCTCTCTTACCGATCTTGCTTGATTTATGAATCTCAGTGTTTGTCATTCGCCTGTCCAGTTCTACCGATTAAGTTTTAGGAATAAAAAATCTGAAACCTTTAAACATTGGCATCAGACCTACCGCTGGAGATACTAAGTCTTTGCTGACCTTATTCATTGCCCGTTCGTATTTGGTGTTGATTATTACTACCTATTAATACTGGTAGTTGATAAGGTATGCCTTCGCAGCTCCTATGTCATAACAATCATCTAACAGCGGTATTGTTTGGGTTTGGCTATTGTTTGGATTTGGCTATTCGATGACATTATATTAGACTATACATCATGGGGTCATCAATACATGTTGGTTGAACTTGTGGTACTTTTGTGATTCTACTCTCTATGGTACTAGATTCTTCATTGTGATGTTGTTTGAGGAGGTGATTGATGGTGGGATGACACATAAGCAGCTGACATATTTTTATGTTGTACTAAAGTTACTACATTATGACGCGCCGATTTTTGGTGACTTTCATAGAAGTACCCAAAACAGTTCAATAAGATTTTTGTTTTCAGCTCAAAAGTGTTTTGCTTACGAAGGCCTATGCAGCCAGAGCTTTGAAACAAAAAGAGGTATATCATTTCTAGCATTTGAATGAAAGTATCCTTTGCAGTTCAGCCGCCTCTTTTGTCTGCCATTTTGGACTTGAAAATTTAAAAAATATTGAAACACAAAAAAGTTATATAATCTCAGAGAGGTTTGCAAGACAAATTGTCGAAAAAGATCTATCTTTAATTGGGTGTGTGATGAGTATTCAACTAGTCACATGTGTTTTTATAATACCTATAGTTGTCCTTGACCTGTCGCTTTCAGACAGCATTGCCAATACTGTTAATACTCTATGGATCATGAACGAGTCAAATACAAACATTTGTTATAAAGCAAGTGTTCAGCTATCATAGCCTACAAACATTAAAATACTTATAGAGATTCAGGCTATGGTTTTTATAATGATACATTGATAAGTGTATGCTATCATCTGTCATCCATAAGCGGATCTAGCAAGCCCAAAACTACTGTAATTTCCCTACAATTGTGAGGGGTGCACGATTGGAATTTAAAAGCACCCTTGCACTATTATAGTCTGTTTGAAAACTGCTGACTAGCCCTAAGACCCGGCCTGAATCTGTTAGTCTCAAAATCATAGGCATGCTTTTTTACTACACTTCTGTTAAGCCCAGTTTCGTTGGTCACGAGTGTAAATGGTTTTTCGCCTTTTGCTCCCCCCTAAAAAAGGATTTTCATATAGGTTTTTACCATGTTTTTATATCTACTGTTAAGAAACCTCCAAACTGCAATATCTTGACACAGTAGTTGGAGAATTGCTTACAGTACATTGCTCACTCATTTTAGTCCATGTTGCTCGCGTTAGTGTACTACGCTAGCTTAGAATAATCTTGTCAATGATTATGGAGTATTTGACCTTATGACCTTGTATTTTCCGCTGCCTACTAACCACAACCTTGTTGTTACATCAGTCAGCTGCTGGACAGACGCCAAAGAATACAGTCGATCTCTGCTCAGATTTTTATACTGGTACTAAAAATAGGTTTTTATCCGTTTTGCGTGCTCAACTCTGAAAAACAACAGAAACATTGCGCTACAATCCTCTCGTACATCTTGTTATTGGTCAGTCCTTGAAATCGTAAGGAGTTGTCTGTCTCATTAGATGGTGGGAATTCCTGCTTATTAATATTACAAAACTGTGGCTTTCCATCGCAACGAGTCCATCTGGTTCAGTTTCCATCATCACCTAGATGGCTCATGTCATCCTCCTACCTGTTGTAGTGCTTCAAGAGGATTGTTAGCTTAGAGCCAGACAACGTTCAAGGTCGACACAACCTTTGTGTAGTGCATGTGGAAAGGGGAGACCTGTTGCAGGCTGAACGCTGCCTCCTCGCTGTCCAAAACCTCGCGCCAGATGAAACCTATGTCACTGAACATCTGCGAATTGTTCAGAAAAAGTTAGCGACTACGAGAAAAGGACAGGCATGAGAGGAGAGTTGCCAGGGATCGCTGCGGTTAACAGGAGCAACTGTGACAGTTTGATTTCCTTAGAGAATATCAGCGGAGAGCAGGCCAAATGTGGCCGATATATAATTGTACAAAGTCCTAGACAGAGAGACTGAGATGGAGTTTTTCTAAAAGGTTTTTATATTTCCGAAGAAGATAGTTCAAAGTCAAGACATGTTAGTGTAATCTCACCAGTGTAACTTTTCATGCACCATTATCAATGTGCCTATCTGAATTGGTCTGAATATGGGCACCCTTTCCAAGTTGGCAGAGGTTATTGGCACAGTGCCAGATCTAAGCATAAGGGAAGGTTTGCCTGAAGAAATAGATGCTTATTTGCTTACGTATTGATTTCATTGCCAAAATTGCGCTCCATAGCTCATCGATAAATCAATATGACAGATCGTGTCTAAAAGCCAATGACACGTGATGACAGTGCTACAACCTTCCTCATTGCGGCCATCTCCGAAGCAAGAAGGAAAAGGAGCCATGATCTCATAGATGTATACACGCGATATGAATGTATGACTGAATGTATGACTAACTGGTCTTCAGTTATTTTTTATAGCGAATAAAAGAGTTTGAATCAAGACATAGTTCATAGTTTCACATTTTGCATGAGTATGGTCAGACAACTCCATTTTGTTAACTTGTTCGCATAGTTATCAACTTTACACGATTTTAAGAAAAATAGTACAAGAGATGTTGCGCGCTAATAACGAAGTGTTATGAATATGATCAAGTCTAAAAATCTAAATTACTGAATCACTGTTTTAGCCCTGGTACATGTTTAGCCAATGATTGCATCATTTTTGAAGAAAATGGTTGCTCACGTTTCATACGAGAAACAATTCTATCGCAATTAGCCTCAGAGTTATGGAGCTTGGGCAGACCATTTCCAACATTGAATTGGTTTGTTACAATGTAGCACTTTAAAGCCTGGGGCCAAGATAATTCGAGGAAATGTTTTCCCACCAAATCTTTCATAGTTTCACTTTGTTTTCCTGCACTTTCGGTTTATGTAGGACTCGCTGAATACCCGGCGTTGCCCAGGCGATAAAAGAGTCGTTAGACAGAAAATTGATTTTTATTTAACATATACAACATTTACCATTCTAACTTTTAAACTTCGTATCATGGGAAAAGTGTTTTGTGCAGCTCAAATACAGTTCAAATAGATATGAGAAAATGAAACAACTGTAAAGAGGTTTATAAGTGACACAATTAGCAAGTAAAGGCTAGATAGTCTGTTTTGCTACAATGATTACAATGAAAAATGATTTGATACTGATACAATTACTACAAAGTGAGAAAACAAAACAAAAATTGTGAATATGTTGAATTAACAATAACAATCAATGAATAGAAGCGTGCATATAAAAAGGTACTATTGCAACAGAAGCTATCTATCAAAACTTTGAATACGACGTTACCAGCACCTCTCAATACTGATACTCAATCTCGATACTGATACTTCTCGCTACTGATACCTCTCAATACTAATACCTCTCAATACTGATACTCAATCTCGATACTGATACTTCTCGCTACTGATACCTCTCGATACTGGTACCTCTCAATACTGATGCTTCTCGCTACTGGTACCTTTCGCTACTGATACCTCCCGCTACTGGTACCTCTTGATACTGGAACCTCTCGCTACTGATACCTCTCGATACTGATACCTCTCGATACTGATACCTCTCGCTACTGATACCTCTCAATACTGGTACCTCTTGATACTGATACCTCTCGATAATGATACCTCTCGCTACTGATACCTCTCCCTACTGATACCTCTTGATACTGGTACTTCTCGATACTGATACCTATCGTTACGGATACCTCTCGTTACTGGTATCTCTTGATACTGATACCTATCGTTACTGGTACCTCTTGATATTGGTGCAAACATAGCAGTGAAGCGCATGAGAGTACGTTGTAGGTTTAGCGATTGCCTTAGGAGAAACTGAAAATAGGAGTGTAACAGGACATTTAAAATTGAAATGCCACATTCGAAAATTACGAATTCAAAAAATAGGTAGTAGATTTTGAAAAAAACTTAAAAAAATTGAAAACAACAGATGCAAAGGCAATATTAATTAATAATAAAAAGTAGATACTCATTTTGGTTTGTAACCTGCTATCGTGATTATGATATCGTAAACAAGATGGGTGGAATTATAATAACGGTTTTGCCTTGGTTTGGGTATGCGTGTTTGTGGACTTGTGCTTGCATTCGTTGCAAGCTCAAATCCTTTGCGAACTGGTCTTTTCATTACAAAAACTTTATCGATATAACTGGGCAGATGACAAACTGAGATTTATTTAGATTATAAAACTATGGTCACTTTGTGCAGAATAGGTTTCTAGTGTAATTGGTAAGTTTTAAGTTGATTAAACAATTATTTCTTGAGGTGTCCTCAAAATACTGAGAGCACGGCTAACCTTCTAACTTCGAAATGTAAAATGGCTGTTGACAAGACATTTGTATCTAATGACAAAGTTCTTAGTAATGAAGGATCTAAAATCGACAAAGGTGAAAAACCTCGTCTCCTCCGAAACAAGAGCTTTTCCCTACAACTGTTTGTTTTTTGTATTCATAAACAAATATACACACTTTATCAGGTGTTTCTTCAATTACATCTAAAACATGAAAAAGGTGTAAAAGGGTTGAACGGGTATAAAAAACAATTTACTCTACTTGATTTCTGTTTTTTTCATTGATTTCCACAAGCTTAAACGATAACTGTCACGTACAACTTATATCATATTTTCTAGGTAAATCAGACACGCTGATTCCGATTTTGTACTCCAAACAAAGATTGGTCCACTAACTTTCAGAGTAATGAAGGCTTTTTTACAGCGTTTTAATATCGGTCTCGGAAACAACACGATCGGCACAACAAACTCCGCCCATAAATATGTGGCGTAACCTAGCTTTTTAGGAACGGAAGTTGGGGATGTTTAGTCCGATTTAGAATGATAGAGATGGGTGTTTTAAAAACCATTATTTGAAAGGTAGATAAGCTATTTAACATAGCATATTTAAAAATGAGCTCAAAAAAGTTTGATAACAACGCTAGCTTGTGATAAAATCGCGCTTTTTTGAGCTCATTTTTCTCGGTGTTCAGCCTATTAAACATCATGTAACAAGCTACGAGCAATTTTAAATAGTTTATCTACCTTTCATAAAAGACTGAGATTATTTTACAGGCTGAATTTAAATAATAATGGATTTTCAGACACCCATTTGTATTATTTTAAATCGGGCTAAACATCCCCAACTTTCGCTCCTAAAACGTTAGGCTACGTCACATATTTATGGGCGGAGCTTGTTGTGCCGATTGTGTTGTTTTCAAGACGGATATTGACATGCTTTAAAAAAGCCTTCATGACTTTGAAGGTTAGTGAACCAATTTTTATTTTGAGTACAAAATCGGAATCAGCGTGTCTGATTTACCTGGAAATTACGATAAAAGTTGTATGTGACAGTTATGGTTTAAACTTTAAAGCTTCAATATGATACACAGCTTAGAAGGATTTGTGCTATTCTAAGTGCATTCACAATCGATGGAAATGTGGTTTAGGATCATGGGATTTGCTTGTATATACAAAACTAGGGATCAAAGTTTCAAAAAGGTTGGTTTAAGAAAGTTGAGTTACCGGTAGGTCTACCTACAGTGAGTGATCAGTTACAATACATCATTGCAACCAGTCTCACCAAACTTAACCAACAGTAAAAACAGAGTCTCAGTTCCCAAGCGCTTGTTTACGGCGTATCCAATACACAACTCATTACTGTCTGAGTGGCCATATTTTATAATGTCTCTTTAAATCTCACTAGAATGAACAATGCTGTATACAATCAATAAGCGGTTATGAAGTTAAAATTGCTCTGTGTGTGTGGTCAACAGCCTCATCCGCTAGACTGTTTACTAGTATGCCTGCCTTGACCAGTCCACTATGTATCATTTTGCGACTAGTAGACTACTAGCAGATGAGGTTAGTAGCACATGCTTTTGTAGGCAGCCAACAGCGTAAACCGTTTGCAAAGGAAAGCAAAAAAAAAATCTGGCACGAGTGACCTTCACCGTTTTGTATGAACACTAGTCATTCTTTTGTAAAAGCTAGTACAATTTTAAATTTCATTGTTTTGTTTCATTTTTGCATTCCAGTACAGTAACTTCGTAGTCACACCGGGTGGCGGGTCAAAGGTTCAGTAAACAGTGCTGATTGTAGAATTGCTTGCCCGAGGACTGGTAAATGGTTTAACCTTATGATCTCTTGTGGTTTGGTTTTAACTATGTAAAGCGGTTTGCTAAATCGATATTTGCCAGTAATTGAACAAAACTGAGCCATGCTTGGGCATCAGCTTAGGAAGTCTTTGCTACTGTGTTTCAAGGCAGTAATCTGTACTCGACTAACCAATAACATCTGGGCTTACTTGGCGAATATCTTTCACAAATGCCTTCTCTAGCGTGTTTTTGATAGAAGTTACACTTCAGCTAAATAGCCTAACGAACATACCGCTCTGTCTGCTTGTAATAGTATGGTTTTCATAACGGGTTATGGTGCTGTTTGAGAGGTAGCTAGTTTCTAAAAGGCAATTGCCAGTAAAGCTGTGATTCCCTATTCGTTTTATCGCCAAACCCCCTACGGCTAACAAGGGCAATCTCACACCTTGTTTTGAATGAAACACAAAAGGCTCAAAACATAATGAAAAACAAACATACTCAGAATATATGAAAACAGTATGTTATTAGAAGGACATTCTAAAAAGAGTTGAGCGATTTTACTCAGGAGCAACGTATAACAAGCAATGCACTTTATGGTCTTTGACTATTTCCTGCCTCTTCTCTAAGAATAGCTGATCGAAACGTGGTTCCTTATGAGTTAGTGAAATGCTCAGATGGTTTTTAGAATTGATAGAGTTACATGATATATTTTTGATGTATAGTAGAAATGAAAATTCTATATCACACAAGCAACATGTTACGGCGACAAATACACCTTCTTCGTTGTCACGATTGATTATTGCACCACTGTGAACAACAGCTTAGGTTTGCCGGCACCCTTAATCGGGGAAGCCCTGGGGTAGAGTAACGCATAACCGGCGTGCTAATTTGGTAACTTTCGTATAAGCACCCAAACAGTATAAACAGTTCTCTGTTTGCAGATCAATAATGTCTTGCCAACAATTGCATCAGCAGACATAGCTTTGAAACAAATTTCAAATTTTGAAATGAAGTGCAGTTCATCCGCCTGTTTGTTGTCGACCATTTTGGGTTCTGTTTGTCAAAAAGACTGGACTACAAGGCAAATGCATAACCCCACCAGACTAACTGCTTTTATACGATTTGGTATTTTCAGCTTGATACACTATTTAAGTACAACCATTTCGCTAGTGATTAATTCAAATACGAATGGAGCTGAGGTTTTTTTGAAATATGTGTTGAACTATCATACAATCACTGTTTGTTATCACAAATAAAAGAAAGCAAAGGTGTTACAGGTTTTCTTTTGCATCTTAAACCATATATCAGTTCTATGTTCAGTTTCAGAAGATATTCTCTCAGACATCATGTGTTTACCAATTGAGGGAACATAACACAGCGCTGACACAAAAATTGTTGGTCAATCGCCAGCTGTAAGGGAGTGCATCTCATAATCATCTCATTTATTGCTTGAGGCTTTTTCCATCTTCTGAATTATCAGTTTAGAAAGCCCAGCTTAGTAATAACTAACAGATCAAGCTATAAACTCAATCCATTTGAACTAAGCCAATAAGACGAGGGCTCAATCTGATTGGCTGTAACTGTAGCCAGTGTAGGCGAACAATAGCTTTCAGTTGATTATAAGTTGTTAGCTGGTTGAATCGTGCTGGCGCTCTGGTAGGCTTACTGTATAATAGCTACAAATTGAGAAGGCTGTAAATAGATTTTACCAACGTACTTGTAACAGCTAAGAATGGCGAGAGCGTACGCTGGTGCTGCCGGCACCCATCTCTTCTTTGGAACTCTCTGTATTGCTGCAGGAGTGGCGTGGATATGCCTTATGTACTTCTATGAGCCACTCTTCGTCGATGGTTCCTCGATCCTCAATAAAGTCCCAAGCTGGGTAGTAGTTCTGGCATCAGCCAAAATATACTGTGGATTCTGGGTAAGTATCACTATGCTGTACCGATAGCTTCCTATATAAAAGTTTCCGCTATTTGTCTGGACGAGTGTTTCTTAAAAGACGTACTCTTCGAATGTGTTTCTATAAGCCAACCAGCCTTTGAACAATCTTATTATTTGACAAAAATACTTGTAGCCACGAATTGCAGAAATAAGTTGTGTTGAACATGCAGAGCATTGGACTGAATGACAACTGCCAGTTAAAAGCACTAAAGAAGGCAAATATGAACTTTGGTTATGTAAATAAATGTTCATATATAGGTATAACAGCCTTTTTTAAACTTCAAAATTTAACATTGCATAATGGCCATTAAATGTTGTTGAATTGCTTAAAAATTCACTAACAATTGTTCATTTTAATTTGTATTATAATTTGATCCCAGTTTTCTGGTGCTTTCCAACATATGAAATTGCGCAATATAATATAATATTGCAATATAATCATTCATAACATCGTTTTCTATTCTGTGCCACCAATATACTACATCGACCATCTGTTGTTTCAGTTCATGAACTTTTTGCTGCTACAACGTTCAATTCCTGGCTCCTCCGCAATACTATTATATTAACATTTAAAACACTGTTGTTCAACTCACACAATAATTCCTTATTGCTATTTTTCATTTTTGTTTTGGCACGTGACGAAAAACATCATTTTGTTGACAACTACTAATGCGAATAAATAAGATTAATAAGTAACAATTATAAATAATTTTTTTCCATAACTCCAGTAATGTTAGTATCTCAATGGCCCAACATGCTAGTAAGTTTTCAACTATTGGTCAAAAGAATGCTGTTTGCCATTATTACACATGGACTTCCTGTTATCTTCATTTAATTGGTAGCCCTGACCTATATGAAAACAACGAATGGTTTGAGATATTGAGATTACTCTAGAAATCTGACTCAGAGTGTCGATATGAAACCAACTCTTAGAATTTCCTTATGACTCATTTTCAGCTCAAAATATGGTTGAAATAATTGAAGTTTCCTCTGATAATTTGACTCGTGACCAGCCATTCATCAACCATGTTAGAGAGAATGTCATTGGCTCCAGCAGACAGCTGTGGTTATGCAGGCTTTGTTCCAAACCAGTAACAGTTGGTTAACTACACGATGGTTAAAAACCACTTTCTTGTGGTTTATTTTGGTCACTTCTTTCATGCTGACTTGCAACCAATGTGGCGTGGTCTTACCGACTATCCGACTATCCGTTGTTCGACATACTTCCTCCTCTGCATGCATACTCCTGTTCCTTCTAGAATTCGGTTGGCTGCTCAGATTTCCTTATATGAGAAGTTATGCCCCATTGACTCAAATTTACCCAGAAACTTTAGCAGCCTCATTGAAGTGCTGACTATAAGCAAGCTATCAGCAGCAGGGTGATCTTTTTCAGCTACCATCAGTGGCTGTCGATCATATACCATTTAGTCATCAAAATATCTTGCTGTCAAATACTGTACACAATTCAGCATTCTTTAGATGTTTCTACTAAACCATTGGTTACTACGCATTGGACGCCTGCTGTAATAACTGGTGCTCCTCCAGCTTTGAAGACTTATAATTTGGATCAGTAGCTTTTTGGACTTTTATCAAGCCCATATCAACAAATAACTTGCTGCTGGAAACAGTCTTGTTAGAAAAAAAGCGCAACGGAATACTGGTGATTTTTATTCAATGAGCCCCTCCCTCTTCAACAAACGTATTTATGCATGAATAATAAATAGCTTCAATTCATAAGAAGCTGGGCTCCTAGTTCGGGTGGGTCATAGGATCTACCGATCTTGCGTGCATTTGATAGCTGAATCAAACTGATTCACAGATGACCAACAGGACGTTTTGTTTAATTGACAATCAATCTTTTGTTATCTTGTACACAGGCCAATCATTGAACATCCGCCTGACTATAAGAACAAATAACTATACTGCTAAAATGGAAGGAGAGTCTTTGAATCACAGAATCTTTTATAACTCGGAGGTTACAAACGCTGCACATGTAGGCTGTACGAGTGAAGACGTAGCTATTGTCCTATTGTTTGTCTTTTTATTTAAAGCAATTCACACAAGTTGGATGCGTCCCATCACTAGCTGTTGAATCTCTTGAGAAAATCACTATGTATGTCGGAGCATTATTCGTCTGTTCCATAGATATATAAAGGTTTATATATCTACTAGCTGTGCCAACCGGCGTTGCCCGTGTAATAGAAGAGTCTTTGGACAGAAAATTGATTTGTATTTAACATATAACAACATTTGCCATTCTAACTTTCAAACTACATATCATGAGAAAAGTTTTTTGTCTTATAAATAATGAGAAGCAGTGAGAGTTTTGCTATTAGGCAGTTTAATAATGTGAGCAAACAGCTTCTCGTGACGTTATGCTATGACCCGGTCAAACGTAAAGCAGTATTGCTCTGATATAATGCCTTATATTGGTGGCTTAGCAATTCGATTTCCATAGTCCAGTGGGCTAGGCGTAAGACTTGAGAACGAATCCTCTTCGGGTACGCAATAATTCTTTCAAGATTTTAAAATCTATAGCCGGATTTCCGACGAACACACGGACTTTGAGAAATATATATATAGATGGTCTGTTCTAACCAGCGAGGCAAGCAAAATTGGCTTGCTATAATGTTAGTCAAGTAGATGTCATATCTATTTCATGATAATAATAGGCTGCCATTGAGACAAAACTAATAACGCAGAAAACGCTCAAATTTCACTTCAATATAAGAAAAAGTGGAGTCACTATGGCTGACTCTTGGTGGTTATTTGCATGAAGAAAGGATTGTAATTTGCAGAGTTCGGTTTTTCATGATAATCGCAGATTACACTTTCTGCCAGTTATAGATGACATTGCGATTGTTGTCTGAAACGATTTTAAAAGCATACGCACAAATTATCTAGCATAAACAAAATTCAAGACATAAATTATGTTTGTCTTAGCTTAATACTGGTTTATTATCAATTTACTTTGTTACAGCTTACCTACGCTTTTTACTTAACAAAAATTAAAAAACGAATATGTTTCCGTCGCAACAAGTATAATATTTGACAAAGTGTTTAGGATATGACAGCGCTTCCCTGTTCATTCTCAATGTCAAACCTCCTACGACTGATGAGGGCAACCTCCCACCCTCTTCTGTTGAATGAAACAAAAAAGGCCCAAAACATAACGAAATACACGTCAGAATATATAAAAATTATGTTATGATTTTTAAAATACATGTTACAAAGCATTAACATAAAAAAAGAATTCAATTTATGATTTTTGACTTTTTTTGCCTCTTCTCTGCTATTATCTGATTTAAACGTGATTCCAAGTGGGTGAGTGAAATGGGCAGATCATTTTAAGGATTGATGGCATTACGATATTTACTTTTTTATATATAAAAGAGATGAAAATTAATTCCTCCACATTCGCGCACAACACTTCGTACCATTTTAAAGGGAGAGGAGCTTTAGTAAATAGTGTATAACATAGTTTTTGATAAAGCTTAAAATCTAACCAAAATATATGTATGCAGGCATTAGAGAAACAAGTATGAAGTCCGCGCTAATTTGTTTGTTCTTTTGCTACAGAAAATAATTCATAAACTGCCATGATTATCTCCCCATCACGCAAACCACTCAAGTCGGTCATACCAAAATGCGTAATCCTAACAAGGCTCATTGCAGTAAAATAGTTCCCTCTTGAAATATGCAGACACTTGCGTGGGAGTACCGCACACATCTTAAAGGTTCATCGCTCTTATAGACATCTCTAGCTGAAAGCCTCTGACATAATCAATACACTTGCTGGCTGTCATTAGTTGGAGCGATACAGTTCCTTGGCTTCGTGGCAATCCTAGTAAAGTGGAGTTGTTTGGAGTTTGAGCAATTCATCGAGTGCTCAGAGGTGAAGAGGTCAAACGTCCTTTGGCTGAGTTACTAGGTTGAGAGATAAGAGTCCTGTGTAAAATTTTGGCAGTATTTGTAACACTGCTAGATACGTACATCAAGGAAGTTTTGAAGAATATTTGGCTCATTTTCCTTCCCAAACATCTTCGAGGGTTTCTCTCTTTGTTATAAGGCTTCTATTCCATCACTACCAGTCAAGAACCTAAAGGCCAAGATTTTAGTCAAGATTTTTTATCACATTTCAGTTGTTTCGCGGGATATAATCGGGAGCAGCCGTGGCCATGTGGTTTAGAACTCGTGACTTACAAACAACCGGTTTGGGTTCAATCCCCAAAAAAGCCACTGGTGGTAACAAGAATAACATCCAAACTTAAATTGCTCTATACAACTGCATGTCTCCAGTCGCCATGGTTCCCTTACCACTGGACCCGAGACGCGTCCAACCAAAATGCTAGAGCCATTATTTGCGCAACACGGCTCTAAAAAACACACACAGCCTCTCCTAAGTAGACATCATCCTTGAGGGGTTGCTCACAACATGTGTAACTATATAGCTTGCTGACGTAGAGTGTGCCAGCATGGGAGCTACAACTAGTAAATGCACCAGTGATTTCTACAACACCGCTCTTTGTCTTTCTTTGTAGTTCTTTCTCACTGGAGCGATAGGTTGCTGCATCAAAAGCAGAGGCTGCCTGGTAGGTATCTCAAGGTATTCGCCTTTCCATGACGCGCATGCTGCGAAAATTTGAGTCAATCTGCAAGTTAACCGCATCATTGAAACAGCATAAATTCGCAAACTAAGCGAGCTTTGCGATTTGCAAACCTTTATCGAATCCATCACGCTTGCGAATAATGGAAACAGTACTTGGGAATTATGCACATTAAAATACCACGCCAGCTATTCAATTTAAAAATTTTTAACACTTTCGTCGCTCTTTCTCAACACATGCGTCGCTAACTGCGTCGCTAATTAATAACTCATAGCGTACAATTCCTTATCCTTTTTTAACAAAGCGCCGGAGTCATTTCATATCATGCGAATATCCATAAAAACACTTAATTCGCACGTTAACGCAACGCAAAATCTGAATAATGCTCGTCATGCTGAGGTTGCAGTCTCCTGAGTATACTTGAATAGAATGTTTGCGAGTGTCGGAGCTTAATTTTCAACAACAAAATTATCGAATCCATAAATGCACGAAAAACAATTGACAACAAGAACCGTTCAAGCTTAGTGTTTCTTTAAAATAAACTTCCACAAATATTTAAAAGATTTTATCAGAAAATATCGGTCTTGTTCTATGGTTTGTGATTGTGTTTGACGTTTGAGATGATCTGACAGTCAGGTTGTTTCAAGATTAAAATCGACTAACTTGATCGCAACTAAAATGCCCAGAAGAACAGTACACGCCGAAATGACATCACTAGTTGGGCGGCTGTTTGTCTATCTCGTTATTGATATGGGCTATTGCGTTGAAATTGCAGCGATACACACCTCTATTCTGTCAGTTTCTTTACAACCATAGAAGTCATAAACGCACTTTCAATTGATCTGAGCGTGATAACCACGATCAAGTTATATCTATTTTTATCTTGAAACATCCTGACAGTCAGATCACCTTAAACATCAAAAACAACCACAAATGATAAAAAATACTGATACTTTTCGACTAGACTTTACTGACATTTTGTGTGATTTCAGCATTAAATGAAAAACTATTAGCTAAATACTTCTCTGGCCTTCACGGTTGACTCTAAGATTTGGTTAAAAGCTAAAAAGAATTTGGTACGGCGCTATGAGAGCAGATTTTTGGCAAAGCGTAGAGTATTTGTAGTAGCTATGGTTACTGTCACTTCTTTTTTTCTTTTAAACCCAAACTTACGAGAGACTGATCTGCTGTCACCAAGCAACATGCTTCTTCGCAAGATTTCAGTGAAAGCATATGACAACTCCAAGTTACTCATGCAACAAGAATCAGTCAAATCATGTAACTTTCTAAGTAGCAAATTATTGACATCTTGGTGGAATTAGTTTGCAATTATTATAATCATTGCCAGATAATCTGTAAACTATTAACAGTGAATGGGTATGTTTTCATGACGTGCATGATTTGCAAATTTGAGCCAATTCGCAAGTTAACCGCATCATGAAAACACATAAATCCGACATAAGTCCGTATCCTTATCGAATCCACCATGCTTGCAAATAATGGAAACAGAACTTGCAAATGATGCGCATTAAAATACCGCGCCAGCTATTCAATTTTAAACATTTTCAATACTTTCGTCGTTTTTTCTCAATAGATTTTCACGCGCTTGCATCGTTAACACATGCGTCACTAATTGCTAACTTATAGCGTACAAGTCCTTAACCTTTTTTCAACAAGGCGCCGGAGTCAATCCGCATCATGCAAATGTCCATAGAAACACTTAATTCGCACGATAACGCAACGTGCGCACAACTCCAAATTCGCATGATGCGTGTCATGGCAACAGCGTATGTATGGCTATAGCTACGCGCTTGGGTGAGAAAATTTTTCTGTTTTGCTCTCAATCCTAAAAAATCTGCTGCCTATTTTTTCTGATTAAATTGTATTATTTCACATGCCACATGCTTTAACATGCTCAATCATCTAAGCGGATAACAAAATGGCTGACATAGCAATCTCCACTAAATACCTTTGATGTCTTACCCTGATTAAACTACCTAAAGCTTAGTTTAGATGTTGCTAACACGCGCAATCCTATTCTAGCAGTTTAGCAATTTTCGGAGAGGTTCTAAAACTGATATTAGTTATGATAACTCTATTAACTCTAGTAACTCTATTGATAGTGCTGTTAACTTGGTTTATGTTCCGCGGCTATGTCTACAGTCATACCTTGACATGTGAGCTAAACGTCTTCCGGGGCCGAGCTCGTATGTCAACTCTATCATATCTCAAATTCATTTTTCCTATATAAAATTAAAAAAATATAAATTAATCCGTTCCTCTATCACAAACCTATCGGCAGCAACTATCGATTGGTTCATGATAGTGTGAACACTGTTATCATCGGTTCATCATCGGTGATCACAGAGAATTGTGGCATCAATGTTGAGATACGGTGGTATAGTGTGAACCAGCCTTAAGGGTTCAATTGTAATGCCAGAGTTGATTTGGTGCAGTTACAAGTCTATGGTTCACTCTATGAAACATACTTTCACAGCTACTATGGGGCTGCTAATTTATCCATGATAATTTCTTATACACTACAGCAACGCATGCGGAGTCGATAAATTTTTACACAATGTTACAGGAAGGAGTCTTCGTGGCTTTAAATGTATTAAATGTAATAATTTGGGTGCCGGTTCTACTGGCGTTGATGGTTGGCCTCGGCTTCCTCATCCTCTTCAATGCGTCACTTTTGGCGGTAAGTAGATTTCAAGCAGCCCTCTACTGCAATACTAATGCATATGAATGCTTTCTGAACTACTGGTCTCTCTAGAAAGGAATTGTTGCAACTGGTGTCAAATAGTTTGAAACCGAGTAGTGATTATTGAACATAAATTTGGCTACATACGGCTTAGCCAACACTTCTTTGTTTAGATATTACCCTACCTCTGCCATATATTTGCTGAACCCCAAATCGGGAAATATTAAAGCGGCAAGTCGCAAGCAATAATTATTTTTCTGAAGTTTTCAACGACTTTGATTAAAAAATTTACGCTGATTTATTTTCGGAGACTCACCACTAGCGCAAAATATCCACACATTAAAAATGTGACCACCAATAAAAGTAGTCCTTTATTTTGATTGGTTAAAGAAATTTGCTATGACGGCTTGATTTAAACTGTCCAGCGTGTCATAAACAAAAACTATATAATCACAGCATATGTGCATGACTCAACAACCGGCCAACTCACAGATTGAGATGTGCAATCACAGCATTTGTGTTGACTTTTTGCTGGTGGGCATATTTCGTTGTCAAACATATTTTTTGGCAGGTATCTTTTACGAAAGGTCCAGGTTTACGAGTATAATCGGTGAATGTTGCTTCAATATCAATTTTAATTCTTCGATACTTCATTTTGTTTATCAATGGTTATTTTCTGAAAATGCTCTTTCATTCAAAATCGTGAGCCAATCAACTGCAAACATGAATTGCATCGGGTGATCACATGCTCTTTGGAAAGCCGTTTTGTTCCGCCCCATTGCCAGCGCTCTGGGCGTGAAACCAACATTTCCTAGCTGCTACCCTGGACATAATTCTGCCATTTATCAAAGCTGCCTAATTGACCTTTTCGGTTTGCTATTGGATGATTGATTGCCTATCAGCAAATATCTGCTGGCACAATGGTAGACTTGGTACTTGTGGATACTGTGAACAACCTTTGCTACTTCCTGGTATCTGAACCGTAAGTGTGGGAAGTGCAGAATCATTTCGTAGACAACCCAAGAGTTGATTGGCTTCAACTATATTAAAATACTAACCGAATGCCCAGCGTTGCGCAGGTAACAAAAAGGTTTTCGCACAAAAAATTTACTTTTAATAAACATATGCAACATTCACTATTCTAACTTTTAAATGAAGGTGTTTGTTTATTTCTGTGTATTGCGTATATTTCTGTGCACTGTGTTTATTTCTTTGTAATTCATACTGTACCGACTGCAGTGCCTACTACAGCTCTATACTGATTGCAATAGTATGCTGCCCATGTCAGTTTAAATATTTTTCATCTAGCTAACAATTTCAGCGCAATCTATATATATACTTCTCAAAGTATGTCGTCTGTCTTCTGTCGTCTGTCTGCATTCTGGCTATAGATCTTAAAGTCTTGATATTGTAATCCCTTGTTCTGGTGGATGACGGAAAAAAGACTGCAAATGGAATGGAAATAATAATGGAATGCATCGACAAGTTTCTAATCCAGACGCTCTACCACTGATCTAGAACGCCATAGTGATCAGATACGTTTTCATATAACGTACAAACCATGCGTGTGCTAATTATTTTAGCCTTGCGTCCACGAGTAATGTTTCTGTTCAGAAATATTTTAGGACCTACATTGTAAGTATATGCAAGGCGATGTTTATTCGTCTTTTTTCGTTAGGGCTAATTTATTCCCACGGTATCGACAATAATTTATCTCGAACTTAAAATTTGATGATTTGTGTACTGATTATATACAGTGGAACTTCGGCTCTTGGACGCTTCGGTTCTCGACCAACTCGGTTATCAACCAAAGATTTTGAGACTTTCGTTTCAGATCTCGAACATAAATTCGAGAGTATGCGCATTGAAATTGAAACAGCTTCTGAAACAGCATGCAAACTTTCGTTAACAAATGGAGAAGCAATTTATGCTTCATAAATTCTTTACAAAAAGGGAGAAACCATCTGGGAGGAAGAGATTTACCGAATAGATTTGCTAGAGAGATAACCCCTCCAGTCGAGTTACCCTAAATTGTTTTGGAGGAGGATTCTCCTTCAAAGATGTGAAGTACACGTGCCATTTTCCTTTCCCTACGATTTTTGATATAACTGATCTGTTGAATTTTTTTGCTGTTTCATTATTAATTTCTGCAATTTTTGTCATTGTATCTTAACCTTTAATGTTTTTGATGTTTTAAGAGCAAAACATACGGAATGTTTACTTTTGTTTTCTTTTTCCATCATCATAAATAGAAAACCTTTTATTAAAATTAAACACATCTATATCTTCCCGTTTTTATTTATAGTATGCAGCATACAGTACAGTTTATGGTATAAAATGTAAAATACTTAACCAAAGTTGGTTTCTCGCCCTGTAATGGATTAAAATTTACTTACATTCATTCTAATGGGAAAAATTGTTTCGGATCTCGAACAACTCAGTTTTTGAACTTGAGGTTCCACTGTAAGTTATTCAAAGATATACGTCGCTAAAAGTTATGAAATTTTAAATTTACAGTGGTTTGAAAACATTTACAATTGTTTTATTTATTTTTAAATTAGTTGTCCCTCACAATACTTTTTCTCATGATATGAAGTTTGAAAGTTACAGTTGTTTGACAAAGTTGGAAAATCTTTACAATTGTTTTTATTTTCTCTTTTAAGTTATTTCAACTACACAAAACACTTCTCTCATGATATGTAGTTTGAAAGTTAGAATGGCAAATGTTGTTATATGTTAAATACAAATCAATTTTCTGTCCAAAGAATTTTTTATTACCCGAGCAACGCCGGGTAGCACAGCTAGTGCTAGCATATAGCTAGCTCAAATGTTTAGGATGAAGCCATGATAGATTAGCTTGTGTAATAAGTATGTGCACAATTTACTCCATAATATAGCTAGTTGAACGATGTAGTGTATTGGACGAATGCCTGTCTGCAAAGCTGGAGGTTCCAGGTTAAAATCCAGCGCACAGCAGACTTTTCATTCCTAAAGGTCCAGCCACAAATAGCGAATTATTCGTTCAATCTGACCGCATTCACGAATTTCACAGAATTCACAGATTTATTCGGCCGAATATCACAGAATTGTCTGAGCTGTGCATGCACACCGAATTCGTCAATGAAACGCTTTTAATTGGCTAACCAATTTTCTTTAGTGAGCACGATTCTAGCAGCCTTGACAATTGGTATAGTCCAAGACACGTATGACGACACACAATAAAAGTATCAGCACGATGTGACCTGATACATACCTTAAAACGGGACCTTAAAACTTTGTCACTGTAACTGGACACACGGATAAACAGACCCAAAAAAAAACAAAAGACAAACACTGAGGTTTATATATATAGATATAAGATAAAATATAGATATAAGCACAACTCGCTTGTGATAGCCTGGGATCATAAAATTCTAATAATTGATTGATTAATAATTGATTCTAACACATTAGGTTGAATTTTTTCATTTTTTTCAAGTGCTCCTTGGTGAAAAATAATAACGCCGCAACCTGAAGTCATAAATTTATAGTTTGACGAGTTGTTAAATTTTTAGACCTAACCGTTAATCTTTAGACTCGATTCTAAAATTGATTTAAAATGCTAATATATTGTATTATATATTATATTATATATTGTATTCAATTCAATAGCAAAATTTACGTCTGGATTACTGAAGTATTATAAAAAGACATATACATCTATTGATCATTCTACGAACAAATTTATGCAAAGGTTTCAAATTTTATTTATATACCAATTAATTTTTTTCTGCTGTGTCAAACACTAATTTTTTTACTCAGCTCTCGGATCGATGAGGATTTTTAATGTTTTGTACATAGTTTAACAGTAAAAAAGTTTTCAAATGCTTATTAACTGTAATCAAAAATTAATGTTTAATTTACAGTTAATTGTTTTCAAAATGACTTATATTATTCTATACTTACGCTTGAGTTTGCATGAAATTAGGCAGTTTTTTGACCTACTCTACATTGAATACATATGTCCATTTTATTCGCTATTTAAGAGTTTTTTGCCGAAGATATGTTTGTTTCATTGCCAATATTTTTTTAAAATGTTGCAAATAAAGCTGAATAAATTAGCCTATTAGTGAGAGAAGCTTTTCAGCTGCGCAATCACTGTTTCCAATGTGTGTATGATGTGAATTTGGAGTCGTGTACACATTGAGTCACCTTGCGCTAAGTGTTTTAATGAACATGCTCAAGTAGTAGATTAACACAGGTGCTTTGCTAAAAAAGGAATACTATGTCAGAGATCACAGCGTCGCACTCCTGTCACATTTAGCAGCATGCATGCTCAACACAATATAAAAATGTTTAAAATGGAATAGCTTGCACGTTTTTTTCTAGTGCATCATTGCAGAGTGCTGTTTCCATCTTTCGCGAAAATGAGGCATTTGACTAAAATTTACGAGTAACAAAACTCGCAGGTTTTGGCCGTTTTCATCTTGCAGAGGATGCAAACTTGTGGATTGATCGCGCCCTGAAAACAGTGATTGATGCCACTAACAGTTTTTATACTTTGGCACTAGAAGTTTTGAAAAGCAATAGGCTTGGCTGCATTGACACAACTTGTCAATATCGTTGGATTGTCGGCATCCTAGCTGTAGACAATTGAAAGTGTTGCTTGCAATTACAAAAATAGCCAAGAGCAGCGAGACAATTTTACTCCAAGCCATCAGTATATGCGTGTCTCTAATACTTGGTTATTGATTTGGACTTGAGGCTTAATTCTCCAGCACGGTATCACGCTAAGATAGGCATTGGAAATCAATTTTAACTGACACAAATTACTACCAGTTTCATAGCAGCGTCTATTTACTAAGGAATTCAGTTTAAATCAAGTCATTGCTATGGTTTGACCGTGTAAAATTACAAACGGGCTGCATGTTGCTATGCTCCAACTTGAATTTTTGCTATATTCTGTTGACTAAACATGCAGAGTGGGCATTTTTCAAAGATTTCAGTTGTGGTTGACCTACACTACGTCTTTAAAGAAATATTGTCGTCGAGATTAAATGCAGACGGAGGAACATAGCTAGCCAAAATTAATAAATCTTAAAACTGGTTCACACTATATCGCTGTATCTGGGCATTGATGCCACAATACTTTGGTGATCGACTATGATAACAATGTTCACACTATCACAAATCTATCCACGTTTGCAACAGGAAATACTCTGTGACGTACTGTTCTCATTTCTCTTTTTAAATTTTCGTGAAAAATAAAAAACTAGTCTCGCAGCGGCTATCAAAAACGGATATAAATAAATCACGCTATCCGTCACCGTGAATTACCATCGCCAAAATTGTTCACATTTGAAAGGCGGTCGTCGATGCTCGGCGAAATATCAAGAATGTTTGACAGCTGCAAACTTTCCCGACGTGCCTGCACCGCTTCATCGATGCCATCGGTTTTAGGTTCACATAATTGACGATGAACGCCGAAAAGGAAACGCTGACCAACGGCGATATCGTGTAAACCAGCCTTGAACAGTAGTCATGTTGAAATTAAAACGGGTTCAAAGGCTAATAAGTTGAGTGTATTATATCGAGTTTTTAGCTTCTATCATATCAATTTTAGTTGAGACTTTATTTCCAAAAAGTTTTTACGGATGCATTTTTAAATTTATTTTTACAGAACTACAGTAAAAAAACTATGGTAGAACTGTTGATATGGACAACCATGGCAACATAGTCATCTTTCCACTACATTGGATAGCGCTCCTTCGAAAATCGGATTTACAAGTTCCAATTGTCATGAAATAAACGTTATTCCAAAACTGGATTTTTCATAAATTCACACAAAAGATGCAGTGAATATTCAAGAAAAAATATTGCTAGTCATTTCTACGATAAAGCACAAGACAATGAGAAGGAAATCCCAGAAAATGGCACTTATTATTCCTGTCGATCTTTAATGCCAGTCACCCATGGAGAATGGCCGACTACAAGATCGTTGCTACTACTACTAGTATAATGGCCTCTACCGTAAGTCCTCATGCTCAAGCCGCACGGCTTGTGCTCAAAACCAGATGACTCATGAAAGAAAAAATAATCCTCCAACAAGCCGCGTATGCCCACAGGCCGTGGCTAATGACTGAGGTTTTGTCGTCCTTGACCCCTTCAGGAGCGAGAGTGTTGAGAAGGGTTTCGCTATACCCCCGTCCTCTTGAATAAGAAAACAGGCTATATCAGTACATGTCAAAAGAATTTTCTTTTACTTCCAAGTTCGAATTAAAATTCTTAAACCATTGCATCAAGAACTTACTTGCCATATCTCAGCTAGATTTTTATTGCTCTGTTTTGGGGCTTCATGTTTATGGAAAGATGCTGGTCAAGAATGAAACGGTTTTAATAACCTATGATTGTGGTGAGTTAAACATCAGCGATAAATTCTTCTTTAGTCTAAAGTATTCCATAAACATGACCTTGAAAATAAACGAGTAGGTCCCCAAAATCCCGTACATGAAAGTGTATCATGACTGCGATTCTATGGTTATAGCGCGGAACTGAGCAGAGACCGCATTTATCGAGAAGCTGCCCTAAGCCTCACGTAAGTTTTAAAAACTTGGCTTTAGCCGCGGCCTATGACCTTGAACCAGAAGCCGTGCCCAACGACAAGCTGCGCGGCTTGAGCATAAGGACTTACGGTACCTGTTTCGCCTTCTCAATTTACTTGTGAATGTTTGTAAACTGAGAAATATATGACACCTATCAAATAGATATACACAACCAATGCGCATCGGATTTCTCAAATGACCGCAGCTGCTATATAGACTGCTATAGCAACCGATATTGACTTGAAATATTAGTTGCTATATATGTCAAGCTGAGCTTGAAATATTGTCAAGCTCAGCTTGACAATAATTTCAATACAAGAGCGAACATTTGCAAACAAAACTGTCATTGAAAACGCGGCTAGGTATATTTAGCCATTCACTGTTTCCATTTTGCGTATGAAGCGGAGTTGGAGTTGTGCACACATTGAGTTACGGCGCAATAAGTGTTTCAATCGACATTCGTATGTTGTGGGTTAACGCTGGGACATTGGTAAAATGGATGAGGTGTTTTACGCCAGAGTTCATAGCGGCGCACTCCCTTCTTACTTAACAGCCTGCTTTCGTGCGGAAGTGTGGAAAATGTTTTTAATGGAATAGATTGCGCGGCATTCCCTTGAGCATCATTTGCAAATGCGATTTCCATCTTTTGCAAGCTTGAAATTTTCGGTAAAAATTTGCGAGTAATGTAGTTCGACTGACTTGTGGGGTTTTTGTTTTGATTCCGCGGATGACCTAAACTTGCGGTTAACGTCTTCATGGAAACATAGTAATTCAAAACACTTCGTTATTGAAACTCGACTCTCAACAATTTTAAAACCTACTAAAATGACTATCTGATAGACTTTTAGGCAACCAGGCTGTCTGCATGATGTCAATTACTTGCTACTTGTCGGGATTAACTCATTTTAATTTTAACAAGCATTAAACGGGCTCTTCCAGGTTTGTATGGGCTCTTTCAGGATGCATCTTAAACCTATTAAATATTTCCAAGGTATTCTTCCCTATAACAAGCGTCATGTACGTCTCTCTGACGCCATGGTTTGAGGTTGGAAAAAAGATTGCATTAGATGGGATTTGAACTCACAAAGTTTAGGCTCATGACCCTGTTCACTACCACCTGCACCAATCGTTCACATTCTAACCATGGAGAACTATTCTGCATATGCGTATTCTCCTATGCTTCAATGATACATCTGACCATCTCTCACAGTTTACTAGACTGCCAGAGCACTAATATAACATATAAAAATTATGAGTATCGCGCCGCGTACAGATAACTCTATTTGCAGAGCCACAAAATGTATTATTTACTATTGTTCATTTACTATTACAAAAACTTTTTTATAGTCACAAGATGTGGACTTGTCAGACCTTCAGAATGAATTCTTCGCCAACACTTGGCTGTGGACTTTCCCTGGGATTGGAGTTTTGGTTGGGGTAGTCGAGTTTTTTCTCTCCTTAGTCAGCTACTCAATGGTCTGTTGCTGCCGACCAGCCCAGTTACGTGAGGTGAGTATTTTTGGAATTACTAGTCGGCGAGTAAGGAGATGTGCCATTAATAGCTTACAGATTGATTATCTGGCCATACTTAGATGAGCTTACACAACATTTTAGTAGTTCGTTCAACAAGTATCAGTTTTTTTATCATTTGTGATTGTTTTTGATTTTTGAAGTGATCTGACTGCCAGGATGTTTTAAGATTAAAACCAACAAAATTTTATCGTGATCAAAACGTTCACAAGAAAAATTTGTGTGAAATGACGTCACTAGTTGTTGTCATTGCGATATTTATGATCGGCTATTGTGTCGAAGTTGCAGCATTACCTGTCTCTATTCTGTCTGTCTCTTTGCAACTATAAATGCCATAATTGCACTTTCGCTTGATGTAGGCATTTTTACCGGGATCAAGTTTTATCAACATTAATTTTGAAACATCCTAACAATCGAAACACCTTGCACATCAAAAACAATCACAAATGGTAGAAAAGTACTGATACTTTTCGATAAAGTCAACGAAAATTCTGTGTAAGTTTATTTTAAAATAAATACAAACTGATTCTCTATAGATGCTGATAATTTCCTACTTTGAAGGCTTGTCAGTGGCAGAACTTCCTTTACTTTCAGTCTGTTGGTTGGTTTAACATAAAGCGAATATGATTGGCTGTTTGGAGTTCTTGTAATGGTAGCTGTGGTAGCAGGATTCATGCTTTTAGATAATATTCATAGAAATACATTAACTTTGGTGATGACGTAATTGTTTAGTTAAACACTAACAAGAACTCCATCATGAAGCAAAATTATTTGTCAATTTTTATAGTGTTACTTGGTCTCTTCCAAAAGACTGATTGAAAAACTTAAAAACTAGCTAAGTAATGGCGTTAGTAGTATTCTATTGCGGACTCGTTTTCTCATATCGTAAATCTAGCAAATTTTCAAATAAGTTTTTTGGGATAGCTTTTGATATTTCTTCTTTCAAATCGCTAACAAATGCAAAAGCAATCGTTACTGAATCTCTCTGCTAGTTTTCATTACGAAGGTAGCAGATTTGACTCGGCGTGCTAAAATTTCTAGTTGGCTGCTATTAGTTTGTTCTATTTAAGAATATGATTAGTGTAGCGAATCCCCTGGTTCGTAGTTATATTGTCACATACGGGTGATGAGGCATAGTGTATATTCCATTAAAAGTTTATTATGTATGCTTGTCAACACCGTGAAACTACAATAAAACAATAACTCGATTGTCGATAAAGGTTATTGAAAGTATGCTAATTATACAGGGAGTCATCTGCAAAGCCATTTAGAAACATATAAAATAAAACACATAAAATGAAAGATATAATATTTACCTTAATAACACATCCAGGAGATTGCTAAATAGTATGTGATTTTCCTTCTGTTTAATTCTTGATTATATGTGTATGCGATAGATATTGGTGTAATGATGAAACTTAATACAGATAAAAGAAAGTATCAGCATCAAAAATGAGGCTTAAAAACTACATGTTGTTGGCTCAAAGGCTGACAAAACAATGACACCTAATCAAACATATGGCACTGTGGCAAGTCAGACAGACCACACAAGACCATTAGACCACCCAAGATCAACAGGTCAACTGGCATTCACTCTGGGCAGGAGCAGTGAATCACACAGGGTGACTAGACATTGCAGTGCACTATCAAATTAGGAAATTTAACAGATAGCAGAACTTTACACTCCCACCTTAAATTATCATAATTTTCAACATGATTGGCGCTAGCACATATCATTTGATTTGACTGGTAAAAGTTTAATCAATTTCACAACTGGTCTGATTAGAAATTTTCCAGAGTTTTTTGCCTGTACACGGTTGCCTAACAGTACTTTAGCTGAGTGTATTTGTCCATCTTCAGATGTGTAACAATCAGAAACTCGGCCTTTCAACCAGACATTTCTTGTTGTTTGGTCATCTTTGATTAATACGATGTCACCTACTGCTGTATTATTTGTTGTCTTGTGAACCCACTTTTGACGAGACTGCAGTTGGGATAAGTATTCTGTCTTCCATCTTTTCCAGAATACATTAGCAATGTGTTGAACCGCATCCCAGCGCTTGCGACTGTACATATCGGACTCATCAAAGCTTCTAGGGGGCGGTAGGGTAACATCAGATTTCATAGTCAGAAGCATGTTAGGACTTAGAGGCATGTCTTCTTCAGTAACCACAGATAGTGGTCTGGAGTTTATGATGGCCATGACTTCGTACATCAAGGTGCGAAGGTGGCTTGTGTCAAGCCTATCACTATGAGACTTCAAAAGAGACTGAAGGATATTTCTAGCAGTTTGGATCATACGTTCCCAAACGCCACCCATATGACTGGTGCTGGGAGGTTTGAGTTTAAACTCAAGCACGCCTTTTTCTGTTAAATCTTGAACAGCTCCAACAAAGTTGGTGCCCTGGTCACACCAGATTTTTTTAATAGGCCCGCGAATGGCTATAACGTTTCGAATTTCGTTCACAAAGGCTGTTGTGCTCAAATCGTCCAAAACTTCAAGGTGCACTGCTCTGCTTGCGAGGCATGTTACCATGAGTCCATATCGTTTTAGCTCTGTCCTTCTATCTTTGACCATGGATGGTCCAAAACAATCGATCCCACAATAGCTGAAGGGAGGCGATTGGCTACATCTTTCATGAGGAAGTGAGGCCATTTGGGGTGTTGGAGGTTTAGCTCGGTGGGATCGACAAGTAATACACTGGTGTATCAAAGAGGCTATTATACTTCTGGCACCTATTATCCAGTACCCAGAAGATCTCATCTTGGCTAATGTGAAGCATCTTCCTTGATGGGCCACTTGCTCATGAAGATGCTGAAGAAGAAGGCGAGTAAAATGCCCACTTTTGGGCAGCAGAATTGGATGTTTCTCAGAAAAACTGAGAGCTGTGCTGCGATTGAGGCGGCCTCCTATTCTCATTACTCCATTTTTATCCAGGAAAGGGTTCAGGTTGAAAACTGTACTCTTTGGATTTAGAGGCTGCTCTTTTGTCAGAGATTGCACTTCTGGAAAATGCTCAGCTTGTATGCATTTAACTATGTACAGGAGTGGTGCGTTAATTGGCAGTTGAGTGCCCTTTAACTTGGCTACTCTATTGAGAAAGAATTTAGTGACTTTGATAGCTTTATTCCAACTAGAGAATCGCTGTAGTCGCTGATAGAGAGTTTGACTGGGACTAGAAATCGTTTGGACACAAAGGGATTTGACTTCAGGGTTATCAGGTTTTACTTCGGGTGTCAACTGATCAGGAAATTGCATAGGTTCCTTCCAGAGAAAATCCGGACCTGTAAGCCAGTTAGATTTTAACAGCTGAGTGATAGTCAGGCCTCTTGAAGCGTGATCGGCAGGGTTTTGATCTGTAGGGACATAGCGCCAATTTTCAGGACTTGGTTCTTTTAGTATTTGTTGTTCGAATTTATCTGTGTTGGGGAATTCAAAAGTTTCTGTTTTGATTTTAAAAGAGATACATCTTCTAGTCGTTGGTTGTTGTACTGACAAGTTTACTATTGTCTCAGATCGAATGGTATGAGCGCAACTGTTGTAGCTGTGTGCAGGGTTTATGGCGTTTCCCATCAAGATCCAACCCAAGTCAGTGAGCCGAGCAAAGGGCTCATGGTCTTCTCTACTGATTTCCTGTCTAGATATAAACACATGTGGAAGATTGTTTCCAATCAACAATCCGAGCTCGAGGCTGGCTGCTTTTTGATCAGAGATGAACTGAGAGGCAAGATGTTGTAAGTGAGGCCAGTTTTGCACTGATGTGGCATTGGGTATCTCTTCTGAGTTGAAAGGTATTTTGCTTGTGCTTATGCACGGTGGAAGTCTACTTGCTCTGCTCTGATGGAAGCCACGAACCAGCAGTCCTGAGGCCGTCTGGCGCATTGAATCAGTGCCCTCAGTATCAGTAAGTGTACTAATTTTCATAGTTGTATCACAGGTCTGTACATTGAGCTTGTCAAGGGCAGTTTGAGTAATGAAGGTTCGATTTGAACCTGAGTCTAGCAGGGCAAACACCAGAACTTCTTTTTCGGGATTATCTTTGGTTGAAATATACACTGGTATTGTCCATGACATGATATTAGCTGGTGTAGTGTCAGAACAGTTTAGGGCTGTTGCTGATTTCTCACTGTCTGTTTGTATTACTTCCATAGAAGTGTTACTTTTGTTGTCTTTATCTTTTACGTAGTATTCATGAAATACTGTGAGGTGCTGTTGGTCGCAATTTTTCTTTGTGCATTTCTCTGGAGACCGACAATCAGTCATTCTGTGTCCAGGCTTAGAACATGCAAAACATAAGTTATGGCTCATGAAAAACCTTTTGTTCTCGGGATGTATTTGCTTACCAAGCTTGAAACAAGTACCCGTCGTATGATTGTTCATGTTGCAGTTCAAGCATGGGTATTTGTTTTGTTTCAGACCATTGGCATTGTAACTATTGTGAGACTTACCATCAGCTGTGGTTGCTGTCGAAAAAGACATGACTTTGTTGCTTTTGTCGCTTTTACCTTTTACTGACTTATCTGTTTTTCCAAAGTCTTGATACGCTTTAGTCAATGTGTTGTTTAATGTATCAGATTCATGAACTAGGAAGTCAATGAATTCTTGGAGTGGTGGGAACTTGCTCAATTTCTTCTCCAGTTTTGTGGCCTTTGCTGTCCATCTGTGAGCAATATGTAATGGAAGTTTTTGTATCAGCCGCTTGTTTACAGATTTGGAACCAAGGTTCAGATCACTATCACATTCTGAACAAACTTCAAGAAAGTCAATGAAGTCTTCTAACTGTTCGCCATCATTTGCTTCAATTTTTTGCCAGCCGAGTAACTTTTCCTCCATGGCTTCCGCCACTATTTCTGGTTTGCCATATTTGGCGTCCAGTTTCTTCCAGGCAAGCATCCATGCACTTTCTGTTTTTCTAAAGCTGAGGCCCTCTATTTTTTGCCAGGCCTTGCCCGTAACATATTGCTGCAGTTTGAGCCATTTTTTGCCTGGTGTGCATGAACTGAAATCAAAGGTTTCGAAAAAGGAGGCCTTCCACTGCTGGTACTTAAGTGTCTCACCCTTAAATATAGGTGGTTCATCAGGACGCTGACGAACTGTGTTGATTGCTTCAGCAAGAGCAACAGGATCAAAGACTGTAGTAGGGGTACTAGAAATCGTGACAGGAGAACTATCTGGGGAAGTTCTTGGAAGGCGCAGTGGTGTGATCATCTCATTAGCAGGCCGTTGTGATGCTTGTCGGAATAACTCATTTGAGTCTCTTAGCTGTGTTTGTCCTGAATATAACTTATTGGTGACAGGAGGGCGCAACAATGACTCATTGTTATCTTCCAACTCTTCTGCTATTGCTTGTGCGTAAATCTGCTCACGTTGGCGCTCAGCTTCTAACCCTGCTTTTAATTTAGCTTGTGCTATCAAACTTTTATTCCTTTGAACTTGTGTCTGAAGTTGGAGGCTTTCCTCTTCAAGTTGTTGAGATTCTATCTCGGCTTGAAGCTGGGCTTGTTTAGTTGCAGCAGCAGCTTTTGCTTCGGCTTGCATGATTTTAAGTGACTGAGAAAGTCTGCTCGAGCCTGATTTGCTAGACCTGGATTGTCTAGAGGAAAGAAAGGATGAATTTTTGGACTTTACACTTTCTGTGTCGGGCTCAGTGTACTTGGTTCTTGTTACCAACTTATTCATACGAATTTCTAACTGGTCGATAACCTTCCTGTTATCAGCAAGCACGCGATCTATTTCTACAATGTCTTCCTTGTCAGGTTGTAAGTCGCTTTCATGAGCTTCTTTGTATGCACTATGCAGTTTTGTGATATTAACTGCACCTAGTGTGATTTCTCCATGCATGCTGTTAAGCTGTTGATAGGAAAATTCAATAGAGTTATCTCGCAAGTTATTTAATGTAGCCTTGTGACTTACACAGAGATTTTCCATAGTTGCTTGTAACTCAGACTTAATTGACTGTATTTTTAGTCTTGGTGAAAACCTCCTACTGGTAGAATTTTCACTGTGAACAGAAGCGAGTTCTTCGCTATCAGACATGATTTAGCCTAAAAGAAAAAGCTTTGAACTTTACTTGTATTGATTTAATCCAATGAATTCGAAAACACAACTCCATAAAAGTGGCGACTTGATCTGCACTATGGCCAAGCCTAACAATAATTTTCAGCTTAAAATTGTTCAATTTTTTCACTTGTTTATAGCTATTTTACTAAAAATGCCAAAATTTTTAAGGCGATGCCTTAGGTTTAATTACAGTAGTTTTTACTGACGGCAATCAATAAAGGATTAGTTTTGAAATTCATGCCACAAATTTTCTCTGAGCGGAATCAATTGAGACTATCACCCTTGTATGACTCACTGCCCAGTGACCAGAATTTGCACTAGTAGAATTGCTTAATTGTTAACGCACACTATTCAGTGAACAATTCGACTAGCTGCGTAAAAAGATTTATAAATCATTAAAAAAAAACACAAAACAAGTCAACTGCTGTTGTTTAAAGAAAAAAGAAAAAGTGATGCGACTTATCAAGTTGGAAGTCAAGATGTCTCTGGCTGCGTGGCTCTAGCTGCTCGACTCTGGCTCCTTGGTTCCACTTTACCTTTGTAAATCAACGGAGTTTCACTTGGGCTGCTAGAGGCAAAATTAATGTCCATTGATATATATATATGTATATCCTATATACGTCTGGCAGTCCGATTTCACTTCCGTTAGTGTGTGTAAGTTTCACTGTAGCGAATCCCCTGGTTCGTAGTTATATTGTCACATACGGGTGATGAGGCATAGTGTATATTCCATTAAAAGTTTATTATGTATGCTTGTCAACACCGTGAAACTACAATAAAACAATAACTCGATTGTCGATAAAGGTTATTGAAAGTATGCTAATTATACAGGGAGTCATCTGCAAAGCCATTTAGAAACATATAAAATAAAACACATAAAATGAAAGATATAATATTTACCTTAATAACACATCCAGGAGATTGCTAAATAGTATGTGATTTTCCTTCTGTTTAATTCTTGATTATATGTGTATGCGATAGATATTGGTGTAATGATGAAACTTAATACAGATAAAAGAAAGTATCAGCATCAAAAATGAGGCTTAAAAACTACATGTTGTTGGCTCAAAGGCTGACAAAACAATGACACCTAATCAAACATATGGCACTGTGGCAAGTCAGACAGACCACACAAGACCATTAGACCACCCAAGATCAACAGGTCAACTGGCATTCACTCTGGGCAGGAGCAGTGAATCACACAGGGTGACTAGACATTGCAGTGCACTATCAAATTAGGAAATTTAACAGATAGCAGAACTTTACAATTAGCGTGATAAACATCTTTAATTAAATTTCCATATCTGACACAATAGAGCCCAGCATACAGACAAGAAACTCGATTGTTTAAGGTTACGCCTTGAGTTCAATGATTACAATCACAATGAACTGATGGAATGTCTGACTATATATATACAAACATCACTTTTTGAAAGAGTCTGAAAAAACTTTTCACTGTATTTGATTTTGGTTTTTTATTGAGTTCTGCAAGCTTAAAGCTTCAATATGAAATTAAGTTCAAAAAGAACTGTGATATTTTAAGTGCTTGTACAGTCAATGGAAAGTTGCTAACACGAATAAGGAGACACGCTTGTGTATGCAAACATTTTTTGATGAATTTTTTACTATTCTATCGGAAGCTATCGTAAACTTATTTATTAAATAACTACTTTTTATTTAAGTATTTTTATTATTAGTTTTATTGTAGCAAGTATTGTTTTATTTTTTTATTCATGTAAGTTTTACCTGTTTTATTGTTAGTTACCTTAGTTGACCATGAAATCCAAGGGAATATGCACCTGTATTTATATTTCAAATGTACTTGCTTTACAATACCTACAATACGTCCCTAGATAAATTGTAAACGACCCAAATCTTTCTACAAACAGCTTGAAAATCCCTAGAGGATGCTCATATTTACTGATGCAGTTTATATCTTTTAATTGATCCAGTTCTTAGGACAGTGAGCAAATATAATCGCAAAGTTGGTTCTCATTGGGCCAACATGATTCGCTTGTTTAACATTCTATTGGACATACTGGTTCCATTTTGTAAACTAAGTCCCCTAGCGCTTGGCACACTTACGTGTTTTTTATGAGTTACACGAACTGCTAAGTACACTATTGTTATATAAACATCATTAAACAGAATACATCAAATTGAAAAATTTCTGCCCTAACTACCAATTAGTTCTTGTAAGAGAGTGCAACTCCTAAATTTAAAGTAAGCTGGCTAGATGACAGAGGTTAACATAACAGTTGAGCATTGAGTCGCGGTTTTCTATTACATAAAGAAACGTTTGTTTTTTTTATACCTTTTTTTACCAACAGAAGACCATGTTTTTTAAACAAATAATTTTCACTTATGTCTGCAGAAACTACCTCGTAACATAAATAACAATGTCATGAGTTAGTAGCGGTAAAAAATCGACCTTTTTTTGCTTTTCACATTTATCTATTTTATTGCTTTTTAGCACTTAATACTGTTAGCTATATATTGATATTATGCTAATCATGTTGCGTTAGCCTAACGCAGCAAAAAATTCCTTCAATTTTAATATGCACTTTGACCCATAGTAAATACTGCTTAATGTTAACGGTTAACTGACAGCACCAATTTTTATAGCAATAATCAAAGCAGATAACATTACAGATTGAGGCTTCGATGATATTTTAGTGTAATCTCAATTAAATAACAGGTTTCGCTAACATTTTCAAGTCACAAAAATTGACAGAAGCATTTATGATCTCTAATAAAATGTCGACTGAAAATGGCTGTGATGCTATATAATTAGATTAGATTACACGTTTTTTAACGTGATGATACAAAAGTTGTTTGTTCAAAAATCCTTATTCATAAAAGCATTAATAGGTTTTAAACAGATGACTTTTGAAATTAGATTATTTTTATTTTCAAATTTCCTTTCATGGGAAGGAAGAACTTCTTTCTATCTCACTCTACAATATGTACGCACAAACCAATTTGTATCATTCCATAACCAACGTTCAAGAGATATTGCGGGGTGTATAAATATGGCATGGACTTTTTCAATTTTTAAAAAACATCCCTCGTCCTTATTTTAGGACTATCTGCCATGTTAGGTAACCGTAACAAAGTAGAGTTGAGACTGGTTGGGGAAAAATGGTTAAAAATGGCAGCCAACAGATTAAAGAGCTTTTGTTTTGCATGCACGTAATCATCAGTGCTGTCATTTTAAGTCTGTTTGCTGAAAAAAGGACCTTATGTTACAGTTTGGAGCTTAAATCACAATTTTTTTTCTCAAAAGGCTTCATTATCCTTTCAACATTTAAATCATCATTGAAAAGATGGAATATCATGAGTATGTTGGTATAAATAGATGTAATTTTAAGATGCTGTCAGTTAATTTAAATGAACTGTTAAAGTTAACATTTAAATGAGCTGACAGTTTAAATCTTTAAAAATTATTGACCAAATTTTCCCACGGCTGGTTCTTTGATAAATCCATATTTCAGAAAAAAAATTTTCATAGATGAAGTTTTTTGTTTGATTCATAATCACAGGCTGCCGTGAAAGTCCAATTACCAAAGCTTGAAATGTAGAAGTGGAATGACGACTCTCTGCTCTAGTATAAGCATGCAAAAAGTAAACTGCGTCATTAAGTGTAGATTTGCTGCACCTAAATGCACCTAAATGCACCTGAATTCACCTAAATGCAATTGCACAAACTGTAAAGATATAATTTTCTTCACAGCTGATAAGACTCCCAGTGGACTCATGATTGAGTTGTTATTCTCCCAAACTATATGACACGTAGGCTTCAAAGTATTTAATAATACAACTTGAACGCTCATTTTTGATGCAGCTTAAATAAGGAAGGAATATTTTAAGGAAAAAATAGAAAGGTCTTTTTAGCTTTTCAGTAAACTTGACAGAGTTAAAAATGCTTTAGGCCTTAAGAAGTCAGCACTTTTTGTTAGAAGGCGAAGTTTAGTTGAAAAGTACTAAGCCAGTAGAACCAAAATATTATATTTCCTCTTACGCATGCCTGCAACCAATAGCAAGGCTAATAAATTTGTAGGTCACACCCGTATCCACAGAGCTACTTATGCTGTGGTTTATGGTTAACATTGTTTAAAAGAGAAAAGTCGCTTGTCAAATGCAGTAATGATCATATGGCCTAAATGAGACAACTTCAAGAAAACTAGTCAGCAGTTGGAAATAAAAAACCCTAACACTAATAAGATTAGAGCAACAGAATCACTGGTTTCCTAATAAAAATTTACATTTCACAATGTTTTTGCAGCTTTTGTTGTTTGTCTATCACAACCTTTTACTTATTGCCTTCAATAATTAGAAGTTAATCCATTTGGTTTAGTCTTTAAAAGAATTTTTAAAGTGCTCAAAGCTCTAAGTTCGTCAGGTATGACCACGGAGCTCCAACTGACTGTGTTGGCGTTTTAAGACATCATTCACTATGTTTCTATGATGCGCGTGTTTACATCAATTCGCAAAATGAAAACACCAAAAAATGCAAACCAAGCGAGTTTAGTTATTCTCAAACCTTTATCCAATGTTTCATGCTTGCGAATGGCGAAAACGGCTTTGCAAATGACACGCAAGAAAACGCCGTGCAGGCTATTTCAGCTAGTCAATCAACTCGTAACGGACATTCTTAGATTTGTGCATCGACAAGGTATCCCGTAGCGTCTGCTCAGATATTTAGAAGAATTTAATTATGCTTTGTCGCATTTCGAGAAGCTTATTTTTTGATACAAATCTATCATGGTCATGTAACGTTACAACGCTAGCGCGTCATATCCGCAAGATAACAATACGTCATATAAGTAAGTGTAAATATAATATCTGTAACTAGACTCGTTTGGTTTACAGTATTGAGATGATTCTTTTGTTTTGTGTTTCTTTGTATGTCTAGCAGCGTCGTTGAGCTGACTCACAGCGCACAAGTTGTAATTAGCTCTCGATTGAGAAGAGGTCTGTAGTGGGTGTTGGATTACCAAAGCTACAAAAAGGAACAAATATTAGTGTAGGCTTGCCAATTTTGTACGATGTTTCATACTCACTAGGATTTTAATAAGATCCCCTGACTACTTAGTTAATGGTGTTACGAAGTCGAGGCCATTTTGACTAATTATTTTCATTTTTGTTAGTCACAAAATACTCTTTACTGTAATAAGAACCGTGACCGTCTGTCTTAAGCCACAGTTGGAAGTTAAGGAAAAAGATTGCATTGTGCGAGATTCGAACTCATGGCATTCAGCGTGGTCAGACAATTTACAACCAGCGCTAATTGCCCGCCTTTCGCTATTTTAAAATAATAGTACATATATTTATTCTCTGCGCTTTATGAGCACTCTTGACAATCTCTCACCTCATGGCACACTAGACATAATAAGCATTGTCATAATAAGCCTATCATTTCTTGTTAGTGTCCCAAAATGCAATGTAGACCCTTCATTAACAAAATTATTCAAAAATGCAGAGCAATGCATAAGCATTCGGAGAAATACCGAAATCCAGCACCCGCTACCCATTTTCAACACCATTGAAAGCATATCAGTGTAAAATATTCGCTTCTTCACCTAGCTATACAGTAATACAACCATACCAGTGTTTTTAGATTCCCATCAGTCAAGGAGACACAACTCTAAATTTGAGGATATGCAAATAAAATGGTTTATAATGCAATCCAATAAAACGCTAATTTGGAGTCTAAAGAGCTAATGCTTGGTCTTGCTATCCTCCTGCTCAACTTCCACTTGTATCAAAGTTGAATTAATATTTGTATTACTAGCTGGTTCAAAGTGATTTATTTATACATGCCTGATTTATTTATACATGACGTATATACATGGATCTATATACATCTCAGTGTTTGTATCCATGTGTCCAGTTATAGCAATTAAAATCTAGCAATAAAAAATCTGCTTTGCAGCTCATTTCAACTCATCATATTCAAATATTCAAAGCGCAAGTCTACAAACTTATGCACCTAATCACTAGGCTAAGTAATTCTTTCCATTTGCAATGCTCTTACATATACATGTAGGTACTTGTATACCCTTATCGCGATTGGACATGCTAAATATGCACTTTTTATTATTAGTTAATATTACCCTTTACTATTGTTATTTTTTAGAAATTTTTCGAAAGCTTATTCTTTTCACCATTACCTGTTATACACTCCTATTTCTGGCTTCGATGAAACTGTGAAAAGCTAAATACTTTTCACGTGGACAATTGTATTATCTGGAGCAGGAAATGCCTGTACATTCTCTCCCCATTCGGTCAGACAAAGTATCAGACAAAGGCAGTCTGATGTCTCATTTTTACATTTGTGCCAGTATCAAGAGGTACCAGTACCTCTTGTTTATCAAAACTTTGATTACAACGAGCTTCAGCTGCAACAATAAACTTTTTATACACACACTTCCATGTACTAATTGTTTGTTTTTTCTCTTAATTTATTTGAACTACAAAATACTCGTTTTTCATGACAGGAAGTTTAAAAGTTGAAATGGTCATTGTTGTATATGTAAAACAAAAATAAGTTTACTGCGTAAAGACCTTTTTATTACCTGTGCAACGCTGGACATTCATCTAGTAGTGAATGTTTATATATATACAGTATGTAAACGTCTATATCTATTTGTATACATGTATTTTCATATATACGGTGTATATGCATATGTCTGTATATATTCGTATACATGTTTGTATATATTTATGTATATATATGTATATATTTACATATAATATATGTATATAACATATATATGTTTATGTATATGTATGTTTATGTATATATATGTTTATATATTCTTTTTACATGTATTTACAAATGTATACCTGTATTTATATATACGTACATTTTTATACTTTCTTGTAATTCTTATGCTATATTATATACATATACTGTATATTCATACTTACATGTATTTTTAATATATTTTGTTAACTACAAGGTAGTTTACATAAACATTTGGTTTAAGGCTATTTGCGCTTTGAACATGCTTGCACAAATAGACACTTTTTTGTTGGAAGAGCTCAGGCTAAACTAAAATTGCTTGTACACAATTTTTTAGGGCTATGAGTACCAATACGAGATGAAATAATCAGGAACGATGAGCTCCAACATTTGGACACTAATTCCTTAGATAGCAAACACTGCCGGCAGCATTCCAGCTCTAAGAATCTTTTGTGACAGTAAACAACGCGATGTCTTCTCCTGGCAGCAGAAAGGTTTGACACGCAGCATTCTGCTGAAGTCTAAAAATGTGTCGAAGTTAGTGTCAATTTTTCTTGTTAGCATTTATAATTCTTTTTTTTCTTCAACAACTTTACGCTGCCTGGTTATTTTACAACCAAGCACTATGCTGCATACAATCACATTATATTTCAGAACTCATAAAATTTGAACACCATCAGCTACATACAGAGATAATAATTTATTGTTTCGGTTTTGTAAAGATGGCTAAAACAAATTACATCATTGTCTTACATGTAAATGTGGCAACATAAAATGTTCGTGACATTTTGGGTTGTCTTCATCCTTCACGTAGACCTGTCTAGTTTCAATTTATGTATGTTATTATAATTATATTATATGCATATGAGTATTATTTTAATATAAAAGTCATTTGTTGATATTTGCCACACTGATTCACTACTGAACTATATGCATTGACTCACTTGTCTAGTAATGTTAATTTAAGAGTTGTCTAGCCTTAGGTGTACATTATCGCGAGCTGACAACTCTTTTAAGATGATCATGGAATGTCACTAAAATTACATTTTTAAAACTATGCTTCATTTTTGTGAGCCATTAGTAAATATAGGAGATAGATTTATGTTCTATCCATTTGTGCACAGTTTTTAGTGTGGATCCAGGATATCATAACTCCAATATCATTTTAAGCATTAGTCACATACTTTCCAACATGAAGTTTGTAAAAGAGTCCCAGAAGTAGAGTGAAGAAAAGATGATTTTCAGCTCATCGGCCTTCAATAGACAGTTTCACTCCTTCTGTGCAAGCATTAATTTCTGTTTAAAGCCATTGTTGCTTTGAATTCTACTCGCAACTTTCTAGCCATTTTTATCTTCAGAAAAATTTTATTGAAAGCCAATTATGCCTCTATATGCAGAGTAGCACAGCTACATCATATAATTTGCCATAATTCTTTTTTTAAACACAAAGCATAAAGCAGATTGAAATTTTAAAATGTATTTATAAACTTAGCCCAAGTTCTTTGTTGAATCAAATAAAGTGAGTGATAGGAGAAAAGCACAAAACACCCAAAAAGGGTCACATATTTTGATGATAAATCTCACTAAAAATCTCACTGAATTCACACAGAATACTCCAAAAAATTGCCTAGCATTGATTAAACTTGAAAATTTTTAACGTGTCATTGCGATTGTGCACAAAAATACTATTATGAAGTTTGATTACAAAAATGTGCAGTAGAATGGTGAGTTATTTAGTAGCATACAAACCTAATTAAGATAATTGATGAAAGATATGAAGTCTTCAATAGTAGGATTTACAGTACAACATAATTCTTTTTATTTATGTCCCATTATTGATAATATGAAATAGACCTGGATAGTCGAGACAATTTTCAGTTGAGAAAATTGAAATTTCATGAAATATTGGAATAAACTGTTGGCCCTTTTAGCTGTCCGGTCTTTTGTGACGCTCTGAGGCAGCTAATGCCTTGCAAAATGTTGCAATACGTGAAGTTATAAATTGGAACAAGGTGTTACATTATGGCATTCATAAAATCTAGAAATAGAAAAGAAACAGATTAGATGATGCAACAGTGAGATGAAGAAACTTACACTACTGAGGAATAGCCATATGAGGAAGGACTGTACTTGAAACAGGAAACATCAAGTGTAAGTAAATAAGCCTAGGAACCTGATTACAAATAGCTTTGTCTCTTTGTCTGGTAACGCAAAACAGAAAGAGGTTTTTAAAAAATGATCTAACAATATTTACTATAATAGTAGGTTACACAGTTAATTGATGGAGTTTTACAGCAAGTACCACAAGTAAATTTTAAGGGTTCATCAAAGGATGACAGTTATTGTTACTACTAATGTTGGGAAATGTGGGTTGCTGCGGCTTTCACTTGCAGTATAGTTCAATAAAACAGCAGCACTCTCTTTCCTTATTTTTTCTGTACTCTCAGTTTTAAATAAAAATATTTGACTAAAAACTGTTCTACTTAAGCAGGTCCACTGGTAGTTCAGCTATGTGACTTGCTCAGGAGTTGCGCACTCTATGAGAGCGACAAAGTTTCGGTCAAGCGATTAAATAATTTTGGTTGGTCCATATAAGTTATATAATCGGTTAAATAATATAATAAGCTGAATAATTGGCCTTTACTATAATAAGATTCGTGTCCATCTATCTGAAGCTGCGGTTAGAGGCAGAGAAAAAATATTGCATCGTATAGGATTTGAACTCATGAACTCATGACACTGACTTTGGTAGCTCAACTCACTGACACCTGCACCAATTGTACATATATATTGTAATTACATGTGACAATATGTCATGTTGCACCAAAATGTCAGGGTACTAATAAAATTAAGAGACAGAAAACTGTTCCCCTTTACTATTACTAGTATAACTAGCAAAAAGGAAAACATTCCCGATGGGGAGAAACCTCTGTCTTCACCTAGTTTAACTCTATCTGATTCATCGAACTTTTGTTAAATTTGTTGTCAGTGTTTGCTAATTTTAAACAGCGGACATTGTTGTGTTTTAGTTTGACAATTAGTTGTTTGCAAACAGGATCTGCGCTCATTCCAAGTAGCACTTCACTAACAGGATTAGAATGCCATAGTTGCACCACGTTGAGTTATGACACAAGCGTTACATGCCCAGCAAGTGATTCTTGTTATCAGGAAAAGTTGACATATATGATTACATTATACTAAAAATGGTCACGTTTGCTCTAAAAGATGGTTTTTTGTTGTTTGTTTTTTTGTAGAAAACACATTGTTATTGCGCTTACATATTATTATTGTTTACTAGTTCCTAGTGACAGATCGTCATGTGTAATAACTATGTGTACACTTATTCATAGATGTGAAAAAGTGGTTGAGTATATGCAGATGGTAGGGTGCTCAGCTGAGAATCTGATTATATAAGTTTGATTATCGTAGTTTAATATTTTTTTCATCATTCAGCATGTCTTCAGACAGACAGACAGACAGACAGACGGGGACAAATGGCTCTAATTATAGTAAAGATTACTTTTCCTTCAGAGGTTTGCTACAAAATTACGAGATCTCGTTCTGTTAACAGTTTTCAAACTTGTTTCCATCAATTTACATTTTTAGTGAATTGGCTTTTCCATGAAATCGCCAAATCTAGGTCAATGCAGAGGCGTACATATATTGCCAGCCAGTCTTGTTTGGTCATTCGAAAACTGACCAATTCTTATTACAATATGCTAATAAGACTTGCCTTTGTAAGAAAACCATGTTATGTCTGAAAACTTGCATAATCAGCTTTCGTATTTTGGAGTGTTTCGTATTTTCTGGATCGACTTAAAAGCTCAATGTTGCATTCATGGCTGCGTGTCTATGCAAAAAATGCAAATTAAAAAAATTATTTGAACGAAACTACTCTCTCGTGTTACAGATGAGCAAGCTTTAGGTTCTCAAGGTGGACATGGAAAACATTTTTGCCCTGGTATGAGGCAGGTTTAGTTTCTGCCAAAAATCTAAAAAACATTTGTAAAGTCAACTTAATAAGCGATGCTTTGGGATTGGGAAAATCTTTAGAGTTCTGTGGAAAACTTTTAGTAGCGCAAAAAATGGAATCTTAAGCTTTAAGCAAACTTTAACAGCTTTTAATCTTCAAGCATTTAAATTTTAAAAACATCTGTTTATTAATTCTAGGCAGTGCTTCAAGATGTGGCTTGAATGCGGATTCTAGATGACCAGTGGTATTAACATAGCTGTGGTTAAAGGAGAGCATGCAGAGTTCCTGTTTTGTTCATCCAGATGACAGCCCAACCTTATTCTAAATATACGCTAGACTTTTTCTACTACTTCTTCAGTTCTGTTCCAGTGATGACGGTCACCAGTTAGAGTGAGAATCCTTTAAGAGCTTCTTTTGAACCGCAGGCTAGTTCAGCGAAGTTGATTGTTTCTACTGGCTGGTTTGCTGAATGAAGTTATATGAGGAATAACGTGTAAATTCCCCCGAGTGTCTCATACCAGTACAGAATTTCAGTTTCAATTTTTTTGTAATGTTCCTGCAGAATTAAAACACTAAGTCTAACTGATAGAAGTTCATATTTATTATTTATAATCGTGAAAGAATAAACTAAAAAGCGTGACATAGTGGCATAAGATGTTTTAGCGTATGTTTATATAAATGTACATAAGCAGGTGAGTTGTAATACTTCCGAGCATTATAAAATTAACAAAATATATCAAGTTCAATAATATACAGATGATACAGCAATTACATAAATGATTACTAATAATATAAATTGCATACCTTTTTGGCCTTTTATCCAGGTAAGGCAGTAAATAGAGTTGATATCTTGATAATGTATAAATATTAAAAAATTACATTCCACTGACCTCAAGAGTAACCTTCATATCTCAAGGTATGAAGGTAATTCATACCTCAAGGTATGAATTGATTAAACATGAACAGAAATACAGTTTATTGTACCATGATACCGCAAGAGTGATGAATCTCTAGCTTATGCTAAAAATACACAAATACACAACTCTTCTAATTACTTCGATGCTGAATTTTAGCTTCAGTTCTGGTGGCAAAAAATGTGGGGTTATTAATATTAAGGCTCTGGCAGATTTTCTACATCTTGTCACAAGTACCGCAGCAGAGGTACGCTTAATATTTCATGCAAAACAAGTAAGGCCCACTATAAGCATCCATATAGTTCTCTGTGTAACCTTACACTCGGAGTTATCCTCTCTATATGTCTCTTTCCATTATCAAACAGTAAACTGATATCATCAGTAATTGATGATATCAGTGAGTGAAGAGTCTGATTATGCTCAAAATTTCTTTTATTTTTAATTAGATAGCCAGAATTTTGGTATTTAAAAGGCTGGTTCTCACGAACCAGATGGAGTTTTGAGAGCAGATATTTTTAGTTACATGATGGAAACCATGGAGCATAAGCGTGTGAAGTCTGGATAAAATTCGCCAAAAAATGTGGAAATGCTTATAGTTTACGCAGACTAACAGACAGACAGACAGACAATGAAAAACTGAGATTTAATAATATAGATAAACCTAGGTTCAGTCATTGTAGCCTGGGAACATTGAAATGTTTATAAAAATGATGGGCTGTGACTTTCGCGTACACATTAAACGCGTATGTTACCCGCAGCTAACGAAACCTGTTTGTAGGTAATTCAAAGACACCCTTTGGTAGAGTTTTGTCAGTAATCGACTTGGTCTTTTAAAACACAACACAAAATCATAAGTTTTTACTTCGGAAAAAAAACTTTGTACACCAAATGGATTGGTTTGAAATTTTTTAAAATTCATAAATTCTCTAATGTAACAAATCCCACTTTTTCATTGTGTGCGTCTATTGGTCTGCGTAAACTCTACGCGCTTCCATAATTTTTAGCCCAATTTGTCCAAACTTCTTATACGTATGAACCGTGCCGTCCTCCAGGCCACTAAAAATAAAATATTTCATCTGGTTCTCGAGAATCTGCCTGTTAAACACTTACCAGATTAAAAACTCAAGAATATGCTGTCGCTTGCATTAAGGACAGTTGCCCCCAAGGAACATGTTCATGAATAGTTTTTGGGAAACCATTGTAACAATTAGCGGTGAAAATCTACAGGCATGTTATGATCTATCTGATAAAAAATAGAAAACAATCTCAGGCAAAGGTTTAATACTAGTCCGATATAACTGAATCAAGTGGAATTACTCACAAATGCTGGTTGGCCGTAATTTTTGGAAAGTAAAACATTTTGGATATACAAGAAATCTTTTTACGAGTTTATTAAAAATGAACACAAATAAACTCGCTACTATTTAGGCTATTTACTGATTGACTCTGACAAGCAGTTTTCTGGATCATTTTTAACAATTTCTGAAGTTTTTAAGCATTTTATTATTTAACCTGAACAATTTTTACAATTAAGCTGTTTTCAAAGAATGTTATGAATTACGGTAGTTTAAACAGGTCTTTAGGAATCACGCATAAATAAAAATATATGATGATATACTGACATACACATGCAAACTTATATACGTACAAATAAGAGCTTCGCGATTTCCTAAAATCACAGCGATTCGATTTCGCTAATGTGCGAATTGAATCGGGATATATCACGATTCGAATTATCGTGATATATATTGAATTCTCTATTTATGAATGATTCGTGATATATAGCAATATTACGATGTAAAAACCTTGTAAATTTTGTTAATACTTATTACTATATTTTGTTTAAAAAGAAACTGTTTTTTGTGATAATTAGAAACATTTATTTCATGAATGTGTGCGTTGAAGTCCATGTAATAAGCTTATTATAAGGCTACACAGCCTGTGTGCTTCAGTTCCAGCGCCGCTCACTCTGAAAATTATCAGGTGTTATTATTATGTGGTCAATCGCCACTACACGATTACCTTATATTATTTATACGATTGGTGATATTTCTTTAAATAAGGGTGATTTCAAATCGTATACTTTAAAAATTGCCATCAAACAATCAAATCTTGATATTGGGAAGCTCCAATACATATATACACATATACATATATAGCTCCAATACATATATACACATATACATATATAGCTCCAATAAATATATATGATTTTTAATACTCGGCGTTGCCCGAGTATTAAAAATTAGTTTATAAACAATGAGAAGTAATGATAGTTGCCTGCCACTTGTTATTAGCCTGGCAGATTGCCCAAAGGAAAATTTTAGTAAGCTAATTAATGACAATCACTTTTTTACACAACCATCCTGCGTGTTATGCAAAGCCGTTGGGTATGTGGTTTCACGTAGCGACTTATATCAGTGCACGCCTACTCATTCTCTGTGGCCTAATGGGTAGGGTGTCAGACTGGTGAACACAAGAGTCCAAGATCAAATCTTCTTCGGTATGGATTCTTTATTCCAAGATTTTTAGCTATAGCCAAAATTACATTGCATTGCGTAGGGTGTGTCAGAAACCCTAATTGCGGGAAAACTGACTCTGTTTACAAATGCTGTTCTTAAGGAACAGCGTAAACCAATCAAATTAATTGTTGCACAAGGCATTAGACCAGAAATTTCTCTTCCATTTTTTAACCATTTTCAATAATCCTTATTTATTTCCTTCACTATAATAACAATTTTTATTGGAACGATATCGCGAAGAAATCGATACGACTCATTTGTTGGTAGGTCATGGATGAATGTGATGCAAATGAGGAATTTTATTATACTAACTATAATTAACCAGTTTATTTTTGAGCCATGCAATGATGATGAATGTGTGTTTGATGGATATGATGCTACTGTCAATAATTTTATATATTAAGTATATATATATACACCGAAATCAAGAAAAAATATTGTAAATGATTAAAGTAAAATACATATATATTCATTTTGCTTAAGTCATCAATATATATATTTCTCAAAGTCTGGTTATCGTTGTATGCCTGCATTCCGGCTATAGAAATTAAAATCTTGATTAAAGATTCCGTACCGAAGAGGATTGGATCTCGGATCCTCCTGTTGGACAGTCCAACGCCGTGCCGACGCAGCCACAGAGACTGATAAACTCGCTAGGCCATATATGTTGCTATATGAGATTAAATACCCAACGGCTTTGCGTACTACGCAGGGTCATAGCATTACGTCATGAGAAGCTGGTAGCTCTCATTATTAAGCGTACTCAAATGTTCCATAGCAAGTGGTAGGCAACTCTCATCACTTCTCATTGTTTATAAGCTGATTTTTAATACCCGGGCAATGCCGGAAAGCACATCTAGTATGCACTATTTTTTCTTGATTTCTCTGCGTGGTCAGAATAATTAAAGAAGTGAGTTTGGGAAGATCTTGGAACAGATCAGGCAATTTACATGTATTTTACTGTTCGTATAACATAAATTCCCTACAACGCAAACTTTTTGCGAAAAGGGTTAATTATGTGGTAGGGACATCTACCATAGTTTGCAAACATTAAAATAACTGTAAGTTGTCCATCCTTGATTACAAAGAATGATAATCATTTGTTATCGACAATCTAGACTCTTGTGATGCTGACATACATTTTAGCAATCAATCTTTTTTATAAATAACTCAAAATGAAACAATTATTCAAACTGGAGACTGCTATGAACAAACCTCAGAGCTGTCAATCATTTTTTCATGTGATCCACTACTGAAAGAACTTACAAAAAGTGACCCTTATTCATGGTAAGTAGTGTGCACCGAGGCCTTTTAATATCAATAATCTACTGATACAAAAGTAACAATAATTCTTTTGATTCGGCTGACTGACTTCGAAGAATTCAAAGAGTTTCAAACATTTGATTTATTGAGAGACAGTAATAATCCACTCAACCAGTGTTGAGCGTTATGTTGAGCGTTATGTTGAGTGTTATGTTGAGCGTTATGTTGAGCGTTATGCTGAGCATTATGTTGAGCGTTATGTTGAGCGTTATGTTGAGCATTATGTTAAGCGTTATGCTGATCGTTATGTTGAGCGTTATGTTGAGCGTTATGTTGAGCGTTATGTTGAGCGTTATGTTGAGCGTTATGTTGAGCGTTATGCTGAGCATTATGTTGAGCGTTATGCTGAGCGTTATGTTGAACGTTATGCTGCTGAGCATTATGTTGAGCGTTATGTTGAGCGTTACGCTGAGCATTATGTTGAGAGTTATGTTGAACGTTATGTTGAGCGTTATGCTGAGCATTATGTTGAGAGTTATGTTGAACGTTATGTTGAGCGTTATGTTGAGCGTTATGTTGAGCGTTATGCTGAGCTTTATGCTGAGAGTTATGTTGAACGTTATGTTGAACGTTATGCTGCTGAGCATTATGTTGAGCATTATGTTGAGCGTTATGCTGAGCATTATGTTGAACGTTATGTTGAATGTTATGTATAACGTTATGCTGAATGTTATACATTATGCTGACTGCTAGATGGAGTGTTATGTTGAGCATTGTGTTGAGCGTTATGTTGAGCATTATGTTGAGCGTTATGTTGAGCGTTATGCAGAGCATTATGTTGAACGTTATGTATAATGTTATGTTGAATATTATTTATTATGTTGACTACTGGGTGGAGCGTTATGTTGAGCGTTATGCTGAGCATTATGTTGAATGTTATGTTGAACATTATGTATAACGTTATGTTGAATATTATACATTATGTTGACTACTGGGTGGAGCGTTATGTTGAGCGTTAGGCAGAGCATTACGTTGCATCGAGGTGTGCAAGCTCATATTAGAATCGTGCCTGCATACACGCATGTTTGAAGAAACAATCGTTATCATGGGCATTATACCAAGGTGTTAGTAGGTAGCTAGGCATAACATTGTTTTTGTCATTCTGTTTTATTTACTAACAATAAAATTGATTTTATTGCCCAATAATACTCTGTATTCAAAGCTGTTTTCTGATGGTGTTTTTTATTCAGAAGAATTGTTGTAATGACTCATTTATACTTTTAGACACTTTTCCTAACATAAAAACGTGCCACTTATCACTAACTTATGCCATTTAGAAAATGACATTGGCAACTATATCGATCACTGTTCTACGAAGTTACCCTTTTACACCCCTGAGCTGGTATTTACTTGTTTAGCGTGATCAGTCTGTCATTCTCTGTGACAGGCAAGGACATGGGTCTCCTTTGGTCGCTAGAATTTTTTATTCAATTTTGAGCAACTACAAAATGGAGAAATAAAAGTTTGCTAGAATACATTGTCTAACTGTGCAGCCCTGACACTCTTGGTTTTTCGGTGAGCGCATGAACTTAAAAGTCAGTTGAAAATTTAGTTACCGACAAATACACAGGTCAATGCAGCATGAAATGATAGGAAATACGGTATAAATTCCTCAAGTACAAAAACAAAAAACTTGCAGAGAAGCCGTATTCAAGGAATTTTACTTATACTCCTGTCTGTCTAATCTTCAAACAGTTTACGCTCATCTTTGTAAACCTGCCAGAGTTGACCTTGGAGATCCTGAACTAATCCTTTTACTAGGGCAGTAATAAGAGGAAAATCCTGTTATAGTTGCTTTTTTGCACATAGAACTTCTGCACATATGTTGCAGCTGTGGTTTGACAACAATTGAATTTGTACTTTTTCTAGAACTGAACATAAGCAATCTTCTATTCGGTCTTTTAATATATCTTATACTAAGCAATACTAACTGTATGAGCTGCCAGTAGTGAATTTTGTTTAGCCGAAATCCATGACAAAAACTGGTCATCTTTTAAAAGAGTCGTTTTGGTAAAATAAATCATTATGCTGTGACATTTGTCAGTCGGTCCATGAACCTTCACAAGATCGATAATTTTCAATCGGATTCACTAAGAATGATTATGTGCGTTGAATAAGATAAAAAATTGATGGTCATGCAAGGTACCACCGCTGTGTCAAGGTCAGTGGCAACAATAGATGAATCATCCCTTCTCTGGGAATTATTGCTTCGCAGTGTTACGGTTACTTTTTAACGCATTCAATTTACACTTTCTGAGCTCAACAAAATCTATCTTTCAAATAGTATCGATCGAATTGGATTGATCTGATATCATTCATCCGATGTCAGTTCATGGGAGCATTTTTATTGATCTCCTAATAAATTGATCTTTTATCAATTAAATTGTTATCATGGGCAGTATCTAGTAGAAATGAGCTTGAGGGAAGCTAACAAAGAAGAAAGACTCTCTCAGTGTCAACTGCGCAGACAATCTGCTACCAAGTGCAGTCAACCAAGATATCATGTATAATCGGTTGAAACTCGGCAAGTAAAGTCTGGAATGTTCATCCATCATACTGGTCGCTTTCGACACTTTTCCTACTCCTGGTTTATACAGTCATTCTGAAAATATGCAAAAATCTAATGATAAATTATGTGTTGTCTTCGATTTTCAAATAGATTTTGCCGTTAGACTTGTTTCTTTTGATCCAAACAATGTGGTTAGAAAACTATCCAGCTGAGAGTCGCCCGCTGAATTACAAGTGATTTAGAAACGTCCTACTTGTCGTTGCTCTACCAGCCTTCCTGTCTCCGACATGATTTTTTTAGATTTTGCTAGCATTGAGTTATACTAGCTTCATGCTACCTACTCGCACAGTGCCTGTGAGATCAGGTACTGTATCGCTGCTTAACTATGCCCTTGCCTCTTTAGGTATACAAAATTGTTCTCACCAAGTTATGTAGTTTGTGTGTTAATGCTCTGTATTATGTTTAATCGTATAAAGAAGCAATGTGCATTATGTATGTTTTATAAAGAGCTTGCTATATCAGCAACAATAGTTTATTTGTGCATCATATTGCTATGAGATATATTGTGCATTTCACAAAATTGAATTTAGTTCACTCCAGCAAATAACTCCTGCATGTTGGAACTGAAATATTAATCAACAAATAGCCATTTCGCTATTATAGCAGTTTCTCATACGAAGGACTCCGCTGGCAGCCATTCTTTTGAAGCAGATGTGCAACAGAACTGATGCCAATACTTTGTTTAAAATATACATGTGTATGTCTTCTACATCATTTTAAAGTTTCCTTGGATAAACTATTTGTGCTGTTTAGGATATCAAACCATTCTTTTCCTATGGCTCTGACTAGCATTAAACCCACAGTTATTTGGGTTCCTATGGCTCTGACTAGCATTAAACCCACAGTTGCCTGAGTTCCTATGGCTCTGACTAGCAATAAACCTAGAGTTGCCTGGGTTCATATGGCTCTGACTAGCATTAAACCCACAGATGAATGGGTTCCTATGGCTCTGACTAGCATTAAACCCACAGTTGCCTGGGTTCCTATGTCTCTGACTAGCATTAAACCCAGAGTTGCCTGGGTTCCTATGGCTCTGACTAGCATTAAACCCACAATTGCCTGGGTTCCTATGGCTCTGTCTAGCATTAAATCCACAGTTGCCTGGGTTCCTATGGCTCTGACTAGCATTAAACCCACAGTTGCCTGGGTTCCTTTTTCTTTTTAATCAGATAGCCATTGTGTAGATTTTCAACGCAAATATCTAGACTGATTTTATGAGAACAACTCATGACGGCAATTGCCTTTTATGCAGGTGAACACCCAATTTTAGATTTTAATCAAATGGTTGTTTCAGAAGCTGGCTCTCAGGAGCCAGATGGAGTTTTGCAAACCAAATACTTTTGGTGATCTGGCAGAAGGCACAGAGCATAAGAGTGTGAAGTTGGATGAAATCAGCCAACAAATGTCAAAATGCAGACTAACAGACAGACATGATGAAAATGATGTTAATAGAGACGAACCTTAATTTCTATAATTATAGTTTTCCTTTGTTTCCTCACCTTGAATATAATGACAAACCTCATGCTCGAACTCCAACTCATTGGTAAGCATAGTTAGCTCTCAGGTGATGATACTTTATAATAGACTGACAATAAATTCCACAACTTGTTTGCTAGAAGCGAGTTGAATGAGGTTATGTAACTTTCAATATGAACTTTTATGTATAAAATAATAACAAAATAAACTCGCTCTTATTTGTGCTGTGGCAGTGACTAGCTGTTATTAGCGATTCTGTCACTTTTTTGTTTTTGCAGGTTCTTGACAATGCCAGTTGTTTTTCAGTGTTTCATCATCATTTTCACTCTAAGTTTTTAATGTTAAAAAAGTGGGTGTTTCTTAAAAAAAATGGAGAATCAACGTAGTGTAAAAAGCTTTAATGACTATATTTAATTATTGTTTTTTATTTTATGCATGAATTAACCTACAGCCTTGAGGAATGATTGAAAATAGTTAAAATGCTTTTATATGGTTGAAGGCATAGTCTATTTCAGCCTTGTTTTAGTTACTCTTTTCATCTTAAAAGATTTCTGAGTTAATTAGTGCAGTTGCTAGTCAAGTGGAAATTTTATAGCTACAAAAAACATCTCACACAAGTACAAGGCTTTTATAAAAAATACTACTACAGTCAAACATGGATAACTCGAACTTCAAGGGACCGAGCAAAAGTGTTCGAATTATCAGAGCGTTCAAGTTATCAGAGCACTGTCACAAGTCCATATATTTACTTATTTATTAGTAGATACATGTACATATACAAACTATAATAGAAATCAAAAGCACAAATGGCTTGTTTCAAATTAAATGCTTCTAATGTAAAGTTTAAAACGTTTTCATGAAAAAGTATAGATATTTTTCTATCACTTGAGATTGGTTTGTTGTTTGAGGTGATGTTATTGCCAGGACGTTTTTCAGATTGACATTGGCAAAACTTGATCGATGTTGAAATGCTCAAAAGAAAAGACATTTTTTTCTTTTGGGGTTTTACCCACGATCAATTTTGCCGTTTTTTCTTGAAGTTTATGCAGATTACCTTACTTTACCTGGGATTCGTTAAGAGCAACACTCCGAGGCAGTTCAATTAGAAGTTTTACGAGGTTTTACGGTACATTTTATATCACTCACGCTTTTTTAATAGATACTTATTGAATGTACACACGTATTCTGTGTTTAGGTCAAACGATGAATAGTTTTTTTTGTAGCTCAGACAACGTATACGTTTAATTACAAGAATTTTTAAGACGATTTAAACATTCAACATTCCGACGTTGATTCAACACAGAATCAACGTCGGAAAACTATTCATCACGGGTTAGCTGGGTTACGCCACGCACTCAAGGATTTTCGCCACGCACATACAAAACAAAAACAACATGCGATTTTTGTTTTGTATGTGCGTGGTGAAAATACTTGCACGCGTGCCCCGGCTAGCCCGTGCTATTCATCGAATCGCAATATAAATCAAATTTCACCAAACTTTTAGAAAAGTCGTTGACAAAAATATTTTGCCGATGTTGGTAATAGCGACGCTTATGAATTACGAAAAGATGAAGTTTACCTCTATGGCTTTGAATAAAGTGATTTTCTAAAGCGATAACAACCGTTTCGGTAGCCGTTGGGTAAAAAAACAGTTCGAATTAACAGTGTTGAGTTCGAGTTATCTATAGCAATTTATCATTACGTGGGAACGGACCAAAGGAAATGTTCGAATTAACCATGTGCTTGAGCTATCCATGGACGAGTTATCCATGTTTGACTGTATTTAGCGAAAATCTAATTATTTAGCGAAAATCTAATTACCTTTATCAACATGGCAATTTGAAACCGAGTAAAACTATTTCGCATGGCGACTACAAACAACAACAATAGATTCAATCAAACAAGAATATATAAGTAGCTTTTTGACTTGCTTTGACCTTGACATATTTTTATTTAATTAAAAATTAAAAGAATGGCGTATGTAAAAACCAATGTTAGAGAAAGACCGGCTGAGCAAACATAATTTATCGGTGCCTCTAAAAGATATACATGTAAGTGTTACCATAGACAAAAAGTGAGAAACTGATGGATCACTCGACTAGTTAAATCTATGTTCCAAAAAACATTCTTTAATCAAGGCAACCAAACTTTGTAATGAGTTATGACACATGACCGAGACCAAGATCATTTGCCAGGATGGTAAAAAATAAAATTAAAACTGTTTTTACCAAAAAGCATTAATATCTTAGCGAGGTCCAACTTTTTTGGACTAATTTCAGCTCTTTTTGCTTTATTTTACTTGAGAATATAATAAAAAAATAATTCAGCAGTAAATAAACTCTATGTTGGGTTGTCCCTATTGACGATAACCTATTCTTGGTTTTAAGAATTTTGGAGTTGTCTGCACTGATTCAACTCTAAAATGATATCCTTCAACCTACAAAGTTTTGCATCATTTGTTGTGTGGCCATCCAATGCAGATGCTACGCACATGTAAGTAAATATTAACAAATTTTGTAATTATCAGGAAGAAACGTATTGGCACAAGCCTAACCTGACTGACTTTTTCTATTTGCTTTCCACGTATTTAAAGTCCGAGCTAGATGCATGCATAAATACCAAACGGAAAGCTTAACTACAGGAAATATTGGTACTGCTTGGAAGTGTCAGCTTTTCTTGGTGCAGCCCACAGAAACTGAAAAAACTGTCATAAATTCCGGAAACATATGAATCAGCTTCAACCTCGCAGGTACAACTTGAAATATGTCTGTAAAGTTTTTGTTGGAGGTGTCACAGCATAAAACTATATTAAAAATACATGCTTTATCAGCTTAGTGTTTCTGATAGTTTGGTGACTCACAAAATTGCTGGAATTAAAAGCAAATACCTTTGTGATCCACGAGTGACAAGTTACTGTAGCATCTCGCATGTATGCATAGTTAAATACTTATCGAGTACAGTCATTAAAGTTGAACATGGACAAACTTTTAATAGATTTTGTCAGAGTGGTATTTTTCTATCATTTGCAATTGTTTTTGATGTTTGAGGTGATCTGACTGCCAGAATGTTTTAAGATTAAAATCGACAAAACTTGATTGCAGTTAAAATGCTCAGATCAAGTGAAAGTGCGATTATGATGTTTATAGTTGCAAAGAGACTGACAGAATAGAGACCCGTAACGCTGCAACTTGAATGAGATTGCCGGTAGCAATTATAGCAATGATAGAAACTAGTGATGTATTTTTCTTCTGAGCATTTAAATCACGACAAAGTTTTGTTGTTTTTAATTTTAGAACATCTTGGCAGTCAATTCAGCTCAAACATAAAAAAAAACAATTCTAAATAACAGAAAAATACTAATAATTCCTGACAAAACTACCATAATTTTGTGCAAGTTAATTTTTAAATAGTGTGTCCTTTGTTGAACTCGTGTTGAGCAACTTGAAGCTGTACAAGTAGAGATGCAAACTTTTAAAATAGTGTCTGTGATGTCTTGCCTGCTTTATGTTCAAACTTTCAAGATGGTTAAAACATCAAAAACATTACAGGCATATCAGATAACAACCCTTATGAGCCTAGCTCGCGTGTTTAGACACTTTTGCAACTCGAAAACTTTTCAGTTTTTTTATACAGTTTCTAAAGATTGTGTATGCTCAGTTAAAGAAGCTAATTTCTGATAGTCACTACTAGGGTGTTTGATTTTTTAGGATTGACCATTGATAGCATTAGGAAGGACATCTAACCACAATTACTCCTCTGCCAAGTCGGGTCATCGGCGACCAAACCGGCTTTCCCATCGGCGTTCCAGCATGGATGAGGAGAGTAGCTAGCAACTCTGCAGGACTAAAAACAAAATCTGACAAAGGTTGGAGGAGCTTCTCTGCGAATCAACGACTAGCTAGCTAGATGGTGTCTCAATAAAAACATCTAACAGAAGGCAATTACCACTGTTGAAACCTGCCAAGAAAAGTCATGGTTATAATAAGAGGAGGAGAACCATGACCGCCTACGTTGTTACAAGACATGGTACTTAGAGAGAGAAATATTCGATATGGTAACTTAATATCGAACATACACTAAATTGATAAAATCTGATGTAGAATGGTCGCTTGGAAGGCTATTTTGGCAAATTTCAATTTGCTTTTATAAAATCAATCATCACTTGTCATATTTGGAAAACTTTTACATTGCCCTAGTTATAGCTGCACACGCGGCTCGCTAAATGTAGCATTTACAAAACAAATGTTTTGCCAATCTTTTAAAAATTTACGTAACAAATGCCAATGAAATTTAGGTGTAAAATGTTTGGCCAAATGCCACAGTATCAGAGATCGGTGTGTTTGTTATTCATTGTAGAATTCCATTAAACCAAAGTTTAGCCAACGCCACATGCAGAATGCTATAGAAGGGTTTCTATGGTTGCTGTTGAGGTGAGTTTTTTGAAAGATGGTTTTGGCACATGCCAGCTAGTGGTGCAGTATTGGCGATAAAATGCTATGAATAACTCTTTGAGAAGTTCCAACATACATATTTGTCTCTGCATACGTGGGTTCATGCATTTTGATTCTAAAACCGCTAGAAACCTTTGAGTAACAGTAGTGCAAGTTGATAGCTGATAACAGGACGTACATTTTCTCCAAAAGAACCTTAAAGGTTGACTTGCAACAAAATTCACATTACAGTTATTTGGTATCAAAAGATTCACCATGTCTTATTCTGCTGTGTTGCAGGTGCGAATATGTGGAAATGTGATTACAGGCTCTTAAAAGCTAAAAAACGAACAGTTAATCGCAGCCACACGAGACCGCAGTAGTTTGGATTCTCTTTCCAAAACAGCTCAAATGGGACGTAGTTGTTACAAGATGGTTTCTGTTTACATTTTCATGCAACCTCACTGGTCGAAATATTTGCACAAATATACTTCACGCATTCAATAAAACCATGTCTATTGTTTTTACGCGACTGTTTTATCGTCATTGTAATGCTGTCACTTTTAGCACTGATATCTTATAACTTACCGTAAAAATTCGTTTAATTTTTTAACCTTAGCTCGAATGAGTACATATCATTGTCTGATAATCATGACGAGCCTGTTGGTCACCTGTGATAATCGAAAAGTGCTGCAGAAAGTATTTGCGAAGTATTGGGTCACATGATCAGATTACGACTTGACGATTGAATAATGCCGAAACAAAACTGTAGAGTAGCGAGCATCTATATTTGATATTGCAAGTCAACCTTTAAGAAAACTCTGTCAAATACGTATCTAACAACTAGGAATATCTAAGGAGATTATCTGTGTATCAGTTACTATAAGAACCACAAACCAAGTGATAAAGACTGACCGCAAGACCAATATTGATTACGTAGTGTCTCCTTACTCTTACAAAGAAACAACACTCTTAACTGTGGGCTAGTGGCGTACAAAGTGTCTACTCTATCAGATAGACTGGTAGAGGACTCAGGCTAATCTAGCATTAATTTCTAAAAACAGTATAGCACGAAGGGAAATAGCTTTTAAAACATTTTCACAGCTTTGGATTTTTGTAGCTTTGAGCATTTATTCGCTTTGTCCCTTGACGTCTCTGAATAAAGCCTACTGTAAAACCTATATTTGAAAGCCATGGTGCTGTATTTTTCAATCCATTTTCCAATTATTCAATATCGTTCTATTAGAGGTGACATTCTAATAGAGGAAGGCCCTATACTTTTTGAATAGCTGGTCAGAATTTTGGCAAGATAACTTTTATCCTTGTCTCAGTGAAGCGATGCGATGTGATATATTTTGCTCCCTCCTTCGAGCAAAGCCACGTAAATGCCATCTGCCTCAGCATTTTCGCTAAACTGTTTTTCATTTAAATTAAATTATCAAACTGAGTTAAACAAAGAGCAGCTTTAAGTAAAACATGTTAGACGAATACAGTTACTACCTATTTCGATGGTGTTGCTTTAAAAGTAAAAAGAAAACTGTGAAGCTTGGGAGTTAGAAAATTGACTTCGATACACCATAACAATGGCTGCTATTACATAGTATGGTATTCCCTAAGAGTATTCTCATCGTTCATCAAAAGATTTTAACGTCTTCAGATCAGGTTGTAAACAGCTTTATGACGGAATCTCAAAATGATAGATCGGATTTACACCTTAGCAGCTTTCAATCAGAGTATAGTTCTAATGACTGTGATGATAAATCTTCTCAGGTACAGCGTCACTAAAACTATGGTAACCACTACAGCAACAACAAAAGAATTAACTGTTATTCATGTAACTGAGCCATTCATAGTTCGATTTTGTGGACACTTTCTTACTGATTACTTTTGATTATACGTTAGTAAAGATCAAAGAATCTCAAAGTGGCGATCAATTAGAGGTGGCGTTCAATTAAAGGATGGCGTTGTATTTTTTAACCCTTTTTCTACAGTAGCGCTCTATTAGAGGTGGCATTCAAATAAAGGTAACGCTCGAATAGAGGTTTTACGGTATATGATGTAACTTTAGAAAAATTCTTGAATCTATAGTTCTAAGAGTGTCTCCCTCAACGCCCAAAAGAACAAGAGTTTGTAAGATGCTAACAATAAGCGACTAATTCTAATCGCAGTTACTATTCTCTATGTTCTCTCTACATTCCCTCTACGTTCTCTCCACGTTCTCTCCTTGTTTTCTCCACATTCTCTCTACGTTTCCTCTATGTTCGCTCTACATTCTCTCCACGTTCTCTCTATGTTCTCTCTACATTCTCTCTATGTTCTCTCTACATTCTCTTGACGTTCTCTCGACATTCTCTGCACGTTCTCTCTATGTTCTTTCTCTGTTTTCTCTGTCTTTTCTCTGTGTTCTCTTTATTTTCTCTTTATGTTCTCTCTATGTTCTTTCTATGTTCTCTCTATGTTCTCTTTATGTTCTCTCTATATTCTGTCTATGTTCTCTCTACGTTATCTCTACATTTTCTCGATGTTTTCCCTACATTATCTTTATGTTCTCTCTACATTCTCTTCACCTTCTCTCCACGTTCTCTCCACGTTCTCTCTAGGTTCTCCCTACGTTCTCTCCACGATCTCTCCACAATCTCTCCACGTTCTCTCTACGTTCTCTCTATGTTCTCTCCACGTTCTCTCTACATTCTCTTTACATTTTCTCCATGTTCTCTCTACATTCTTTCCACGTTCTCTCTATATTTTTTCCACGTTCTTTCCACATTCTCTCAACGTTCTCTTTATGCTCTTTCTGTGTTCTTTTAGCAGTTTTGTTTTGAACTTTAAAAATTGCTAGAACTTTCGGCGTAGAGCTTTACTGATGATGATGCAATTACTGGACATTACTTTATTACAATGAAAAACACCAACACCGTGAAGTCTAAAAACATTAAATACCTATGCTAAGTGCTAAATATAAAAATGCAATTGCATGTAACGAGTAATTGGTTATAATAAATGATCAAGCCAAAGCATAACACAGGCATTTTTTTGATAAATTACATCAATCAAGCAGTCGATACTTTTGAAAACATTAACGGCTAAGCACAGTTCCATGATCGCTAGTTTGTAAACAAAAGGTAGAAAGCATAAAGGACACATATCGTTTGCCTTCCTTCTAGCATTTTGTTAAAAATACTTGATAAATACAATAATATGTAGAAATGTTAAATAAAGTTTGTAAGAACATATCAGTTTCTTTAATAGCCAGCAAAGCCGGACTGACTAGGGTGAGTGCAGATGAAATATATATAAGGAAAAAATATTTTATTTAGTTGTTACTCTTCTAATGGTCCCATCAGACTTTGAACCATACTCTGGCTCAATGACAGTACGGGCTTCTCAAAAGACACCCCGACAATAACAAGGTCAGCAACAACACACCCGCTGAGGTCAACAAAACAGCTTTAATGTAAACAACAAGAAACTGGTTTGACCAGCACATATGCGTGTTTTATTGCTGAAATGACCATACAAACAGATGAAATTATTTCTTTGTCAGCTAAATGATTCTATGAGTGAGAGAGTCTATGTATACAGCATACATCTACAGTTGTCTTGAAAAAATACAAATCTTTACAGTTCTCTATGTTTTCTTTATGTTCTCTCTATGTTTTCTCTACGTTCTCTCTATGTTTTCTCTACGCTTTTTAGAAGTTTTATTCTTTTTGTAAGTGCTTGCTTATCATTCTATGTCACATGATGTAATGTGTGTGTGCGTGCGTGCGTGCTGTGCATGCGCATGTGTGTGCGCGTGCGTGTGTGTGCATGAGTGTGTGCTGTGCAGGTGCGTGAACCATCGCTCAAAGCTGATGTATGAATTGGTGTCACTTTTGCTGTCTGTTTTTAAGAGCAATTTTGCACAAACAATAGTTCTGTGATCTTGGTTGAATATGGTTGAGCCCAATGGAAAGGAAACTTTGACAACTAGAAATATGTCTAGCGGTGAGAGCAATTGTAGGCTGGATGCTGTTCACGTAACCATCAGTGGTTATTTAGAAATTGAACTCCAAGCCTTGTTTGACAGGTCAGTTGCTCTAGGCCACCAGGTCAACTATACTCTATATGTATTCAGCCAAATTGCTGTACTTATGTTTATTTGTAGTTTTGTAGATGTATAAAATATAATCAGAAGTGATAAAACACATAAATATAAAAAGTGGTAATCAAGAGCAGCAGCAAAGAATGAACAAAAGTTCTCATTGCAAATTAAAAAAATGACACAAATATAAATGTGTTATGAATCACAAAACACAGAACTTTGCTATTGCGTCAAAAGTGGTCAAACTGGCAGTTACAGCATCAAAGTAAAAGGGAACAAAAATTTAGTTGATAAATTTAAAAGTAAGTAAGTTAAACATAACAAATATTTGAGCACTCTAAGCAACACAATTTGCCTTTTCATTCTGTCACGGAGCAAATTTGTAAGAATTTGAAATGGCAGCTAATGTAGATTATTCTTTTATGATTCTGTGCATTTTTGAAAATAAGTTTCAAAAAACCTCAAAATAGTATTATTTAATTGACCTAATTTTTATTAAATCAAAACAAATCAAATTTTGTTGAAAAGCTACTACCATATAACTTGAGTACAACATTTTTTGCTTATCGTTAGTGATTATACCCATGATATTCGGAGCAGAGCTTATTACACTTTCGAAACTCTCTTCTCTGGCTAAGCTTTAAATCTTTTACTAATAAACTTTGACTTGCCAAAAACCGATACTAAGCGTATATAGTTACATGTATGTTTACTCCACTGCTTCAACCCTTAAGTTACCAAAGCAGATGAGCTACCAAAGAATATTAAAGATGTAAACAGGCACGACTAACATGCCAAAACATGAGTAATGCATCCACAGTATCCTAATAATTTGCGCTTTTAAATATTTTGTAAACGTTTTTTGCCTTAAACTGGGTTTTTTAGCTGCTAAATTTTTGCTCTACATTTATAGCCACTGTTATTTGAAATCATCAAAGTTTATTGGTGCACACGTTTTCTGCATGCGCTTAAGGAGGTCTGACAGGGTATTTTTCAAAAATTATTTTCAGGCAAACAGCGTCCTGTTAATCGTCATTACTTTTTCCACACAGTGATTTATGAATACTGCATTCTTCTACATAATCAGTAACCTAGCTTAGTGTCAAATCTGAAATACTGTTTTTATAGTTTCACAGCCAACTATGTACTGAGCTAACAAAAAGCTTTATTTAGCTTGTATTGCCTGAGGTGTTTGCAAAACTGTTTAAGATAGTCCAAAGCTCATCACCAAAATAGCTACGGGAGTTTTCTTACACACAATTTTTTAATATAGTAAGAGCGGTGTCCGTCTGAAGAGCGTTAGGAAAGAAATTACACCACCCTGGAATTGATCCCAGGCACTCAAGAACACTACCATCTGCACTACTCAACTACCTTTCTCCATCTTATGGTTAATTGTGCAGATACTGTTTGTAATGGTGGGCTCTCAAGGTCAATGGTTACTCGTTTCAACCGTTTCGTTACAGTATTTCAACCTAATAGTATTATTTTTACCTAATATCCATTCTCTTAACAGAGAAAGGGAGTTTAAACAATATACGTCAAACCATTTATTTGATTTTACTGGCTAACTATTGGTTTTTTGTTTTTTATTTACTTTATGGTTCTTGCTTGGTAAAATTTGAAAAAAAATTGTTTGTAATGAAGCTAATAACAATAAAGTACTATGTATATATAGTTGGCAGATTTTGAAGACACCATCACAAAAATCAAAATGCGAATGAGTTATTATAGAATAAAACTTTTAAAGTGTTACTCTACTACTGTTTATCTAGATGCTGGGAGTACAAAAGACTTGCACCTAAACCACTGGCCATCTGTTGAACAATGTTGGCCTCCAGGTGTTCTTTATCTGAGTTGTAAACAATATTATGGAAACATGTAAATAAGCTAGAATGCTAAACCTATGAATAATAGTGGAATAGCCACGCTTATAGTTTACACGCAATTCAGTGCCAAAGAATGCAAAAGTTTGTAAATTCACTCATTCTTTGAGTGTTTCACGAAACATACCTACAAGTGTTTTTACAATAATTAGTCCTTTGACATATTTTGCAATCTGAATTGCTCATGGATTAAATAAATTTGTAAATCAGTGTGACCATTGAAAGTTGACTTGCAACAAAGTTTTGGAAAGAGATTTTAATCTACTACGGTTTTGTGATGGCGGCGATTAACTGTTCGTTTTTGAGCTTTTAAGAGCTTGTAATCACATTTCCACATATCTTGCACCTACAACACAGCAGAGTAAGACATGGTGAATCTTTTGATACCAAATAACTGTAATGTGAATTTTGTTGCGAGTCAACCTTCAAGTTAAAGTGGTTCACCTCTTGTTATTGTCCGGTCGCAGATAGCAGTGGCTTTCCAAAAATCTTTACTATGATGTCCTGCTATCCAAAGCTATGACTGAAAATTGGGCCAATAGAAGGTTTTACACAGCGTTCAAACTTCCAACATTTGGCTTGGTAGGTCAACACTCTAACACCTGGCCCACTCAGCTACCTTTGGGCATTACAGAATAATTGTACAGATTGTTATTCCCTGCGCTGTAATGTCACACATGATGATCTCTCACAGTAGACCGGACTGCCAGAGATGCTAGTAGTAGTTTTTATAGTAATAAAGTTCACCTATGACTAGATAGCAATTTCTTGAATAGTTTTAATAGGAAATAAAAACCTATATTAATAATTCCAGTTTGTCATTGTTTCTGTGTCTGGTAGTTTGCATAAACGCTAAGCGGTTCCACATTTTTTAACCAATTTTAACCAATTTTTACATGCATATGATCCATACCTTTCACCAGGTTGTTAAAAATATTTGGTTTCAAAACTCTATCTGATTCTGACGAATCCACAACTTTAACACGTAACTTACTTTTATAGCTGAGTTGGAGAGTGAAAGCTTTCCGAAGAGGTAATTATGTTTTAAAGGAGGCCTTGTTACCCTTTTTCTAATAGCTGGAGGCTAAAGCTATGGGAACCACAGCTCCTAAATAATAAACAATTAAATAGAAAGGTAAATCAATATTGCTATAATACCATAATATTACTGTTAATTTAGCTAATATCTGGTCGGCATCATACTGAGTTTCTGTCAACAATGACATTTCTTAATATTTGGAATACTAAAAGCTTAACGGGCACTTAAAGCGTTGTCATCACTTTAGTGCAGTTTTACCTGCAGTCTGTTTGCGTTTTTATGGCTTCATCTTGCTTTACTATTCATACCTGCACCTTGATTAGGTTTATTAAAACTGATAAATCATCTACATTATATGAAAGCCACCTGCAAGCCAATTATGATTTTCATTTTCTTATATCAACTGAGTAAATCCCAGTGTGATGATTTTTAAATTTTTTGTTTGAAACGAATCTTTTTTAGCTTTTAGCTTTGATAAATTACAATAAAAGATTAAAAACTCAAATTTTAGTAGAATTGTTGTAAAAAAACTGTTTGCTAATTTTATTACAAACGAACATAAACAGTCAAAGATGTTCAAGTGAAAACTTTAATCAAAGCGTACGTTAGTTTGTCTCATTGGTTATAAAACTATAGAAATGGACTTTTGTATACACGTGTTGCAATAATCTGATATGAATTGATCAAAGAAGATTTGGAAGGCAGATTTTGCCTTTCTTTGGAAATTTGGTAGATACCAATAGCATTAGAACCTACACTTCTTTTATTTGCGAACTATTAACGACAAGATTAAAAACAGTAAAGTTATATTAATTATATTTTAGTGATTTTAGGGAATTTGTGCGATCAAAGGTTTCAGCTCGACAAAATTCTACCCGTTACATCACAAAATCTTTCAACATATTATCTTATCCCAAGCTTGCCCATTTCTGCATTTGAGTTGCAAGCTTCACAGTCCTGATTAATCTATGCCCAGAATATTTGTATTTATCCCTCCACGCATATGACAAACATTGTGTTCTATTCCATGACACCAACATACTACATCCACCATCATGTTTCAGTTTATGAACTTTCTGTTACTACCTCCTTCAATTCTTGGCTTCTCCGCAATACTGTTAAATTACCAACTTTCAAAACACTTTTGTTCAACTCACACAATAATTCAGGATTTCTGGCATCTCATTTTTGTTTTGGCATGTAATGAAAATCATCATTTTGTTGATGATTGTTAATGCGAATAAACAGTTATAGATTCATACCAAAACTGCAGTTACTAAGTCAGCAGTTACCGAGTCAGCAGTTACCAAGTCAGCAGTTACCAAGTCAGCAGTTACCAAGTCAGCAGTTACCAAGTCAGCAGTTACCAAGTCAGCAGTTACCAAGTCAGCAGTTATCAAGTCAGCAGTTACCAAGTCAGCAGTTACCAAGGCAGCATTTACCAAGTCAGCATTTACCAAGGCAGCAGTTACCAAATCAGCAGTTACCAAGTCAGCAGTTACCAAGTCAGCATTTACCAAGTCAGCATTTACCAAGGCAGCAGTTACCAAGGCAGCAGTTACCAAGTCAGCAGTTACTCAGTCAGCAATTAATTACCAAGACGTGTCTGAAGAGGTAAAGATCAGTCAGCAATTATTTCCATGTTTTAAAATAAAGCTTAATTATTGTCTACTGTAGCTGTGGTAAATCCTTATAACACGTGACAAAAAATATTTTATCAATTTATTCACATGATCAAGTGAAAATGCTGTCCTTCAGCATACCTTAACTACAACTATTGTCACGGTGTGGTTTTGTGGTTCCATTTTCAGTCGGATCTCTTGTGGAAAATTTATAGTTATTGATCGTCAACTAATGTCAGGACTCTGAGGATTATGAATTTGCAGCTACTTGCTCAGAAATCGTTTAAAAAGAAAATTAGCCAAAATATTTGTAGAATTTACCAGATGGTATCGATATTTTTCTATCATTTTTAATTGTTTTTGATGTTTGATTTGACCTGATTGCTCAGGATGTTTCAAGATTAAAATCAATAAAACCTAATCACAATAGAAACGGATACATCAATCAAAAGTGTGATTATGACATCTATAATTACTAAAAGGTCGACAGAATAGAGACGTGTAACACTGCAACTTGAACACAATAACTGATATCAACTATAGCAATGATAACAACTAGTGACATCATTTCGCACGTATTTTCTTCTGACGGTTGTAAATGAGATCAAGTTTCTTGATTTTAATCTTAAAACACTCTGGCAGTCAGATCATCTTAAACATCAAAAACAATTGCAAATGATCGAAAAATACTGATACTTTCTGATAAAATTTACACGATATATGTATAAGTTCATTTTTATGCCTCTTCTGATCGTACCAATGATCTGACCCACAAAATCTTATGTAATTGAAAAATCACAAGATGTCAATAAAACCTACTAGCTGAGGAAAAGGTGCCATAATTATTTCACTTTAGATACAATCATGATGGGTTCTCAGCCGTTGGATACAGCTGTACATTTGCATTTCTTAACTATCTTCCGTTAGCTCTGTGTTAATAGACATCTAAAACCGGCGCTATCTACTAAGTCATCAAAAGTCAATAGATCAGAGAAGCTCTTGAAATGAGGATTAAATAAAATTGTACTTTGTAGGAAGAAACATTAATAATATTCATAAAACCTCCTTGAAATGATCAAATATCAATTGATAATTTACTAATGTTAAAAAATTAAATGGGAACATATTTTCAAGGTTCAGTATCTGTAGTCAGATTTACCTAGTGTCTGTTGTCTGATGTACCTAATATCTGTTGTCAGATGTACCTAATATCTGTTGTCTGATGCACTTGGTATCTGTTATCAGATGCACCTAGTATCTGTTGTCAGATGTACCTAGTATCTGTTGTCAGATGCACCTAGTATCTGTTGTCAGATGTACCTAATATCTGTTGTCTGATGCACTTGGTATCTGTTATCAGATACACCTAGTATCTGTTGTCAGATGTACCTAATATCTGTTGTCAGATGCACTTGATATCTGTTGTCAGATGTACCTAATATCTTTTGTCTGGTGCACCTAATATCTTTTGTCTGATGCACCTAATATCTTTTGTCAGATGCACTTGGTATCTGTTGTCGGATGTACATAATATCTGTTGTCTGATGCACTTGGTATCTGTTATCAGATACACCTAGTATCTGTTGTCAGATGTACCTAATATCTGTTGTCAGATGTACCTAATATCTTTTGTCAGATGCACTTGGTATCTGTTGTCAGATGTACCTAGTGTCTGTTGTTAGATGTATCTAGTATCTGTTGTCAGATGCACTTGGTATCTGTTATCAGATACACCTAGTATCTGTTGTCAGTTGTACCTAATATCTGTTGTCAGATGCACTTGGTATCTGTTATCAGATACACTTAGTATCTGTTGTCAGATGTACCTAATATCTTTTGTCTGATGCACTTGGTATCTTTTATCAGATACACCTAGTATCTGTTGTCAGATGTACCTAATATCTGTTGTCAGATGCACTTGATATCTGTTGTCGGATGTACCTAATATCTGTTGTCAGATGCACCTAGTATCTGTTGTCAGATGCTCCTAGTATCTGTTGTCAGATACACCTAATATCTGCTGTCAGATATACCTAGTATCTGTTGTCAGATGTACCTAGTGTCTGTTGTTAGATGTATCTAGTATTTGTTGTCAAAATATTCCTAGTATATGTTGTCAGATGTATCTTGTATTTTTTAAAAATGACTGTGTTGTAATGCTGATGTTAGCTAAATCGGCAGGAACATAGAAACTGGACTTTTATTTACAGGCATTTAAACTATGCCACTATTCTATTACTTTCTATTGTATGCAGTTCGTAAAATGTGGGATATTAAAAGTAAATACAGCTGAATTCCAATGTGGAATTGTTGCGCCTACATAAAACTATTATTTTAATTGGCAATTTTAGAGGGTGTTCAGCATTTCGTGATCAAGTTTTTCATTGTATAATTATCACAATGCACTTAGACTTTGCAAGCATTCTGTTACTAAAATTAGGCGTGATTTGTTATATTTGTCTTTTAAGTTATACAAAAACATCACGTAGGCAGATTGGTTTAAATTCCAGAAATTTTCAGCCTTTCCTTGCCCTTCATTTGATTCATTATTTATTATGCAATGATGGTTACCAGTTGTTAATTAATTACTGTTTCACCATGATTTCCATACACTAAAGCAAATGTGGTTAACATTGTACTTAATATGCTTTTCTGATTGTCCTTACAGGGTGTTTAATGATAAATCTCTAATGAAAAAACATAAAAATTGGAGAAAAATTTGTATTTTTGGTTATGATTTATCAAAACAGTCAGGTACATTGCCTTGATTGTAGTTTTGATTTCAGGGAATTCGTTGCACTTGAAAATGATTTAGTTTTGTTACTTAGGCGTGTGTGCATCCATGAATATTTTACCTCGTTTTCGATGGGGGAAAAGCAACCTGCTTCCCTCTCTATTCAGTATAGTGTATATATTTTAATACAAACTTCTTATAATGTAGTAGAAAAACAGATGATCAGCCATACACAACTTTTTTCATGGCAAAGTGTGTAATGTGACTGCTTCAAGTACAGTAGAGGCAGTGTTTTAATCCTGCCTAATGTAAAAGTAGTCCCCATTTAATGGCAGGCTCGCTTAACGACAACTTGGGCTTACGACAGCATACGAAGACTGTTGAAAGTGTTTAACAGTTTGCCTCCAGTAGTTGAAACAAAAAGAATAAAAAATTTTTAGAAAAAAATTTCTCAAAGTAACCATGAACGCTAGCCATGAATGCTAGCCTTGACACTGTTTTTATGCATGCCCGGTATGGTATATCTGGTATGGCAGTTGAAACATCATAAAAAGACCCATAGTATGTACAAATGTTGAATGAAAAAAAGTTTCAAGAAAGTAGCCATGAAAGTTTAGTAAAAATATGTAGCAGCTACTGCAGTGTACTTTAAAGTAGCTTAACATTTGTAAGCGCACATGCAAAAGCTAAATGAAAAAACAAAATTTAAAATTTAATTCATTTTTTAAAAGTTTACATTTATTATTTAAAAAACAATAAAAATTAAATAAAGAGAAAAGTTAAAGAAGTACAGTACAATGTAAATAACTTAAGCCTATGCAACAGAGGCTCAGAAGAGAAGGGTCAAACGACGAGCTCTTCTGAACGGAACCCCCTGTTATCAAGTGAGGACTACCAACATACATGTATGCAACTTTTAAACTTACTTAGCATTCTTTTTGTTGAAATTGTGAAAAAAGTGAAAATTATTTATTGCTTTTCTATAGACTAATCTATAATTATATTGATTGGAATGATCATTAGAATTCTTGCTATACCCTAGCACTTTGAACTGCTTTTATCTTATATGAGCCGAGACTCTTCACAAAGTCATAGTTCCACTGTAGCAACTTTAATTTTGAAAACCATTGTTACCGGCGGTAACAATGGTTTTCAAAATTAAAGTTCAAATTCAATTCAATCACTTACCGCATTGCAAAAGCTAACAATGTATTAAATTATATGTGAAATATATAAAAAATTGATAAAAATAAAACTGAAGTATACACACGTATCTTCAGTCTAGTATCAATAGTGGGTTTTATAAAAGTCTTTCGATATGCCACGATCTCTAACTGTTATGCATATTTCTTTTGTTCTAAAGTCTCATCTCAAAACCATCTCCATCTTTATCTTTTCTCTTTTGCACCCTCTTTCTTCAACCCTTTTTACTAGCTGCTATTTTCTCTTCCGTAAACTTTCTTTCTTATCTCTACTTAGACACTCTTTGCAACTCCTAGAGGCTATCGTCCTGTAACCATAAACTTAGACTAGTTTGGGGCCAAAGACCTGTTCCGACAAAAGAATGCCTGATAATCATGAAAGTTTGATTTCATTATCATTTGTCATTAATAGGTTTCAGTGTTGAAAGAGTTTCTATCGATATGTGGCAAACCAATCACCACAGAAATTCTAAACAACCATGACTGTCAACGATGTGAAGATGAATCACAGTTACCCTTCTGTTCATGTACGACATAACCTCATTGTCACAAATCACTCTTGTCATTCCTGCTGTCTCGTCTGGAATGTAGGCTTAGTCAATGTTCGTCTAATTGGGCTTGCATTAAGAAGCCCTTGTGATGCATTTTAATCATGCCCATCCAACTTCCTTCCATAACTTAAGAGAATGTAGCTTTCTGAATTGCAAAAGTAATAACTGAATAAGAAGTAATATAATATATACCATATGACATGTATTATATTACTTCTATATATTATATTAATAGATATTATATAAAATATCTATTGTTTATCAGAGAAGTAATTTGATATATGTGATATGAAATATATTAAATTACTGATTTGACAAATATCTAGTGATATGTCATATGACATATGTCATATGACATATGATATGACGTATGATATAGGACATATGTCATATGACATATCATATCATACTTCTTTGATACTTCTTTGGTAAGTATCTACTGACATGTCATATAAAATATGTCACAAAATATGCAGAGTATGCTATTTATAACATTATATTTGAGTTATGACAGCAAATAAAATATCTTTCATATTGTATGATATATACCGCATATAATGTGCTTAAAGCAACATAACTTTTTAAAGTAATATGTTACTTGTTTTCTGACATAGGGTATATAAATATACTATAACATTATATTGAACACATGATACACAGCAAAGAAAATATGTTATATGAAGTGTACCATATATTATGTACTTACAAGCCAAACCTTATATACCAGGATCTTATGACAGATGACTATATTAAAGTATAGTTCTTACGACAGATGTTATGTGCTCTATGACATGTATCATATGCCATATAATGCAATATGCCATAGGGTATATAGTAAGTCATATGAGACTGCATATGATACATATTTTTCATGGTATGCTGCTGTTTTAATGTTAGAGTTTTTAATGCCAGAGGCTTAAATGCAATATGTTTGATCTTTCAGCTACCTTCTATATTCATGTGATAGGATTTTTATTTATTATTTTTGTTTATTAAACTGCTATATATAGTAGATAGTAAATACATGTGGTACAATATGTATTAAGGTATAGAAGATAGCAATAATATATAGTGTATAGTAATAGTAAATGGTGTTTGAGATATATATCTATATCTATATATATATTTCTCAAAGTCCGTCTGTTGGAATTCCGTCTGTTGGAAATCCGGCTATAGCTATTATTAGAACAGCTGAGCTGGATAACAATACAGACTCAAAGTCCTGGCTTACCGTCATTGGAAGCCTAACCTTATTAACTAGCTTAGCGGAGTTTTCCATTGGCAATATGCCAGGCTACTATCTTGAAAGGTACAGTTGTTTGACAAAGTTTTAAAACCTTTACAGTTGTTTTTATTTTTCTCTTAATTTAGTTCAACTACATGACACACTTCTCTCATGATATGTAGTTTGAAAGTTATAATGGCAAAGGTTGTTACATGTTAAATACAAATCAATTTTCTGTCCAAAGGCTCTTCTATTACACGAGCAACGCCGGGTGGCACAGCTATAGTATATATATATATATATATATATATATATATATATATATATATATATATATATATATATATATATATACTCATGCTACAGACAGTACTGTTTCGGCTATTGAAGCCTCATCAGTGCAGCTCAGAGCTTAGGCAAGGGACACAAATCCCATTACCAATGAGAGTTGACTTCCTGCCACAAAACAACTAAGTTGCCTCGCAGACTCTAAGAAAGTCAATGTGCTGGCACCAGAGTGCTCAAATCACAAAAGTGATGAGCTTTGCACAAAGGCTAATAGTGCCGCACCTCTCACAGAGTGCTCAACCAAACCGAAGTAAGGGAGCATATACTCATGCTACAGACAGTACTGTTTCGGCTATTGAAGCCTCATCAGTGCAGCTCAGAGCTTAGGCAAGGGACACAAATCCCACATATATGTTATTATTGTTACTATTATTATTGTTAAATCCCATATATATGTTATTGGGCGCAATATATATATGTTATTGGGCGCAATAACACCGGCGCATAAAATGTGGCTTGCCCAAATACCAACAACAATCAACTCAAGTGAGTTGCAGAAAAGTGCGCTATTGGGAACAGCTAAGATCTTGAGGCGAGTGCTCAAACTCCCAGGTCTCTGGTAGGAGACCCGAGTTAGAGCAGAATTTACCACCCATACGGGGTATCCGGGGTGAGGAAACAATTTTTTTTATACATATATATAAATGTATAAAAAAATGGTATATCCAATGAGTATATGCACGAAACAGACCTGTCGTGACCCAGAATAAAACATCAATCTGGAATAAAGATAAGTAAAATTAACCTATTCCACACTCTAGTTAGTTATATTTATATTTATATATATATATATTTATATATATATTTATATATATATATTTATATTTATATATATATTTATATATATATAAATTTGATATATATATATATATAATACATGGTAGATGGTACGTAGTGCTAACTATATTGTGTTTAGTATGTAGTATATAGTGCATAATGCATAATTTATAGTATAGACTACATGATACATAGTATATAGTATATGGTATACGGTATACAGTATGCAGTAAATATTATATTGTGTATAGCGCCCAGTATGTATTATTTAAATTATACTATATAGGATCAAGCATTCATGTGTATACTACATAGCATATGCTCTTTAAGCTCCATTCATACACCTTGATTAAAACAAAACAGCTGACTGTGTGGAGATCAATTGTATAACATACAAACTAAATCTATATTTACAATATACTATAAATACTATTCATATTACCAAAAACAGATACACTGAGCTAGTATTAGTTAATTCAATGTGAAAATAAAATATCAACTGTGATGATGCAATGCTGCTCTGAACACACACTAAATTCCTTTTTTAACAAGCTTATAGCGGTTTTTGTTTTCATAAAAAGCGTAGTTTCAACACGTTTATATGCCCAGAGTTGTTTTTCTACTAGGTAAAGTGTTTGTATCAAGTCGAAATCTCTGAAAGCGATGCAAATGTCCCGATGAAATTTCACTATAATTATACTCCTTGTAAAGCTGTCTATTTAGAATATTTAGGTTAAGTCCTTGCTGCCATTTTACATTTATACTAGGAGAATGCCCGGCGTTACACGGATGATAAAAAAGTTGTTGTGCACAAAAAATCAACATATATTTACCATCTAACTTTTAAATGAAGATGTTTGCTTATTTCTGTGTGATACAAGTTCAAGTCTATGCCATATATACATAATACTTGTAGCATTTTGAGAAGGTCTGGGCAGATGTTTTTCCTCTCGTAAAATTTTCTTTTCGTAAAATAGTTCAAGCATGAGGCATAGGTATATATGGAATCGTATTTCAACCAATAACTATTAAAGATTGGCAGGTGTAATAACTATGTGCACAATGATTCTATTGTATAGCAAATAGGCTGTGTGGCTTAATGGATAGAATGTCTGGTGGCAGATCTGGAGGTTCGACGTTCCAATTCGATACGAAGCGGGTTTTTCATACTTTAAACTTATCGCTATAACTAAACGCACAGACGACAAGCACAGAGATTTATATATATAAACAGACAATCATTATATTATGATGCTTGTAACAAACTAACTTCAGTTGATGTGTTTATGTAAATTAAACAACTCTTTGTGAGTTCCTCGGGACTTTTATTTGAAAATAATCCAGCATGTCTGATGGATGTTTATCTTTTGAGGTTTTTACTATTAGAAACCTCTGATTCATGGAAGCTCTCACAGAACTTTTTTTTGATTTCTCAGAACAAATAAACTTCTCTTTCCTTAACTTAAAAATGAAAATTAATAAAACAAGTTGTGTTTTGTTCAGCCTATATACGCTAAATAAATTATAAAATAATCAATATATTAAAAACTCATCGTAAGTATGATAGTTTGAAAAAAATATAAGTGAAGGTTTATGCATACGATCTGATCAGAGAAATCTTGCTAAAAACTAAATTTAGCAACCAATCAATTGTAAACATTTTCGATTATTAGCCAATGAGAAGGCAGCCAAAAAATCTATAAAAATTCTAATCACTCGAGTTCAATTTATAATAACCAATCAAAGAAGACTTCAACACTTAACGATTGTGATTTTAGACAACAGTGAGGCAGCATTTAATTAGCACTGTGTATTTTACTTCTTAATTGGACAAACTTATTATCTCAAGCAGTGTGCTCTTATCACCAATAAAAAACAAAGTATAAAATGTAATGCATGTGAGCCATTTAGGTTATTGACCAATGTGACTGCTTATGTTGAAAATTAGTTGGCATAAAATTTAACTGAAATATTTAAAATAATTTATAAGCTCATGTGCACATTGCATTACACAGAGTTTAAAAATTGTAAATCCGTTTATTGCCTACAGGTCTTTGAAGAACCATAACTGGTTTCAAATTATTTTTTCAGCATCAAAAAGTGTGTACTACTTCTTATTCTAAAACAGTGCAAAAGTTTGAAAAACTAGTTATAAATTTTTTTGAAAAAGCGTTTAAAATTCTTGTCAAATTTAGCAAAAGATATTTAATTTGGCATATAAAATCCGAGTTTTATTCCTTTTCAAAATCCAACTTGAGCAGTGTTTTTGATCAAAAATCTTTCACATGCAAAATAACTGCATTTTTCTTGCTTTTTTTCAGCTTTATGTGGAGGGTGTGCAGTACTGCCCCTCAACATCATAGAGGTATATGATGTTGAATACTGACCTTTAAGTAAAGGCAGAAAATATTGACACTTGGCATGGGAATGACTACCTTGGCTAGGTACCAAGTATTGACATAGAATTTGGAGCACTGAGAAATGCTAGAACCACAAAAATGTTTAACCTGGTCATTCCAGGTTTCTTATATTTGACTTTCTTAAGAAAGAAATGATCTTAGATTACACCGAGTATTCTATAATGGAATTCTAATTTGGTGCAGTTGGTGGTTGTTTAATTTAGCTGTGGTCCTTGAAGATCAACCCTAAACCATAGCCAGACATGATTGACTGAAAGTGATTTGCACTGAAAAGCTTTTTGGCAGCCAAAAATGCTTTGCTGACACCAGAGCCAAAAGCCGTTGCTGGTATTTGCTGTTGCATTCCTTTTTCTACATTCAAAACATTTGTAAGATATCGGTATATTTTTTGTCTGACTATATACCTTAATTAACTAGTTTGCAATATCTTTGTTAATAAAAAATGGAATAACCAATTTTAGTTTAGAATATAGATCAGTTTTGGTTGACGGTATATTATAATTTTAGTTTTTACCTCTTCAACTTGCAATAGAATCTAGTTAAAGTTTTCACTGCGTCTTAGTTAAGTTGACAAGATTTTGACTTTAGGATTTTGCAAGTGATAATTTTGTGTAGGCTGCATGCGCAAGTTTTGTTAACGCATTTTGTCAGTCAAACATTGAAAAAAGAACGCTCTGAGAATTTTAGCAAGTTTTAGAAATCTGGTCAAAGATTATTACAATGATCTACTACCCAGGGGGTCCAATGCACCGACGAAGTCCTCATCGTGTGGAGTCATTATGCACACAATTATTCTGGGATATTGCAAGGTATCTAATCTGGTAGTGCAGTTAGTAGTGCACTTAGCTGCAAAGCTTAGGTACCTGAGTACAATTCCCATTCAACCCTTGACCTTGAACAGACAGGAAAACAGACAAACAGATGGACAAACAGACAGACATGTCTTTGATTTTAGCAAAGATTCTTAAATTTTTTTTTTCACATTTTCATTATCATTTTTAGCACTTTTACAAGCATTTATTGAGCGGGTTTCTACACATATGCAGTTTTCTGACTTCGCTTGTTCTCTATAGGTGTGGCACCTTTTCACAAACAAAATTGGTTGCTAGGCAATGTGGGCTGCCTATTTGAGACCGTTTTTTTAAGATGCTAATCCATTAAGCATCAAGGAGATTGCTAAAAGATTAACTGCAATTTAAGCCACCCTAGCAGCATCGTAACAATGGTAACCAAGATTTGTTTCTGATAGTAATTACGGAGCAGCCCAATTTTCACAGGGTACAGCCAGCTTTTCTTTCGGCAAGGTCGTATAACTTTACCAAACCTCACCAGATCTTTATATAGACTATAGAAATCACAATAACACTTTTGCTTGATCTGAGTGTTTTAACCACAAATAAGTTTAGCTGATTTTAATCTTGAAACATTCTGGCAGTCAGATCACCTTAACCATAAAAAACAATCGCAAATAATTAAAAAAATTCCAATACTTTCGATAAATCCTACGAAAAATTTGCGCAAGTTCATTCTTAACTGAACTAAAAGATGACCAAAGTGAACCAGAATATTTGAAGCTGTGTGAAGCTGTGTTCGACTTGTTAAGCTGTATACGCATTCACAACTATGTGTCTGTTATACTAAATGACTCAAGACAACAAAGAAGACCAAGTGGCCATGACAGCAATGCAACAATTCACAAGAACTGTTAGAATAGCATTTATTATTACACATCTAATTAACCAGCATATCTGAAGTTGCATCGCTGACAGTGTGCTGGAGTCAGCACCGCTGTAGCGTATTGAGCTCATAAAATATTTTGGTAGCCAGATGTTATGCAAAGAAAAGGAGCAGAAACAGAAACAGCTGCCAGTAGACTTGTAACAATAATTGGACAGCATATCTGTTGTTGCATCGCTGACAGTGTGCTGGAGTCAGCACCGCTGTAGCGTATTGAGCTCATAAACATTTTGGCAATCAGATATTATGCAATGAAAAGGAGCAGAAAAAGAAACAGCTGCCAGTAAACCTATAACAACTCAGCATTTTCGATTCTAGCTGATTTCTTTAAGATGAAAGTCATCTGGAGGAAGATATTGCCTTTATATCTGCATCTCTTGATCAATCAACTGGTTTATGTAGTGAAACGATTGCCAAGTGTCCTTCTTGTCAACACGTAAGATTTGACAATGGTCGAGCAGCTTTCAGAGACCGTTAGTTTAATGTCTACAGTAGGTATTCTGTTCAGCTCTTGTAAGGTTCTGCTTCGTTAGCCCCTTCACACCAACCATCAATCATTATCTCCATAGTATGACATTGCATCTGAACACTTTCTTCAGGGGTGGATCAACGATCTGTACCAAAAATGCCATCATTGTAAATTTATTATTTGACCAATTTTGTATTCATTCTTTGGTTTAATTTAAAAATATTTACCTATTTTTAAAATAGAAAGATTTGTTGAAAACTTTTGCTAAAATTTAACAAAGTTAATTTTTAAAGTTGTTTGGCAATGTTAGCAATGCTCTGCTGTATCCACCGCTTAAAACTATTTTGCATAGGAGTATTTGACATTTGTTTTAATGTTTATGCATGTGGCCAGCCTACTCCCCATGTATTCATTCATTCATCAGCGGATTTGATAGTGACTGCTTCAGTGAAACAATTGCCTTTTGTAACAAGATCTGGCATGGTGCAACTATCCTGCGAAGGAAGGTTTATTCGCTAGATGCAGGTCTAAAATATCACGCGAAGCTTGATTATTTGGATATACAAGAAAACTATCTATTGGATACATAAAGAATGTCGTTTCCGACTTTGACTCGGAAAGGAAAAACAAGCCATATCAAGCAATCGTCCTTTGATGTCGCCGAACTAGCAGCAGGTATGTAAAAGTTGACGAAAAATGCTAAATTAATCTGAAATCGGAGTGTGTAGGCTAAAAGATTACAAGCTCAACAATGTGAAAATGCAAATCAATTCTCTTAAACGAGTTCAACAGCAATTCTTGTATGCATGTATAACCTTTTATTGGCATTGGTAAACAACAAAATTATATTTCTCGTTAAATTTCATAAGAAAAGAATGCAAAAACAGAAATCAGGAATTATTGAGAGAATTGAACAGAAGTGTTTTAAAAGTTGGTAATCTAATAGTATTGCCAAAGAGCCAAGAATAGAAGGTTGTAGTAACAGAAAGTTCCTAAACTAAAACGTACATTCTTGGTCAAAGCTTGATGCTATTGATTAGATTATGAGGCTTTCTAGTTTCAGCTTTATTACATACGTGAGGTCTTGTGAGAATTAGACACATTCCGTAAGTGGAAAATTTCTTCATTAAATGTTCTTTGTTCTTCAAATATGCTCTTGCATTAGCGAGACTAAACTGTTTGGTTTAATATATTGCAAATGTTTGCATTACACAAGGATGTCAAACACGTTCCTGGGAAATGCGTTAGTTTCTCTATTTGTGGCAGATTATGGCTCACATAATCTGTAGACATTTGGAACATTTGTGTATACTAGAAATGTAGGTGAAAAGTGAGGTTTGTTTCCAAAGAGACGGGAAACAGCACCTTGAGAGGTGGATTACTCAAAAGCTAAAAGATGTTTATACAGCTATGAGAACGATAATGAATTCAAACTAGGTGAATGTTAGAGAATAGCATCGGAGAGGAGAGAGTGTTGCTTGGAGAGTTTGACAAACAGTGGTAAAAAGATTAACTGGAAACAAAAAAAATTCGAAAGAAGTTTGGAAAAAAACTGTTAAAAAATTTAAAAAATGAGTTTGATGCTTTTACAATTTTATAAAACAATAAATAGATATAAAAACAAAGGGTTACGGGTAATTATTAAATTATGTTTTGTAAATACCAATTACAGGTTTTCAACTCATCTCAGCTTACATGATATGAACAAATGCATAAAACATCTAACAATAATTTTGAAAATATGATCGCTGGGTTGTTAAACAATCTTTCACCTAATGTCCATTCTCTTAACAAAGAAATGTATTTTAGGCGCTATATGAAAAGCTATATATTTGATTAAATTGAGTAACTGCTGCTCTTTTCTTAGATTTGTGTATAGCATAATTTTGAAAATTCTTTCGCCTAAAATGAAACCCTGGTCAATTAAGTAATGAAAAAGATTAACGTGGAAAAACGACGATAGCAAACAGAAAATGCAATAAAAAGGAGCAGACAACTACATCTTAGAAAAATAATTTGATTCACTTTTAAGCAGTTTATCCCAGAAGTCAAAATAGAGTGTGTTGAAAAACTCTTAGTTCAGATAAGACCTATGATGAAATCATGAATGAGCTTGTGACAACAGGCTGAGTTGAAATGTCCTTAAACATTACTTGTTTTTAGTGTGATGTCTATCGATAAACATTGAGAAATCTACGATGTGTTTCATTTGTCGAGGTTGCAAAACTAAGAGGAATGAGTGACGTGATTTTATTAATGACATACTAATGCTATGAGGTCAAAACAATATATAGGATCTGGGTTCTTGAGAAATAACACTTCGGTAGGCAAAATATTGCAACACAGTAGATTATAGCTCCGCCGCTGAGATGAGCGCAAACAATTAAGTGAGCATTTAATCATCATGGTTTCAGCTGGAAGGTTGAACTCGACTCCAGATCAATATCTCTCAGCTGAAAGAACGTCTCCTCTAACACCATTTAAAAAGATAAGTCAGTTCTTCAGGAGACACAGTAGTGAACCTGTACCATTCGCACACTCTGGCAGCAAGTCTGCCGATAAGGATCATATCTTTGGCAGACGTCTACTGGATATTTGCACTCCGGAATTGCCTAAATCTATATCGGTAAGTTCTGTGAGCTACCTTGCTGTGTTGAAGATGAATACAGATATAATGCAAACCTTTGCCTGCTTTTTAAAATCAGTTTCCCGAGGCACGCTATGAAAGCTATATATGATCTTTTGAGCAAAAGCTAATTTACTCCATTTTAAAGTCTGCTGATGCAAGCCAAAAAGCTAGTGGTCTGGAAACTGTGTTGGTGGTACTAAAACATGATTTCTATTTTCTGAATAGCTTGCAGACTGTAGAACTAACCAATAAAGTTGAAATGACTGCCATTGCACACGCGGTTTTAAACAAATATTTCTCAGAAAGATTTTTAATGAAAGTGTTTAGCCATTGAAAATGATGTTACCTGTAGGTAAATAATCACACAATACATCAGTGATCGTCTGTGATAACATTTTTCACACGATCACAAACCCATCTGCATTTTGCATCAGTGAATTGTCCGCGACAAAGTGCTCTCACGCGGTCGTGGAAACAATAAAATACCAGTCCCGCAGCAACGTCATGAAAGAAAATATACATTGAGCCACGCGCCACGGCTAACAACCATGGCCGAAGTGGTGAACGCTGCCTGTGGATGCTCTTTGAACTACCAGGAAAGATTGACAGCTGCAATATTTTCTACAAATATGTGTTGCATCAATGATGCCATAGGTTTACAGTGCAAATGGTAGACAAGTAATTGTTAAGAAAATACGGTAATATAGTGTGAATCACAATTGAGGCATGCTGTCCTGGTGTGCTATGGCCAATGAGCTTTACTAGAATAAGCAGGGAAACACCTACCTGAATTTACTGATTTGAAAATATGTGGGCTTTCACCCTTTTAAAGCTTGAAGTCTACACAAGAATGCGGCTTAATCATCTTTTAGACAAGCTACGTCAAATATTGTTATTCGTCAACCGGAAAAAAACATCTATCACAGACGTTACGCAGCCGCGATTGGTTATAAACCTGGAAGCATAATTATGGCCTCCTCTGAAGGGTTGGTTACGTAGTGAAGTATATATTTACACTGGTCATGAACGGCTTGAACAAGATCTTATCATGACGTTGCGAATCACATAAGGAAGTGCAAGCGTTAATGAAAATTATCTTACACCGTGTAGCTTTACTGGCGCTAGGTGAAACTTGGAAAAACATGAACATTAGCGGTGATTAATGCCCTCAAGTTTAGGTGAAAGCGATCTCACTCTCGACCGGAATTAACAGAAGACGCTACACTTATCAGCTTCATCTCCTATAATCCAGTGAAGGCAGATTAACCACTCACACTATTTACTGTCTCCTATATATCTGACCATTCCGTTAAAGGTCATAACTGTTCAATAGGGTAAATGTCAACTGTTGAGAACCTGCTTGAGCGTGTCATGTCTCGTGACAACCTACGCCTAAACTGGAGCTGAAGCTATCAAAATAATGAGAGTTGAGGATTACTTATGCATGAGTTTTGACAACTGAAACATTGTCCAAGACTGAAATCCTGGTTTTCACTCGAGTAACTCCGGCAAATATAGCCATAAGATATTTTTGCCTGTCAGATGATGGTTTTGCTAAAAAATATTTTGTTTCAAATCTGTTGGGTTTGCTTTTGGTGAATTATTTTATTCTTCAAATTCTGATCCTTCGAAATTAAAAAATCTTTTTCACGTACCATAATCCTGTGTACAAATATAGCAATAGAACTTTTTATGATTTAGTATAGACATATTTTTTTTTTATATTCATTTTATTTTCATTAAACTGTAGATGCAAGGCCTGATATTGCACTGTGAATGTCTTCTCGAAAATGCTTCATACGAAATAGTACTTGGCAATAATCTTTTCTTTGGTTATATTTTGTCAATGATGCGTACATGAAAAGCTACGGTTATTGCATTGATCCATTCCTGTTCTCGGCAATTACAACAAAGTTACTACAATGTTAGGCTTTTAGTTTCAAGTAAGAGCTCAAAAGGCAGACAATGAGCTCACCACCAAGAGAATGAGACAAAACGTGTTCAAAAAAACTCTAAACTTCGTCTAAAACTGTTACCAGACCATTACACAGCCAAACATTTTGTTTTGGAAACTTTTTTAACTGAACTGACAAAAATTTTTCACCAATAGAATTTATCAATGTAATGAAAGGGAAACGAAAGCAATTTCAACAACGATGACAAGCCCTATTTAGGGTCAAGGCTAAATACAGATGATCGTATTGAAACTTGTTTACTTGGCATAGCTATATGTATTAAGTGCTCTCAAGTTTATTGGGTAGAGCATTTTTATTAACGTCTGCTATCATAAACAAGCATATTCATTACTAGCTAATCTATCAACTCTAAAAATTAGCCTTAATCATAGAGAAGACAACAAGCTGACTAACATAGATATAAAGTATCAGAGAATGTTATGAATTGACTCCTTTTTTATTTGTATTAGATAGAAAAAAATACTTTTTTAAACTGAATCTATGATTTTATAGGACCTCATGCTGTATCTCCAAGACGTTGGACCCTTTACGAGAGAGATTTTTAGAAAACCACCCAATGCCAAAAAGTGTGGATTATTGGTTGAAAAACTAAACACTATCTCTGGTTCTGTTCAGTGGGATGTCGATGAGAGTTGCAATGGACTCCTATTAGCTGCCGTCTTCAAGGTAAACTATAACCGTTCTATACACTGTATTTCTACGATGAGGTAATCCGCAAGTTCTTATCATTCGCAAGATGGAAATGCGAAAATCCACAAGTAAAATGAGTTTTGTTATTCACAAATTTTTATGGAATGTTTTATACTTTCGAAAGATGAAAACGGCACTTGTGAATGCTGTGCAATAAAATGCTGCGCAAGCTATTCCAATTAAAACATTTTCTATTCTTCAGTGATTCCTATTTTGATTTAAACGAGACAGGAGTGCATTACTATGACCTTTAGCGCAGCATTTTTTATCTTTTTTAACAAAGCACTCACGATAATCCACAACATGTGAGTGTTCATTGAAACACCGATAGTGCTATGACTCAAAGTGCGCACAACTCCAAATCAGCAAAATTGAAACGTAATAATTGAGTGCATGCCAACAAGCTCGACATCTTTGCTTTTTGGTGATGAAATATAGAACTCTACACATTTGTAGTCATTGCAAAAAGCTTTTGTTGTAAATTCATCCAAAATTTATTTTGGTATATTAGATATTCCTATATTTCAAGGATTTGAGTCATTTTATCTAAACTCGAAATCAGTTTTTAAAAGAAAACAGCGTACTAAATTATGAAGGAGAGTTTGAATGTTATTTTTTTTTTGATTGCTTTGTTAGAAGTGTGAGAGGATACAAATTTGAAATACCAAATATTTACATAGAGCCTCTTGTCAGTCGATATCACAACTTACCTACATACCATTCAGTTTTGAAAAACACCCAATAAGAAAAAATGTCATTCACTCAGATATACAGCATGAGATGCAAATACCGCCTGTAATCTACACCATGTACCATGAGGGAAAGGCCCATGACTAGGGAGTCTCCCAAAAAGTCAGTTTTGTAAATGAATTCCAATCAATCCTGTTTGTTTGTGGGAATAAATTAGCGTCATATCTGACATCTTTCTATTGTTTTACTATTTTCAATTAATGAACGGCACATCTATAGATCGTACATTCTACTCTGTGCGTCGATTGCTTCAGCTTGTTCGCGTCCCTTTCCAAATATGGAAAAGGTTTGATTAAGAGCCAATAGAGTTAACATATGATAGGAAGACGTCATTTTGGAGTGCTCTGCACGGACCAACCTTGACAGAATGATTATATCTGGTCCATGACATTTATCACAAAAGATGGTTTTATTGGTTAGCTAGTAGAGTGCTTAGCTAAGGGATTCTGTAGACTGCTAATGAACCAAGCCTTAATCTTTTACTGCGAATCTTAAAACGGCAAATCAACTTATTATAGTAAATTCTTTGCTTTTAAAGATGAAATTGCGCAAAGCTTTATTAAATTTTATCACAAATATCAGCATTTTTTAATCGTTTGTTTTTGATGTTTGAGTTGATCTGACTGTTAGGATGTTTCAAAACAAAAATCAACAAAACCTGATTGTGGTTAAAAGCGCTCAGATCAAGCGTAATTATGACACCTATAATAGTGGTCAAGAAAGTTATAGAATACAGACACGTATCGCTGCAACTTGAATGAATTCACCGATATCAACTATTGCAACCAGTAAGGTCGTGTCACACCTATTTCTCTTCTGAGCGTTTTAACAGCGATCAGATTTTGTCGATTTCAATTTAAAAAAATTAGTTTAAAAAGTTAGATCACATCAAAAATCAAAAACAATCACAAATAATATGGTAATACCTATGCTTTTGTAATAAAATCTACTAAAATTTTGTGTGAGCTAATCTTAAAAGCATCACACCTGTCCATTGATAGATATTCAATTGAAGGACTTTTTAGTATAGTAAGAGTTGTTTGTCAGAAGTTGAAGAATCGAAAAAAGACTACTTCCACCAAGATTCAATCTCATGACTTATAGTTAGGCCAAGACTACTACCATCTGCACCAGTTGACTGCACTACTACATTTAGTAATATTTGTGGAGTTAGTTGTTATATCTCTCACATGCACCAAACTGTCAGGGTGCCAATTTATTTAAAAGATGAGTATACCACTAAAACTAAGTACGAAATATAAGCCATGTTTTATACTAATCCCAGCCATGTTTAAACAATTGAAAATTAGCATTTCATTAGCTGATTGCTATAAATAGCTTTCATAGTAAAAATCTATGCAGCTGTTTCAAGTCGACTCTGTTAAAAATTCTGTAAGTCATGGTTCAGGAAGCCCTGAAGGTCTTTTGAGGAAGTGCAAACTTCATACACCTAGATACGGCTGCTGCTCATCGGCTGCCACCTGCGAAGCTGTTGTCAAGGATTATATTATCTCTGGGCTTGGCTCTGGATAGTAGCATTTTGCGCCAGGTCTTTTGACTACAGCTTCAGTAATGGATATGGTTTTGGGTTCCCTTATAAGCTGTTGTTATAGCTGGGATAAATGATGATAGTTTTTAAATAATACAGACAAAAAACTTGCTTCAACAAGTGTTTGGTATTTTAAGAGAGCTTGCTTTCTAATGTTAAAATGCCTAATCATCAAATCTTTTCAAATTTCAGTTTTTTTCACAAAATTGTGCTTTGGTTACTAGTTGAAATTAACGAAGGAACCAAACTTTTTTGTGAAAATGCTTTTATCTACCAATAATAATATAATACTCATTTTTGTTCTTATGTAATCGTGTAACAGTATGAAACGGTTGTACAATTCATTGCACGGCTTTAAAATATATTCACTGTTTGAATGACATGGTTGATCTACTGGATGGATATGGAAAAAACCCGCAAGTCAACGAGTTTTGTTATTAGCAAATTTTCATCGAATGCTTCATGCTTGCGAAAGATGGAAGTGCGGCTTGCACATGTTGCGCAAGAATATGCGGTACAAGCTATTCCATTCTAAACGTTTTTCATACTTCAGTTATTTGGGAGTGCCCCGCTATGAACTCTGATGGAGAGTTCTCTATCTTTTGTTAAACCAAGTGCCTGCCTTAATCCGCCACACACGATGAGCACACAATTCCAAATCCGCATAATACGCGCATTGGAAACATAGTGATTGTGGCACATCGTATTGGCAACAGTAGTTATGAATTCATTCTTGATTCTCTGTTTGTATGAAGTAAGGGATATATTCAAGTGATGACAATAAAATCTTTTCACTGTATAGCGAATCAACGCGACAAACATGTGATTTTAGACATTCCTCCGAGAGATACCTCATAAAGTCTGTGACGACCGATTATACAATCAGTGGACGGCCATCTTCCAAGAAAGTAGAAACACCAGTGATGAACAGAAAGTCTCTCAAATCAAACAGTAAGTATAAACTTTACTAGGAACTGACATATTAAAATGTCATTGATTATAATCAAAAATTGTCAGATACTGAAATTTCAATAAACCTTGACAGGATCATTCTTCCACATATTAAAGCTTTATTAAAATGAGTAGCGATATTTGAATTATTAATTATTCCACAGTCGTTGCTAACTTAAGGCAATAGCCACATGAATGTGCCACAGAACACGAAAGACGCCGTTGCTAAATTTGTCAAATTGCTCAAGCTGTGTCACAGCTCTCTTGTTGACTTTTTCAACTCTGAATTCACAGCTTAATCAGTCACTTATATATGGATTACAAAACTCCTCAACGGCCTAAAATACGCTTCAAGGTGAGAAATGTTAATTAAAATGAGGAATTCTTAAATTAATTCATGCATATTGTTCAACACGCCGATAGATGAGGTGAGAAAGAAAAGGCCAGAAATGCAATTTATCTTTTACCATTGTCCACTAATTAAACCTACTGAATAAATCTCAATTATTTTTGCACCACAAGAGAAAATGAATCTACATGTCTTCAACTCACTCCAGCTTGGCTTCAATCTATATGCGATTATTCTTTTCGCAAAAACATTTTGAGCTCATCTCATGCTGACTCAAATCCTTTTTACTATAAATTTACCGTGTTGGTTCGAAACCGGAAGTAACCAAAAAAGGATTGTTTTGTACAAGGTTTGAACTTCTGACTTTCAGCTTAGCGGGCCACCATTTTAACACCTACCAATTGGAGTGTACCATTTTAAAATAATTATGTGGATAGTGAGTCGCTGTGCTTTATCGGCAGCACCTGATGATCTCTGGCAGCACCAGATGATCTCTGGCAGCACAATGAAATTTCAATAGTAGCCTTAATAACAATATCAAATATTTTCAGCTGCCCAAAAAAACTTGCTTTTGCAAAGCCACGCTGTTTCCTTAAATTGCGCACAGAATATATTTCAGTGAGTGGAGTCTGTACTATTTTCATCTGACATGTGTAACTACTACAGCAAATCTTTGATAACTCGTCAAATCTTTACTATAATAAGAGCCGTGTCAATCCGCCTGTCCGAAGCCACTCTTAGAGGTTAGAAAAAATGCTTTTAACAGAATTCGAACACATGACTTTCAGATTTGAAACCTGGTACACTACCACTTTCCCCGACCATTCACCATCAAGGTCTTTAGAATGATTGAGCGTGTAGCACACCTGACCATCTCTCACGAAACACTTGACTTCCAGGGTACTAGTCCACATAAATCTCAGTCTGAACACATCTACCAGCTATTGTCGTGGCAAAACTGTCGCCCACCAGCTCCCGAATCGAAAGCATACATTGATTCAAATTTGTGCTGCTACATATTTGTAGCAGCTTAAAATTATTTTAGGACAGCAGTTCAAACTGTTCTTGTTCCATAGACATATGTATTTTCACGTGATTAAAAACTTTGTTCTTTTTACTTACTCTAGTTTCCTTTACACGTTCTACCTCCTTACGAACTATGTGAAGCCTTGCCAAGATGGTAAATGTTGTTCTGACAATAGCTTTTTATCTATTGCCTCTGCTCTGTGTTTAGTATGCTTTGATCTCAAATCATATGAAGAGCTGAATGACTTATACAAAGAAAAATGCTTGAAAATATTCCCTCATCTGAAGCGGTAATACGAGAATAAATATGTAATGCTGGCGCAGCGAAACTTCTTGGCGATGAACTTCTTAGGGCTGGACCGATAGCTGCCAAAATAATACATTCTAGGGGAGATTGATCAACAATGAGTTGGTAAAAAGAAAGAACACAAAAAGATAAGAAAAGTATTGTTGCACCTGAATAGAGGCCAATAAAAACTGATTCATGCACTTTGTCACATGTAATGTTGAGAAGACAAATCCATACAGCTGCTATTGAGATACAGATAGAAGTTTGTTAGAAACATGGTAGTTGCTTCTTGTGCATCTTACAACTGATTCACAAAAAGAGCGATAGGGTACTGAAAGATTGAATATGTTGAAGCAGCTCTCTTGTGAATATGTCCACCCATCCTTACTGATTCAACTCATCGGTTATTGTGTAACATACAAGAATTTCCTGTTTGTCGCCATGGAAACGGTTGATTTATTCTTGTACGATTGTTGAGAATAAAGACACGCAAGCAATTCATGCTTTTCATCAAGCATGCCAAATGCTTGTTTATTGAATTAGCAAACTGAGCAAAAAATTACAAGCTGCCAAATAGGGATGTTGTATTAATATCGGTCTGTCATCAACAAGGTCAGAAAATAAGAATTCATAGACGAAAATAGTAGTCATTTGTTGTTTTGCTTCAAATAGCTTGCCTCAATGCAGCAGCCAGGTATGCAGTATTGTGACAACCTTTTTAAAGTTGACATGTCATAGCTTCTCTCTTGATTTACCAACTAGTATGACTAAATCAAACACATTTTATACAATTTGAATGCTCCTTTAAATTTAAATCCTCCTTCGGCTGAATATTACTCTAAATTGTTTGTTCAGAATGCGGAGTGGAAGAATGTTGGGTTTGGTCTATTTCCTGTATAACTTTTGTTAATTCAAAGACACTCATTCCACCACTTAACTAAGGAATGCTATGAGCCTTCCAGGGCAAAAATGCTCGAACACAACATTAAACTGCCTCGCGTAATCGGTCCCTACCTCACAGCTTTTTTAGAACTTAGTTGGTTATCTCTCCTGTATCCCATTTATTGTGATTTTTTTGATTGAATTAACTTTGTAGTTGAGAAAATAAAACGACGTTTATATGTTCCGATTTATCTGCAGATTGATTTGTAAACTTCCTGGAGGAAACCAGCTACTGTTAAAACAAACCATCGCGGTTCTCTACAGAATTCAACAAAGATGCCTTGAAAACCAAATGAACAGTTACAACTTGTCGGTTTGCCTTGGGCCTTGTCTTCTTTGGACCACCTCTACCAGTTGTCGCGAGGTAGAGAAAGCGAGCAAAGCCGTTGTCTCCGTAACAGAGTTTCTCATCAACAACTGCCTGGAAATCTTTGGTCGAAGTATTCTTACCGTTTTGAGAAGCAGCGACAACAGCTTAGCCAGAAAAACCAGCATGTCGCTGGACTCCATATTCACGGAGAAGCCCAAATGTTATACAAACTCTCACTCTATGGATGCATTGACAGATCAGCTAGGCAGACAACTCTCACCCTCAAGACTATCATTTGATTCGGGGCTCATACTCGATGACGTGTCACATGATAGCGAAGTAACCAATGATGGAAAAGCCTCCGAGCCGATCCAAAAACGCCTAAATCTTTCATACGACAGTCTTGACTGCGACACGTATGCCTCAGACGAGGAAATGACTTACGTAGAACACATCGCAAAGCTAGAAAACAACAACACCGTTTACGTTAACATGCCTTCGCAAAGTTCCAAAGCGTTCTCGCAAGGAGGAAAAAAGCTGATATGTCAAGGCAGCACAAATGGATGTAGAAATGATTACCAATGCAAAGCCTCATCTGAGAACTGGTGTACAAGGTAAGGCCAGTGTCACAAAGGAATTTGAGAAATATGTGTCAGGTATTAATGGAAGAAGCATGACCATAGTTTGAAAGCATGATGACCTGAACCCCAAATGGTTAGACTAAAGTGATATTTAAACACTATTAGTAGCCTGTCTTCCTGTATTAATGAGCAATACTATCTTAATAGAAGTTTATATCTTTTTTCTTAATGAAGAACTCACACAAAATTTCAGTAGATTTTATCAGAAAGTATCGGTATTTTTCTATCATTTGTAATTAAATTTGATGTTCGACCTGATCCGATTGCAACGATGTTTCAAAATTAAAATCAATAAAACTAGGTCACGGTTCAAATGCTAACATTCAAGCAAAAGTGTGATTATGAGGTCTACAGCTGCGAAAAAACTGAAAGAATAGAGATATGCAAGGCTGCATCTTGAACGCAACAGACGATATCAACTATAGCAATAATAGCAGCGAGTGACATCATTTAGGCAGTATTTTTCTTCCAGACATTTAAATCGCAATCAAGGTTGCCAATTTTAATCTTAAAACATACTGGCAGTCAGATCACCTCAAACATCAAAAACATTCTCCAATGATAGAGAAATACTGATACTTTCTGATAAAATCTTTTGACTATCTGACGATCTAAAATTAAGTTGACAATCTGAGTTAGCGAGGTGCTCATTTAACAATTGAAATTAATTTGGAAAGTCGACTTAATAGCTGACAAGCGTTTCGATTTGCTATTCTTAATCTTTGCGTAAAAACCAGCTAGTTTTTCACTTGTTGATTACCCATTACTTATAAAATGACGTTAAACTCCCGCAATACAGTACTTGTGAAGCTTTACCAGCGCATTAAAAATATAAATAGCATCTTTCCCGGTTTGTAATATCATTTTTCCAGCTCAGTATTCTAAGCACCATTCCTACAGTTGTTTGTACAACTGTCTCTAACTATGTTGAGTAGATGGCTGGGTTTATAGGCATAAATCTGCATTTTTTGTGGTCTTGCGGTTACACCGGGAGATGGAAAACTAGCAGGTAGTGCTTGAATTTGTGGCTCTCTCAGGCTGGATAACTGGCCATTTTAATAACGGCACAACTAGTAGGTTTGAGGCAACATTCCAATACTTTTGAGCTTTATATGAATCGATTTTGAACACAAAGGCTTAGTTATAACATTACCCAACGCTAGTGATTTTGCTACTAGAAATCATGCAAAGCTTAAATTCCGAGTAGCACCTAGAATTCCTAGAAAGGACCAGTGGCTAAAACAAATCGGCTGATCAGCATAACACCATTGAACCCTTTAACGGATTCCCACATTGCTGTATTGTTTTAGAATAATCTACATCCAGGTGTTTGTCTCCAGCTATTTCCTTGCATCCTGATTCACTGCCAGCTCTAAAAATTCCTTAAAATAATTAATGAAATTTACAAGGCAGTCGATTTTCAATGCAGTACTGGCTGGTTTAAAAAGTGTCAAAAGGCATTACGAAATGCGAGCCATTTGAATTGAGTCGCTGTTGAAAGAGGCAGTTCCTGGTTTGATCAACCAACTAGAAAAACTAGTAAACCGTTTATATGTGAATATAAGACTGACATTAAACATAAGAAGTCGTCTTCTTCTAGAACATCGTATATGTTCATTTGCTGAGTATGTTGAAATTATGACAGTTTTAGAGGAGCATCAACTTGATTATAATGTTTAATATGTCCATTTACTAGTTTTTAACCTCGCGGGTCTCATTTGTACAAGCGGAGGTTGTTGTTCTAATAAAATATTTGTTCAGTAAGATGGTCTTCTTTTACTAAGAGCTAAGGATAAGTTTGCTGATGGTTACTTTGTTGCTGTAGGTCTTCGGGTCTGGCTAGGAGTAGCACCCTTCGACCGCCAAACAACTCGGAAACAAGGTGTAAGAGACAGCAGAGTGTTTCGTACGACAGAATCACTTACAGATATATACCCAAACCTCGAGAGGCTCAAACAGCTGAAGACAGATTCTACAGCCTTCGGAGGCCACAGTCTCAGCACACTTTAAGCAGTGCTTATTATGCCCAAAGACGCCAATCGGCAAACCCTCACAGGGCAGAACTAGTATCAATCACATGCGGCCAGTCAGAATGGAAACAGGCGGAAGTTCCCATGATTGTCATTGATAAATGCCAGTCTGAACCTCTGCCACCTGTGAACCATGTCACTAGAATTCAGATTGGGTCTATTAATCCAAAATCTCAAAACTCGCCGGACTGTCCCCGCGCCGAACAATCACGTCTTCTGAATGTTACGGATGCTGTGGAACCAATTTATGAAAACAGTGAGCTTTATGGCCCATCACCAAACTTGCCACGTCCGCAGAACTATATCACGCAGACGTCGCCTTTGTATGAAAATCTGCCTTTTCACAGGCATCAGCCAATCAGCAGATCCCGTAGCAAAAATACAACCAATAGCTACTCAACCTACAGACAACAGACCAATCGCAGCAGACCATCGTTATTGACAGTATTTGAGCAAAGAACAGGCACACTGCCACGCCCTCCTGCATATAGACAGCAACCGGCTCAGACTATGCAAGAAACATGTTATTTTGTCTAAGTTATTTTTAGTGACCTCCAATTGCAATTTCTAATTCTTTCAAAACTTTCTCAGGGTTGTAAATATTGGATAACAAATTATTTAAGATGCTCATCCCTATATTAGCAAGTTCTTCAGAGCACACTGTAAATAGGTGAACTGTTGAAGTAATTTTTTTACGAGTGTACATATTGAGAATATTGTGTTATTAATATATATTTTGCACAAAATGGTTAAAATATTGTGTAATAATGGAAATAGATAATGATTGTTATGAAGATCACATGAGTGTATGAAGTCATTCAAATACATGGTGTGCAGTCATAAAGTTTAAAATTAGCTTTTCGTTAGCGCAACGCTTAAATAACCAGCAATATCATTGTCAGCAATTGTCTCTGCGATTTAGTAGATTGATATGAAAAGCACCATGTTAAATTTCAGACTGCAAGCATCCTAGTGTTTTGGCTGAATGTAAAACTACCGGAAGTTTGGTTAAAAACATAGTTTACGCAATCTGAAAAAACGGGTGATGTAGAAAAACCAACATATACCTTATCATTAAAAAAAGCAAAAACAATTCCTTGTTTTTGAAATCACAAATATAGCTTTCAAATGAAACAGCTATCAAAAACATTTTTGATCAAAATAGGTGCATAGATAACTGCTTGCATAGATGAAACAATGATATATGATTTCCTGCATAACATTGTACGTACAGAAATATCTACCGCTATCCAAAAATAAACATATAAAACAGGTCTAACATCTCTCCTCCAGACAAACATAGCTATAGTAACATATGGATTACCGACACACTTACACATAAACTAACATGAAGTAAAGCAAAGGTTAATAACCTGCGTCACAATCACAGGTGTGCATCTCAGAAAACCAGAAAAAATGGTGGAAGTAATACAAAAAGGAGTAAGAAAATAGATGGCCTTAGTGCTATAATTGAAAAGGAGGGTTGTATGGATAGCCCCTTACCAGAAGGCAGGTTAATAAGTTCATTTGATAACACATTGTGAACGAAATCTTAGCAAAGCGGTAAAGTTTAAACCCCTCCCACCTTGCCCTAATTTGAAGAGTTAAATTTTGAAGAAAAGATTTGCAAAACCAATTTGTGATTGAATAATTTTGAGAACCAGATTATGTGCCAGTTAAAAAAATACATATCATTGTAAAAATAGCAAATGCTCTGAATATCAAAAGGAATTCATTTTGAGCCCACTTATGGGTATTTATCAAATAGATTTTAAAGGAAGTGGTTATCATATGATTTAGACACCCCTGTCAATGCTGGAAAAAGAACTTAGGCTACCTGCAAGCAGACAACATATCTATATACTTAAATGCATAAAGCTAACTTGTGACAGTATCATCAAGCAATCAGTCCCATTTAATGTTGATTTGTCAGGACCCCTGTCGGAAGGATTAGTTGCGTATACTGATTTCTATGAGCCGTAGAGATCATTTTCAATGAGCTCTACACTATCTGTCTTCTTTGCTCGCTTCATAATAGGAGTGTAGGTCACCTCGGCAGGTGTATCATACTACAAACATATTTAAACTGCTGCCAAGTGACTGACTGCTGCCAAGTGACTAATAACTAAATAGCTGCCTGGCCCAAGTGAACAATCCCAACATTACTCCTAGTAGAAGTGTTAAACCATAACTGCCACGAACAGCTTTCATCGTCTTTTTCTAGGTAAATCAGACACGCTGATTTCGATTTTGTACTCAAAATAAAGATTGGTTTACTAACTTTCAAAGTTATGAAGGCTTTTTTACACCAATTCAATATCGGTCTCGCAAATGACACAATCGACACAACAAGCTCCGCCCATAAATATGTGATGATGTATGCTAGCTTTTTAGGAACGGAAGTTGGAGATGTTCAGTCCGATTTAGAATGATAGAGATGGGTGTCTCAAAACCCGTTTTTAACTAAATCCAGCCTGTAAAATAATCTCTGTCTTTTATGAAAGGTAGATAAGCTATTTAACATTGCTCGTGGGTTGTTGCAGGATGTTTAATAGGCTGAACGCCGAGAAAAATGAGCTAAAAAAGCGTGATAACAACGCTAGCTCGTGATAAAATCGATGAAAGCTGTACGTGGCAGTTATAGTTTAAGTTTGTGTCTCGGCAAACCAACTACACTAACATAGAAAAAAGAAGCAAACTAATCAATGTCTGGTTTTTACCAATTACCAAAGACTGGTAAACGATCTATATTATAACCTAAGTTCACACATAGAGAAGGGTTTGCATCTTAGTTGATGGAGCTTAGGGACATCTTGAAAAATAACAAGAATTCTTTAGAATAGAAGATGAACATGTGAAGCGCAATTATTATTCGGAAAAGCTGTATATTTCTTAAAAAATTAAAAACTTATTGCGGTATCCAAGTTGATACACGTATGAGATGATACCAAATCTGTGGATCTACAACATGATAACAATATAACAAAAGTTTGTATTTGAAGCTGTTATTGCGGCATGTCTTGAAAAAATTTAATTTTTGGAAAATGTTGATTACTTACAACCAAAAAGTAGTTTGTAGCGAGAAAAATAAGCAAATTCATGCAGTTAGATGTTACAATAAGCATCATTGGCTTGTATGTATCATCCTATAGAGATGAACAGCGTTACATCCAGCATCAAGCGTTCATATTTTAATTCCACTATATCACAATCTTTCTTTCCTTCTAAATATAATCTAAAATGTTCTGTAGATATAGAGATCATTTCTCATTTTATTAATACGATAAATTAATAAGTATTCTGCTGCACTGTTTTGCAACGACCCATCAGCTACTAATAATTATAAAAACATAGCTTGAATTTAGCAGAATTGTCCACACTTTACGCATATCAAAACAAAGAAAACACAACTCCCAAAAGTACAATATACACTTTAATTTTACAATTACAAAATACCATTTTATATCGAGACTGTTTTAATAATCCTGATGAAATGATAAATGAAATTGAACCTTTTAGTGAAACTGAATACACTATCAAATGAAAATGGTTTCAAAATAAAGATGTCAAACCAAAGCATGGGGCACATAGAAAAAATTGATAACTTCATAGATTATAGAATACTACAACGCCATCAAATTAAGCTTGGATTGCAAACCTAAGATATCTGGCTTTCTAGTTATAAAGAGTATATAAAGTTGTTAAAACTATCTAGGTGTGAATATAAATAATCTGAGTTCACCAACCTGACGAGAGTGAGACGAGTCTTCTTCTAAATTATTTGGTAAAACATCACACGGTTCAGCGTATGTACCCTCTGATATATAACTATTCTCAGTGATATTGGCGATGCTGCCTCGGCTGTTCCTTGACTGCATATATACACAATAGATACACACATTTATTGCCACTCGCTGAGTTCTTGCATATAAGTTTTTGCACAGTTTCCCAGAGTTTATATTCAACCCTGGTGGCCAGCCAGTATTCCAACATTGCGAAACATGTGTCAGAAACCCTGATGACGGGTAAACCGGCCTTCACTTGCTAATGTTTATAATTGCTGTTTCTGAGTAATAGCAAAAACTAATCAAATTAATTCCTACATAGTGTTAGGTCGCAAATTTTACATCAATTTTTTACTGATTTCGAATATCTTTACAGGCTTCCTTCGTTATTATAACAATTTTAGTGGGATGAAAGCGCAAAATTTTTTAATGTTTAGTAGGATTTGTTTTTAAGAGTTTCATCAAATATCGTTCGGTTACGGCATATCTATACAGTAGGCGCTCCTACAATGTACATAATCCGTTCCAGGAATGCTTACATTATAGGGATTGTATGTTATACGAACACTAAAATACATGTAAATTGCCTGATCTGTTCCAAGATCTTTCCAAACTAACCTCTTTGGCCATACAAAAAGGAAAAACTTGACTTAAAATTTTAATCTGTGGGCTGTACCGTAACGGCCGTATTATTAATTTGTATCGACAACTTCTCTCCGTTTTGTTGATCAAACGTACAGGTTTTATAGATTATTATTGCGATAGTTTCACAATAAGTTAATGTGAAGCGCACATCTTCGATCTTCATTAACAAAAATATGTTTATTTTTTCTAAACAGCAAAACTCTATTCTACAAAGTAAAACTTGTCTGTAAAATATGTCTACAATAAAGCAAAACAACAAAATATTTTTAATATAAAAATGCGGTACTACCTGTTCGTCGTCTATCTGTATCCAGTTGTCGAGGCTAAGATAAAAGCTAACCTTTGACGATATTCCAACTCGTGACATTTAGATTGGTTGTAACACTGACGTTGTAACACCCGCACCAATCGATCACTTTAAGTATCTATGAACAATTGCGCAGCTACCTATTCTCTGTTTTGTCGACGCATCTGACGATCAATCACGACGAATTAGAATGTTATGGAAGTTGTACAGCCTATATGTACATGTATATATAATAGATATAACACTATACGCACGTCGTTTTTTTTCTCTCGCATGTGCAGCGAGATATGTTACCATTCAAATCAAATTTGAGAAGTTGTCTGATTTGCCACTTTACGTTTAATGGCACTTTTTACATAGCGCGAAGCAAAAACTTCACATGAATTCTCTACGTTATAAGAGATATACGTTATAAAAGCGTCTACCGTATATATAGATAAGTGTTTGTCAAACCCTGTGTCCACTTATGGCAATTAAAATCCAGCAAGGAAAAATCTGCACGGCACTGGATTTAATCTAACGACTTCCAGATCTAAAGACGGCCAACTTAACCATTAAGCTACATGGAATAAAATGGATTCCTTGAGCAAATAGTCATTACATTGGTTAAGATACGATTAAAACGCTTGCTTGGAGTTAATGACTAGCACTGTTGACTGTTGTGTAATGATTGTTAGGCTGGCCCAAAACGTAGATATTGTTTCAGTAAATATCTAACTTTCCAAGGAAGTTACTCAAATTCATTAGGTAATTATTCTATTACCGGGCTGGGTATTCGGTTAGTTTAGATATATTTTACAAAAGTGTCAAAATGTCCTATCTTTTGGCAAATCGCCCAGGGATACTGACACACATTGACGAGGATGGCAGCGGTTCAACGGGATAATGACATTGAAACCTATGAAGAGGCATAAATTGAGGCATAGTAACATCTAACAAAGATATGCACAAAGCTCATGGCATTTTACAGGAAGGCGGTACAGCTCAAACTTACAATTTCTATTGTGTATGTTTTATAGGAGCCTATAAACTTGACCTACAGCCATCAATAAAAGAAGGCTGAGGCAATAAACTCATGGATAAAGACGAACAATAGCCGTGCATTGCTATGAACATCTACAGACTCATATAAGGAGGTCAAGGCAGTAACAATGCCCATGTGACTCACTTAAGCTAAATTTCATGTAGGGTCAATCCGAGGCTCTATCAATTACTTAACAAGTTGGCCTGGTGCCAGTTGTAACACTTCCTCCTTTGAATCAACAACAATGCTGATAACAACCGCACTGCTATTTGAAGAGATGGATTTGCGCAAAATTTTTGTAATGTTATCAGAAAGCATTACTATTTCCTAGTCAGTTTTTTCATCATTTGCGATTGTTTTTAATGTTTGAGGTGATCTGACTACCAGGATGTTTCAAGATTAACATCAACAAAACTTGATCATGGTTAAAATGCTCAGGACAGAAATATGTGAGAAACGAAGTCATTAGTTGCTATCGGCTATTGCATTCAAGTTGTAGCGATACGCGTCTTTCTTCTGTTGGTCTCTTTGCAACTATAGACGTCATAATAGGACTGTCACTCGATCTAAACGTTTTAACCGCAATCAAGTTTATCGATTTTAATCTTGGAACATTCTGACAATCAGTTCATCTTAAATATCAAAAACAATTGTAAATGATAGAAAATATCGATCCTTTCTGATAAGGTTTACTAAAGATTTGTGCAGGTCCATCTTTAAAGAACTTATTTCTTTCTGGAACCAAACAGAGTTTGATATCCTTTAATGACAAGTTTTAAGTAAACTGGCTGTTGATCTGCTGAAGTCCCATGTTATTAATGCAAGCATGTTGTTATAACGGAAAAACGCTACACCGCTAACACATTGAACCCCTCTCAGATTCTCGGCGTGTATCATTGAGAAGTATGAAT